>NC_138300.1:63962500-64562500 GCF_965601325.2 Salmo salar
CCTATCTGTGTTATTGCTACTTGATGAAGCGTTTCTCCCGACACATGTCAAGCTGGGTTATACAAGATATGTGGTGAGAGCTTTTGTGAACAGGCCGTTGCAATGTCGTAATTGCAAAACGTTTTGCCACGTGGCAAGTGTGCGCAAACGTAGTATATATGTTGTTGAAGAGTCAGTGCATACACAGTGCTGCAATTGTGGTGGGCAGTTATGTAAAGTACTTAAGTAAAAATACTTTAAAGTATTTGTACTTAACTATTTAGATTTTTGACAACTTTTGCTTTTACTTCTCTACATTTTTAAAGAAAAGAATGTACTTTTTACTCCGTATATTTTCCCTGACATCCAAAAGTACTCGTTGCAGTTGAATGCTTAGCTGGACAGGAAAATCGTGCAATTCATTCAATTATCAAGAGAACAACCCTGGTCTCCCTCTGCCTGATCTGACAGACTTACTAACTTACTTGTTTGTAAATTATGTTTCAGTTTTGGACTGTTCCTCTGGCTATCCATAAAAAATCTTGCCGTCTGGTTTAATATAAGGAACTGGAAAGGATTTATACATTTACCTTTGATACTTAAGTATATTTTAGCAAATACATTTACTTTTGATACTTAAGTACATTGAAAACCAAATACTTTTAAACTGTTACTCAAGTAGTATTTTACTGGATGACTTTCACTTTTACTAGAGTCATTTTCAATTAAGGTATCTTTACCTTTACTCAAGTATGAAAATTGGGTACTTTTTCCACCAGTGTTGGAAGGAATACATCGATTTTTGTTCTATAAATTCTTTGGGATTAGTATGAGTATGTTTTTTCAACCTTTCCCTATTCCCCCATTTTTGTTCTTTGTTACAAGTTCCCTCAGTGTTTCCCCCCACACTGTAGGTGGTGGCTGTTTTTGCTGACCACCATAATACCATAGAAGAAGAAGAAGAAGAAGAAGAAGAAGAAGCTCTGAAACCTATTGTTATTCTTAGATTTTTCTTCTTGACATGGTCAAATAACTCAAGCATAGATTGGTAACTTTTTTTCTAATTCGGTACACAGAAACTAGAGGCATTGAGTAACTTGGTAAAAAATAATTGCACAGATTGGTCTATAGGTGGTGCTGCTAAGCAGTCTCACCTCCTGATTTGGCCTTGTTTAATATTTGGTTCATTAAGAAATGTTAGCGCCCATGACTGAATTGAAATGTGAGATGGATCAGTCTAAAACTTTGCACATACACTGCTGCTATCTGGTGGCCAACGTCTAAATTTCATCTGGGCTGGAATAATACATTATGATCTTTCTCTTGCATTTCAAAGATGATGGTACAAAAAAATACAAATGAAATGGTTGGTTTTCTTTGTATTATCTTTTACCAGATCTATTGTGTTATATTCTCCGGCATTCCTTTTACATTTCCACAAACTTCAAAGTGTTTCCTTTCAAATGGTACCAAATGGTACCAATGGTACCATATGCATATCCTTGCTTCAGGGCCTGGGCTACAGGCAGTTAGATTTGGTTATGCCCCCCCCCCCCCGCATATGTACATTGGAATGCTTGGAATGTTTTGTCCTGTGAAACGCATTAAACAATGCCCACGTTAGTTTCTACTCCCGTCTCATGTCCTGTCCTTACAATAGTTGTTTAACTAATACAGTGTGCTTGCTATACAACACTATGGACTTTGATGTCAGTCTTCATTAGGGACTACCTGTGCTGGGGGACATCTGTAAGATGGTGCTGGCAGGCTTTAATAATGAATTTATATCAAATCGATAGCACTGTTATTGTCCTAATTGTTTGCCGTCACAGTTTACCATAAGGTGTAAAAAATCACCAAAATGAATTTGTAACTATTACCGGATACTTTTTTTACTCTTCAAATCAAATCAAGCTTTATTTCAGACATAGAATACAACACAATGTGCTTTACAGGAAAAATAAAGTAAAAAATAAAATACAGGAAAAAACAAATAAAAAAACAAAAATATTTACTACACAACAAACATGAGATAAAAAAAACAAAAGAATGACACAAACTTAACTAAAAAGCTAAGGAAAAGCAAAGCTAAAAATATGTTTTAAGATCGCTTTTAAATATGTCCTGTCACGACTTCCGCCGAAGTTGGTGCCTCTCCTTGTTCGGGCGGCGTTCGGCGGTAGTCGTCACCGGCTTTCTAGCTGCCACCGATCCACGTTTCTTTTTCCATTTGTTATGTCTTGATTGTTCACACCTGGTTCCCATTACGTTATTATTATTTCCCTATTTAACCCTCTGGTTGTCATTATGTTTTGTGCGTGATTGTTTCATGGTTTTTGTGTTACTCTTTCGTGTTAGGGTTGTTATCACTGCGTGGATTTTTGGATAATTATTCTTTCAGAGTAAAGTATGTTATTTTACTCAGTTCTGTGTCCTGCGCCTGACTCCATCCTCACCTCCACACAACTGACACTTGACAGCTGTTAAATAAACTAGTTTTTTAAAGTCGAGTAGGACATCTACTTTGTGCATGACACAAGTAATTTTTCCAACAATTGCTCACAGACAGGTTATTTCACTTATAATTAACTGTATCACAATTCCAGTGGGTCAGAGGTTTACATACACCAAGTTGACTGTGCCTTTAAACAGCTCGGAAAATTCCAGAAAATGATGTCATGGCTTTAGAAGCTTCTGATAGGCTAATTGACATCATTTGAGTCAATTGGAGGTTTACTTGTGGATGTATTTCAAGGCCTACCTTCAAACTCAGTGCCTCTTTGCTTGACATCATATTGTAGACCTCCACAAGTCTGGTTCATCCTTGGGAGGAATTTCCAAATGCTTGAAAGTACCATGTTCATCTGTACAAACAATAGTAAGCAAGTATAAACACCATGGGACCACGCAGCCATCATACCGCTCAGGAAGGAGACGCATTCTGTCTCCTAGAGATGAACGTACTTTGGTGCGAAAAGTGCAAATCAATCCCAGAACAACAGCAAAGGACCTTGTGAAGATGCTGGAGGAAACAGGTACAAATGTATCTATATCCACAGTAAAACGAGTCTTATATCGACATCACCTGAAAGGCCGCTCAGCAAGGAAGAAGCCACTGCTCCAAAACCGCTATAAAAAAAGCCAGACTACGGTTTGCATCTGCACTTGGGACAACGATTCTGGTCTGATGAAACAAAAACAGAACTGTTTGGCCATAATGACCATCGTTATGCTTGGAGGAAAAAGGGGGAGGATTGCAAGCCGAAGAACACCATCCCAACCGTGAAGCACGAGGGTGGCAGCATCATGTTGTGGGGGGGACTTTGCTGCAGGAGGGACTGGTGCACTTCACAAAATAGATGGCATCCTGAGGTAGAAAAAATATGTGGATATATTGAAGCAAAATTTCAAGACATCAGTCAGGAGGTTAAAGCATGGTCACAAATAGGTCTTCGAAATGGACAATGACCTCAAGCATAATAATTAATTGAGTGTATGTAAACTTCTTACCCACTGGGAATATGATGAAAGAATTAAAAGCTGAAATAAATAATTCTCTCTACTATTATTTTGACATTTCACATTCTTAAAATAAAGTGATGATCCTAACTGACCTAACACAGGGAATTTTAACTAGGATTAAATGTCAGGATCTGTGAAAAACTGAGTTTAAAGGTATTTGGCTAAGGTGTATGTAAACTTCCGACTTCAACTGTATATAGTCAGTGAAACGATCTTTCCTGATTTGTCATAGACACTTGCTAAAAACCTTTAATGAGCAAGCCTTCCTTCATGACCTGGTCTCTGTAAATTGGAATAGAATCAGCTTGATCCCCTCTGTCGAAGACACTTGGACCTTCTTTTTTTATATTTTCAGTGGTATCGTTAATAAATATGCTCCCATAAAGAAAATTAGAATGAAAAACAGGTTCAGCCCCTGGTTCGACTGTGATCTGTAAGAGTTTATTTATTAAAAAATATATATATTTCACCTTTATTTAACCAGGTAGGCTAGTTGAAAGCAAGTTCTCATTTACAACTGCTACCTGGCCAAGATAAAGCAAAGCAGTGTGACACAGACAACAACACAGAGTTACACATGGAATAACATGGAATAAACAATAAACAAGCCAATAACACAATAAACAAGTCAATGACACAGTAGAAAAAAAAGAAAAAAAAGAAAGGCAATAAATAGGCCATAGGAGCGAATAATTACAATTTAGCAGATTAACACTGGAGTGATAAATGAGCATATGATGATGTGCAAGTAGAAATACTGGTGTGCAAAAGAGCAGAAAAGTAAATGAAATAAAAACAGTACGGGGATGAGGTAGGTAGATTGGGTGGGCAATTTACAGATGGACTATGTACAGCTGCAGCGATCGGTTAGCAGCTCAGGTAGCTGATGTTTAAAGTTGGTGAGGGAAATAAAAGTTTCCAACTTCAGCGATTTTTGCAATTCGTTCCAGTCACTGGCAGCAGAGAACTGGAAGGTAAGGTGGCCAAATGAGGTGTTGGCTTTGGGGTTGATCAGTGAGATATACCTGCTGGAACGTGTGCTACGGGTGGGTGTTGTTATCGTGTCCAGTGAACTGAGATAAGGCGGAGCTTTACCTAGCATAGACTTATAGATGACCTGGAGCCAGTGGGTCTAGCGACGAAAATGTAGCGAGGGCCAGCCGACTAGAGCATACAGGTCGCAGTGATTTGGTGATTTGGTAACAAAACGGATGGCACTGTGATAGACTGCATCCAGTTTGCTGAGTAGAGTAATGGAAGCTATTTTGTAGATGACATCGCCGAAGTCGAGGATCGGTAGGATAGTCAGTTTTATTAGGGTAAGTTTGGCGACGTGAGTGAAGGAGGCTTTGTTGTGAAATAGAAAGCCGATTCTAGATTTGATTTTGGATTGGAGATGTTTAATATGAGTCTGGAAGGAGAGTTTACAGTCTAACCAGACACCTAGTTATTTATAGTTGTCCACATATTCTAGGTCGGAACCGTCCAGGGTAGTGATGCTAGTCGGGCGGGCAGGTGCGGGCAGCGAACGGTTGAAAAGCATGCATTTGGTTTTACTAGCGTTTCAGAGCAGTTGGAGGCCACGGAAGGAGTGTTGTATGGCATTGAAGCTCGTTTGGAGGTTTGTTAGCACAGTGTCCAAGGAAGGGACAAAAGTATACAGAATGGTGTTGTCTGCGTAGAGGTGGATCAGGGAATCGCCCGCAGCAAGAGCGACATCATTGATATATACAGAGAAAAGAGTTGGCCCGAGAATTGAACCCTATGGTACCCCCATAGAGACTGCCATAGGTCCGGACAGCAGGCCCTCCGATTTGACACACTGAACTCTGTCTGCAAAGTAGTTGGTGAACCAGGTGAGGCAGTCACTAGAAAAACCAAGGCTATTGAGTCTGCCGATAAGAGTACGGTGATTGACAGAGTCGAAAGCCTTGGCCAGGTCGATGAAGACGGCTGTACAGTACTGTCTTTTATCGATGGCGGTTATGATATCGTTTAGTACTTTGAGCGTGGCTGAGGTGCACCCGTGACCGGCTCGGAAACCAGATTGCACAGCGGAGAAGGTACGGTGGGATTCGAAATGGTCAGTGATCTGTTTATTAACTTGGCTTTCGAAGACTTTAGATAGGCAGGGTAGGATGGAAATAGGTCTGTAACAGTTTGGTTTTAGGGTGTCACCCCCTTTGAAGAGGGGTAAGACCGCGGCAGCTTTCCAATCTTTAGGGATCTCGGACGATACGAAAGAGAGGTTGAACAGGCTGGTAATAGGGGTTGCAACAATGGCGGCGGAAAGTTTTAGAAAGAGAGGGTTCAGATTGTCTAGCCCAGCTGATTTGTACGGGTCCAGGTTTTGCAGCTCTTTCAGAACATCTGTTATCTGGGTTTGGGTGAAGGAGAAGCTGGGGAGGCTTGGGCGAGTAAAGCCGTTGAGAAATGCTTATTGAAGTTTTCGATTATCATGGAATTATCGGTGGTGACCGTGTTACCTAGCCTCAGTGCAGTGGGCAGCTGGGAGGAGGTGCTCTTGTTGTCCATGGACTTTACAGTGTCCCAAAACATTTTGGAGTTAGAGCTATAGGATGCAAATTTCTGCTTGAAAAAGCTAGCCTTTGCTTTCCTAACTGACTGCGTGTATTGGTTCCTGGCTTCCCTGAACAGTTGCATATCGATGCTTTTCGTTGCTATTGCAGTCCGCCACAGGATGTTTTTGTGCTGGTCAAGGGCAGTCAGGTCTGGAGTGAACCAAGGGCTATATCTGTTCTTAGTTCTGCATTTTTTGAACGGGGCATGCTTATCTAAGATGGTGAGGAAATTACTTTTAAAGAATGATTAGTTACTCCACCTCAAGAATTTCATTTGGCAAATTGCAGTTCTCTCTCTGTGGGTCTAACCCCAAGAAGTTCTGGAAAACAGTTAAAGACCTGGAGAATAAACCCTCGTCCTCACAGCTGCCCACGTCCCTTAACCTCTCTGGGCTAGGTGGCACCAAATCGTCCCACCTACGTAACAGCCAGTGTAAACCCGTGGCGCGTTATTCAAATTCCTCAAAAATGCTAAAACTTCAATTTTTCAAACATATGACTATTTTACACCATTTTAAAGACAAGACTCTCGTTAATCTAACCACACTGTCCGATTTCAAAAAGGCTTTACAACGAAAGCAAAACATTAGATTATGCCAGCATAGTACCCAGCCAGAAATAATCAGACACCCATTTTTCAAGCTAGCATATAATGTCACAAAAACCCAGAAGACAGCTAAATGCAGCACTAACCTTTGATGATCTTCATCAGATGACACACCTAGGACATTATGTTATACAATACATGCATGTTTTGTTCAATCAAGTTCATATTTATATCAAAAACCAGCTTTTTACATTAGCATGTGACGTTCAGAACTAGCATACCCCCCGCAAACCTCCGGTGAATTTACTAAATTACTCACGATAAACGTTCACAAAAAGCATAACAATTATTTTAAGAATTATAGATACAGAACTCCTCTATGCACTCGATATGTCCGATTTTAAAATAGCTTTTCGGTGAAAGCACATTTTGCAATATTCTGAGTAGATAGCCCAGCCATCACGGCTAGCTATTTAGACACCCACCAAGTTTAGCCCTGACCAAACTCCAATTTACTATTACAAAAGTTTGATTACCTTTGATGTTCTTCGTCAGAATGCACTCCCAGGACTGCTACTTCAATAACAAATGTTGGTTTGGTCCAAAATAATCCATTGTTATATCCAAATAGCGGCGTTTTGTTCGTGCGTTCAAGACACTATCCGAAGTGTAAATAAGGGTCACGAGCATGGCGCCATTCGTGACAAAGAAATTCTAAATATTCCATTACCGTACTTCGAAGCATGTCAACCGCTGTTTAAAATCCATTTTTATGCCATTTTTCTCGTAAAAAAGCGATAATATTCTGACCGGGAATCTGCATTTAGGTAAACAGAGGAAAGAAAATAAAGCATTCGGTCAACTCGGGCACGCGCCTAAGCCCACAGTACTCTGACCAGCCACTATCCAAACGCGATAAAGTGTTTCAGCCAGAGCCTGCCTCGATATCCTTCAGCTTTTTCCCGGGCTCTGAGAGCCTATGGGAGCTGTAGGAAGTGTCACGTTTTTGCAAAGATCCTCAGTCTTCAATAAAAAGAGCCAAGATAAAACACACCTTGTCAGACAGGCCACTTCCTGCATGGAATCTTCTCAGGTTTTGGCCTGCCATATGAGTTCTGTTATACTCACAGACACCATTCAAACAGTTTTAGAAACTTTAGGGTGTTTTCTATCCAAAGCCAATAATTATATGCATATTCTAGTTACTGGGCAGGAGTAGTAATCAGATTAAATCGGGTACGTTTTTTATCCAGCCGTGTAAATACTGCCCCCTAGCCCTAACAGGTTAAAGTTGATGGTGTGGTTGTCTCTGACAAGAAGCAGATGGCTGAGCTCTTTAATCACCACTTCATTAAGTCAGGATTCCTATTTGACTCAGCCATGCCTCCTTGCCCGTTCAACATTTCCTCATCTCCCACCCTTTCTAATGTGACTATCCCTGATGCTTCTCCCTCTTTTTCCCCTGCCCCGCTACAAAGTTTCTCCCTATAGGCAGTCACTGAGTCCGAGATGCTAAAGGAGCTCCGGAAACTTGACCCCCAAAAAACATCTGGGTCAGATGGTTTAGACCCTTTCTTCTATAAGGTTGCTGCCCATATCATCGCCAAGCCTATCTCCAACCTTTTAACCTGTCTCTCCTCTCTTGGGAGGTTCCCAGAGCCTGGAAGGCAGCCACAGTGTGTCCTTTATTTAAAGGGGGAGATCAAGCTGATCCTAACTGTTATAGACCAATTCCTATTTTGCCCTGTTTATCAAAGATGTTGGAAAAACTTGACGTCTATACTATTCTCTCCTGTACTCGATCTGGTTTCCGCTCAGGTTATGGATGTGTCACTGCAACCTTAAAGGTCCTAAATGATTTAACCATTGCCCTTGATTCTAAGCAATGTTGTTCTGCTATTTTATTGACTTGGCCAAAGCTTTTGATATGGTAGACCATTCCATTCTTGTGGGCCGGCTAAGCAGTATTGGTGTCTCTGAGGGGTCTTTGGCCTGGTTTGCTTACTACATCTTTCAAAGAGTGCACTGTAAAAATCAGAGCATCTGCTGTCTCAGCCTATCACCAAGGAAGTACCCCAAGGCTCAATCCTAGGTCCCACACTCTTCTCAATTTACATCAACAACATAGCTCAAGCAGTAGAAAGCTCTCTCATCCATTTATATGCAGATATTTTATACTTTTTAAATTATAATTTATGTGTGGTCAGTAGTTGTGGGGATATGGTCAGTATCACACAACTACTGACCACATCCACAGAACTACTGACTACATCTACTGACAACTACTGACCACAACCACAGCAAAACAACTACTGAACCACACAACGACTGACCACAACAACACAACCACCGACAACACAACTACTGACCACACAACTACCGACAACACAACTACTGACCATAACCACACAACTACTGACCATAACCACACAACTACTGACCACAACCACAAAACTTCTGATCACATCTAGTGACCACAACCCCACAACTTCTGAACACACAACTACTTACCACACAACTACTGAACATAACTACTGAAGACAACCACACAACAACTGACCAGAACCACACAACTACTGACCACACAAATACTGACCACTACAACTACTAACCACAACTACTGATAACAACAACACAACTACTGACCACACAAATTCTGACAAAAGATACTGCACACAACTATTGACTGCATCTATTGATAACTACTAAATTATTCCACATCAAGTAAATAACGCAAGCAGTAAAATTAGATTAAAATACAGATAAAAATATATACCTTATAGAACAGCGGGAACTGTGAAGCAACACAAACATAGGCTCAGACACATGCATACAAACACACGATAACATGCGCACTTCACACACACGTTGCGTGGATTTTGTGTTGTAGATACAGTGGCATCGGAAAGTATTCCGAATTGTTCCACATTTTGTTACGTTACAGCCTTATTCTAAAATTGATTAAATAAATAAAACCCTCAGCAATCTACACACAATACCACAAAATGACTAAGCGAAAAAAGATTTGACTTTTTTGCAAATATATTAAAAATAAAAAACAGAAATACATTATTTACATAAGTATTCAGACCCTTTGCTATTAGACTCAAAATTGAGCTCAAGTGCATCCTGTTTCCATTGATCATCCTTGATATGTTTCTACAACTTGATTGGAGTCCAAATGTGGTAAATTTAATAGATTGGACATGATTTGGAAAGTCACGCTATGTCCATATAAGGTCCAACAGTTGACAGTGCATGTCAGTGAAATAACCAAGCCATGAGTTTGAAGAAATAGTCTGTAGAGCTCCGAAACAGGATTGTGTCAAGGCACAGATCTGGGGAAGGATACCAAAATATGCCTGCAGCATTGATGGTCCCTAAAAACACAGTGGCCTCCGTCATTCTTAAATGGAAGGAGTTTGGAATGACAAAAACTCTTCCTAGAGCTGGCCGCCCGGCCAAACTGAGCAATCGGGGGAGAAAGGCCTTGGTCAGGGAGGTGTCCAAGAACCCGATGGTCACCCTGACAGCACTCTAGAGTTCCTCTCTGGAAATGGGAGAACATTCCAGAAGGACAACCATCTCTACAGCACTCCAACAATCAGGCCTTTAGGGTAGAGTGACCATACGGAAGCCACTCCTCAGTAAAAGGCACATGACAGCCCACATGGACTTTTTCAAAAGGCCAATACAGTCTCTAAGATCATGAGAAACAAGATTCTCTGGTCTGATGAAACCAAGATTGAACTCTTTGGCCTGAATGCCATGCGTGACGTCTGGAGGAAACCAGGCGCCACCCCTATGGTGAAGCATGGTGGTGGCAGCATCATGCTGTGGGGATGTTTTTCAGTGGCAGGGACTGGGAGACTAGTCAAGATCAAGGCAAAGATGAACAGCAAAAAGTACCAAGAGATCCTTGATGAAAACCTGCTCTTAGGGCCTTACACCTTCCAACAGGACAACGACCCTAAGCACACAGCCAAAACAACACAGGAGTGGCTTCTGGACAAGTCTCTGAATGTCCTTGAGTGGCCCAGCGATAACCCGGACTTGAACCCGATCTAACATTTCTGGAGAGACCTGAAAATAGCTGTGCAGCAATGCTCCCCATCCAACCTGACAGAGTTTGAGAGGATCTGCAGAGAAGAATGGGAGAACCTCCCCAAATACAGGTGTGCCAAGCTTGTAGCTTCATACCCAAGAAGACTCGAGTCTGTAATCGCTGCCAAAGGTGCTTCAACAATGTACTGAGTAAAGGGTCTGAATACTTATGTAAATGTGATGTAATTTATTTTTATAAATTAGGAACATTTTCTAAACACCTGTTTTTGCTTTGTCATTATGGGGTATTGTCTGTAGATTGATGAGGGGGAAAACTATTTTATCAATTTTAGAATAAGGCTGTAAGCTAACAAAATGTGGAAAAAGTGAAAGGGTCTGAATACTTTCCGAAGTCACTGTATGTGGTAGTAGACCAGGGGCCTGAGGGCACACACTTAATGTGTTGTGAATGTATTGTAATGTTTTTAAAATGTATAGCTGCCTTAATGTTGCTGTACCCCAGGAATAGTAGCTGCTGCATTGGCTCAGCTCATATGGATCCATAATAAATACAAATACAAATAAATACAAATTCAAATATTTGTGTGTTTGTGGTCAGTAGTGTTCTTCTCGTAAGTAGTTGTGGTCAAAAGTTGTGGTCAGCAGTTATGGTCATTAGTTGTAGTCATTAGTTGTGAGATTTAGTCGATGTTTGTGGTCACTATTCACATAATTCTTCCCTACACTGCCACATGTGGTCTTCTGTCTAATGAGTATCCATAGCGATGGCTCCGTTTGGGCTGCTCTTTGATGAGACATAGAGGTGTTAGGTGACATTAGTCACCTACTTTGTGTCACTATAAATTCCAACAAACACCTGTAACTTTTTATTGGTAGAAAATATTTCTGTTTGGATTTTTGCATTGAAAGGCAGAGAAGTAGAGGAAGATTTCATACACTAAGTTTTTGTCTGACTTGTTGGGGGAGTGTTCAAAATGGCAGTTGTTTGTAAAAAGTTGGGAAAACATTTATTAAAGCATTTACTAAAACAGCTGTATCGTTAGAACTGTATAATATATTTTGATTCCTTTGAATAGCGGAGAAGTAGACAAAGCTGTAAACGTTTTGTCTAACTTGTTCCTGAAGTGGTAAAAATGTCAGTTTGTTACAAAAAAGTTACAGAAAATGTTCTTGACGAACTTACTAAAACAGCTAGAACTTTTTAAAATCAGAATAAGATATTATTGTTCTGCTGTCAGATTTTAAATGCAAAGAAGTAGAGAAATATTTCAAATGCTTAAACTTTTTGTGTACGTTTTTACCAAATTCTTCAAAGTTGACGATTTGTGTCAAAAGTTGGGAATAGAATGTTGAAAGTGATGATTTCACAATGGGGATTGGAATATTGAGGAAATTCCATGTAAGTGGATGGTGGACAAAAAAATACAAAAAAATGTACACTGCTCAAAAAAATAAAGGGAACACTAAAATAACACATCCTAGATCTGAATGAATGAAATAATCTTATTAAATACTTTTTTCTTTACATAGTTGAATGTGCTGACAACAAAATCACACAAAAATAATCAATGGAAATCCAATTTATCAACCCATGGAGGTCTGGATTTGGAGTCATACTCAAAATTAAAGTGGAAAACCACACTACAGGCTGATCCAACTTTGATGTAATGTCCTTAAAACAAGTCAAAATGAGGCTCAGTAGTGTGTGTGGCCTCCACGTGCCTGTATGACCTCCCTACAACACCTGGGCATGCTCTTGATGAGGTGGCGGATATTCTCCTGAGGGATCTCCTCCCAGACCTGGACTAAAGCATCCGCCAACTCCTGGACAGTCTGTGGTGCAACGTGGCATTGGTGGATGGAGCGAGACATGATGTCCCAGATGTGCTCAATTGGATTCAGGTCTGGGGAACGGGCGGGCCAGTCCATAGCATCAATGCCTTCCTCTTGCAGGAACTGCTGACACACTCCAGCCACATGAGGTCTAGCATTGTCTTGCATTAGGAGGAACCCAGGGCCAACCGCACCAGCATATGGTCTCACAAGGGGTCTGAGGATCTCATCTCGGTACCTAATGGCAGTCAGGCTACCTCTGGTGAGCACATGGAGGGCTGTGCGGCCCCCCAAAGAAATGCCACCCCACACCATGACTGGCCCACCGCCAAACCGGTCATGCTGGAGGATGTTGCAGGCAGCAGAACGTTCTCCACGGCGTCTCCAGACTCTGTGACGTCTGTCACGTGCTCAGTGTGAACCTGCTTTCATCTGTGAAGAGCACAGGGCGCCAGTGGCGAATTTGCCAATCTTGGTGTTCTCTGGCAAATGCCAAACGTCCTGCACGGTGTTGGGCTGTAAGCACAACCCCCACCTGTGGATGTCGGGCCCTCATACCACCCTCATGGAGTCTCTTTCTGACCGTTTGAGCAGACACAAAGGTGGAGGTAGTGGTCCTGCTGCTGGGTTGTTGCCCTCCTACGGCCTCCTCCACGTCTCCTGATGTACTGGCCTGTTTCCTGGTAGCGCCTCCATGCTCTGGACACTACGCTGACAGACACAGCATACCTTCTTGCCACAGCTCGCATTGATGTGCCATCCTGGATGAGCTGCACTATCTGAGCCACTTGTGTGGGTTGAAGACTCCGTCTCATGCTACCACTAGAGTGAAAGCACCACCAGCATTAAAAAGTGACCAAAACATCAGCCAGGAAGCATAGGAACTGAGAAGTGGTCTGTGGTCACCACCTGTAGAACCACTCCTTTATTGGGGGTGTCTTGCTAATTGCCTATAATTTCCACCTGTTGTCTATTCCATTTGCACAACAGCATGTGAAATTTATTGTCAATCAGTGTTGCTTCCTAAGTGAACAGTTTGATTTCACAGAAGTGTGATTGACATGGAGTTACATTGTGTTTTTTAAGTGTTCCCTTTATTTTTTTGAGCAGTGTATAACTTAAAATGTTTGAAAGATATCAAAAAGTTGTAGGGACACTGGTCCTGACCCAAATACAAATTTTAGTTAGAATTTTTTTTTTTTATTAAACAGTGTAAGTTGAGTAGCAAGCTAAGCTAGATGGTAACTTAAACAAGTAAAGTTGTGAGGCTTGGTTTCACTTTTAAAGTATTTCTGTGATCATGGAAGAAGTTATGGTTGTGGACAGCAGTTGTGGTTAGTAGTTGTGGTCTGGAGTTGTGGTCAGTAGTTATAGTCAGTAGTTGTGTTGTTGTGGTCAGCAGTTATTTGTTCAGAAGTTGTGTGGTTGTGGTCAGTAGTTCTGTGGTTGTAGTCAGAAGTTGTGGTCAGCAGTTGTAGTCAGCAGTTGTGTGGTTGTGTTTAGTAGTTGTGTGGTCATTATTTGTGTAGTTGTTTTAGTTGTGTGGTCAGTAGTTTGATTGTGGTCACTAGATGTGGTCAGCAGTTGTGCGGTTGTAGGCAGAAGCTTTGTGGTTGTGGTTAGTAGTTGTGATTAGCTGTGGTGCGGTTGTAGGCAGAAGTTTTGTGGTTGTGGTCAGCAGTTGAGTGGTCAGTAGTTGTGTGGTCAGAAGTTGTGTGGTTGATGACAGTAGTTGTGTGGTTGTGGCCAGTACTTGTGTTGTGGTCAGTAGTTTTGTGGTTCAGTAGTCTGCTTAATGTTTGTGTGGTTGTGGTCAGTAGGTGTGTGGTTGCAGCTGTTCTATCTTGCCGATGGCCCTAAAACCCAGCCAGCTGTCTGTTATCCATGTCGTCTTTCAGCCACAACTCGGTGAAACATAAGATACTACTGTTTTTAATGTCCCATTGGTAGGATTTCCTTGATCGTAGCTCATCCATTTTGTTATCCAATGATTGCACATTGGCTAATAGGGCTGATGGTAGAGGGGGTTTACTCACTAGCCTGCGAATTCTCAGAAGGCAGCCCAACCTCCGCCCCCTTTTTCTCCATCTTTTCTTCACGCAAATGATGGGAATTTGGGCCCGTTCCCAAGAAAGCAGTATATCTTTTGCATCGGATTCGTTAAAGAAAAAATCCTTGTCCTTTTCGAGGGGAGTAATCGTTGTTCTGATATCCAGAAGTTATTTTAGGTCATAAGTGATGGTAGCAGCAATATTATGTACAAAATAAGTTTTAAAAAACGAACTAAATAGCACAGTTGGTTAGGAGCACGTAAAACGGCAGCTATCCCCTCCGGTGCCATTCTGGTCACCCTCTGTGTTCTGTTAGACAGGTAACTCTTTATCCACAACATAGCAGGGGGTGTAGAGCCATAACACATACGTTTTTCCAGCAACAGACTATGATCAATAATGTCAAAAGCCGCACTGAATTCTAACAAAACACCCCCCACAATCTTTTTATCATACATTTTTCTCAGCCAATCATCAGTCATTTGTGTATTTGCTGTGCTTGTTGAATGTCATTCCCTATAAGCGTGCTGAAAGTCTGTCAATTTGTTTACTGTAAAAAGCATCGTATCTGGTCGAACACAATCTTTTTCCAAAAGTTTACAAAGGGTTGGTAACAGGCTGATAGGTCAGCTATTTGAGCTAGTAAAGGGGGCTTTATTATTCGTAGGTAGGGGAATAACTTTTGCTTCCCTCCAGCCCCGAGGGCACACACTTTCTAGTAGGCTTAAATTGAAGACATCACAAATAGGAGTGGCAATATTGTCTGCTATTATCCTCAGTAATTTTTCATCCAAGTTGTCAGACCCCGGTGACTTGTCATTGTCGATAGACAACGATACTTTTATCACCTCTTCCACACTGACTTTACGGAATTCAAAATTACAATGCTTGTCTTTCATAATTTGTTCCGATATACTTGGATGTGTAGTGTCAGCGTTTGTTGCTGGCATGTCATATCTAACTTTGCTAATCTTGCCAAGGAAATAATCATTAAAGTAGTTGGCAGCGTTTGGTTGGTCCTCAAATATTGACCACACAACTAAAGAACCACAGAACTACTGACCACAATTACTGACCACAAATACTGACCACAACAACATAAATCCTGACCACAACTCCTGATCACAAACCCTGACCACAACGACTGATCACAACTACTGACCATAACCACACAACTACTGACCACAATTACTGACCACAACTCTCAATTACTGAACACAACTACTGAACCACAACTGTTGACCACTAACCACTATGCAAATACTATCCACAATCATACATTTTTCCATTACCACAAAAATACTTTATAAAGTTAAACCAAGCCTCACAACTCTACTTGTAAAGTTAGCATTTAGTAATATGTATTATTATTTAGCACGGTGCTCCTCTTACGCCGTTTAAGCTAGAAATGCCGTTCAAACTTTGAAATATGTAAATGGGTCAGCACCAGAGTGCCTACATAAAACTTTTTGATATCTTTTATACTGTTTCAGTCTTACATTTTTTGTTCTTCTGTTTGTCCTCCATCTAATTTCATGGCATTTAGTCAATATTCTAATGCTCCCCATTGTGGCATCATCACAGCCAACAGTCTATTTACTGTAAATACAACAATACAACGTTTGACAAAAATGGGCTACTTTGAGATCTTTGTTAACAACTTAGACAAAATTCTTCCTCTACTTCTCTGCATTTCAAATATGACAGCGGAACAACATCTTATTCTGAAAAAAGGTTACATCTGTTTTAGTAACTTCATCAACAACATTTTATGTAACTTTTTTGTAAGCAACTGACATTTTTACCATTTCCCGAACAAGTTGGACAAAAAGTTTAACATCTTCGTCTATTTCTATGCTATTTAAATCTGGCAAAGGAATCCAAATATATTTTATGGTTCTAAAGATACAGCTGTTTTTAGTAATTTATAATAAAAAAATCCCAATTTCTTCCCAAACAACTGCCGTTTTGACCACTCCCCCAACAAGTCTGACAAAATCTTAGTGTATGCAAAAACATTTTTGAGGCTTAGGACATCTTTGTCTACTTCTCTGCTATTGAAATCTGACAAAGGAATCAATATCTTCTACGGTTTTAACGATACAGCTGTTTTAGTAAATGCTTTAATAAATGTTTTCCCACCTTTTGCAAACAACTGGCATTTTTAACACTTCCCCAATAAGTCAGACAAAAACTTGGTGTATGAAATCTCCCTCTACTTCTCTGCTTTTCAAAGCAAAAATGCAAACAGAAATATCTTCAACCAATAAAAAGTTAAAGCTGTTTGTTGTAGTTTAGAGTGACAAAAAGTATGTAGCTAACGTCAGCTAACCCCTCTATGTCTCATCAATTAGAAGGCCAAACGGACCATTGAAAAATTGTGAGGGTGAGGAGTGAACACAATTATTGACCACAACCACACAACTAATTACCACAAACAACTGCTGACCACAACTGCTGACCACAACTATTGACCACAACTACATAAATATTGACCACAAAAGTAAAGAACCACACAAATACTGACCCCAACCACTGCACTGACCACAATTACTGACCACAAATACTGACCATAACTGCTGACCACAACACTACTGAACCACACAACTATTGAACACAACCACAAAACTACTGACCACAACTACTGACCACAACTATTTACCCAAACAACTACTGACCAAAACCACAAAACTACTGACATCACAACTACTGACCAGATCCACTGACCATAACTAATGACCACAACCAAACAACTACTGACCATACCGACTGACCAACACTATTGACCATGACTAATGACCACAACCACACAACTATTGACCACAACCATGCAAACTACTGACCACACAACTACTTACCACAACCACATAACTACTGAACACAACCACACAGCTACTGACCAAAGTTATTATTAGTAAGGAAAACAACTACTAAGGCAATGCGGGCGCCAGCCGGAAAATGTGCCAGGGGGAAAAACTTTACGTAGAACTTTAAGTTCTGTTCTGACTGGAGATGCGCAGATGTTTGTATACTTGATCTGGGAAACACTGGGGAAGTGCTTTGAGCTCTCATCGAAGAGAGAAGTTTCTCCGGCTCAGTAATGCCTCAAACGTAAATGGTCCGCAACAGTGAAATTGTTTACTTCTATGTGTATTAATGAGGAGGCGGAACACACCTCAATTCAAACGGCTGTTAGAAAATACAACTTTGAATAATTTGAAATTGACAAATTGAAACATTGCCTACAGATAATTAGCATGCAGCGTATCTTGGTTTGAGGGCAGTGTGGGTAAACTATCCTGTTGCTTAACAATCACATTTTGGAACAGTGAGTGCATTCTGACATCAGGCTGGGGTGACTGGCAGCTTCATTAAATAGTACCCGCAAAACACCAGTCTCAACGTCAACAGTGAAGAGGCGACTCCGGGATGCCTTCTAGGCAGAGTTGCAAAGAAAAAGCCATATCTCAGACTGGCCAATAAAAAGAAAAGATTAAGATGGGCAAAAGAATACAAACACTGGACAGAGGAACTCTGCCTAGAAGGCAAGCATTCCGGGGGTCGCCTCTTCACTGTTGACGTTGAGACTGGTGTTTGCCGGTACTATTTAATAATGAAGCTGCCAGTTGAGGACTTGTGAGGCGTCTGTTTCTCAATCTAGACACTCTTGTCCTCTTGCTCAGTTGTGCACCGGGGCCTCCCACTCCTCTTTCTATTCTGGTTAGAGACAGTTTGCGCTGTTCTGTGAAGGGAGTAGTACACAGCATTGTATGAGATCTTCAGTTTTTTGGCAATTTCTCGCATGGAATAGCCTTCATTTCTCAGAGCAAGAATAAACTGATGAGTTTCAGAAAAAAGTTTTGTTTTTAGCCATTTTGAGCCTGTAATCGAACCCACAAATGCTGATGCTCCAGATACTCAACTAGTCTGAAGAAGGCCAGTTGTATTGCTTCTTTAATCAAGACAACAGTTTTCAGCTGTGCTAACATCATTGCAAAAGGGTTTTCTAATGATCAATTAGCCTTTTGAAATGATAAACTTGGATTAGCTAACACAACGTGCAATTGGAACACAGGAGTGATGGTTGCTGATAATGGGCCTCTGTACGCCTATGTAGATATTCCATAAAAAATCTGCCATTTCCACCTACAATAGTCATTTACAGCATTAACAATGTCTACACTGTATTTCTGATCAATTTGATGTTATTTTAATGGACAAAACATTTACTTTTCTTTCAAAAACAAGGACGTTTCTAAGTGACCCCAAACTTTTGAATGGTAGTGTATATTTGCAACCATTTGCATAAAAGAACCCACCAGCATTAACTCTTGAACCGTTGAAGCTAGATACATCAAATCTACTTTCAAATGTTCAGGCTATCCTAACTTTTCATCTACCTATTTTTCTGTAACCAGTCACCACCATTACTACAGCAGACATTACCACTACCTTAATATATTTCCAATACTTTAACCCTTGTTTGGTGTTCATGTTTTTGTTATTCACCCAATGTTCGCGGGTCTGATGGACCCACAACATTTGGTTTTCTTCCTTCAATCCTGTCTCTCCTGAGAACATTGTAGGCAGGCACAATCAAAGCAGCAGATGGAGAGTTTTTATGGAGCCATGTCTCTGAAAGGCAGAGGATGTCAAGGTTGGAGTCTGTGAGAAGATGTTGAATTTGATCACTTTTTGGAATGACACTGCGAATGTTCAAGTGCCACCCTTGTAGTTCCCTGGGCTTAGATGACTCGATCGTGATTGACACATTAAAAAAATATATACATTTTCTGTGGTTTAGTTTATGACGTTTTGTTTCGTTTTGATTAGGGGCAGTTCGGTTGTGCAATTAACTGTCCCTCCCCGCTTGCTTTGGATGCGGGGAACAAATTAAAAAAGCTTGCGTGCCAGAAGCTGAGTCTGAGATCACGTATAGCGACTTGGAGATGTTTGGAGAGTCAAATGTAATCTTGGAGCTTAGAGAGAAATCATGGGATCATAGACAATATTCAGAACATTATGGTATGCTGTATACTGTCCGCTCCCGTGGAACGGTGAACCTATGTGTTTGGTGTTGATATTCTCCGGCAGTAGATTGATTGTGTCATCCCAGCAAGGACGCACTGAGATTATCAGTAGAGCAGCTACATAATCATGGCAAAGTACTGGAGATAAAACACGTCAGTTACTTAGCTGGGGTCGGCGTACACCTGATAGTGTAGTTGTGTGTTCAGTAGTTGTGTGTTCAGTAGTTGTGTGTTCAGTAGTTGTGTGTTCAGTAGTTGTGTTTTTCAGTAGTTGCGGTCAGTAGTTGTGGTTGTGGTCAGTAGTTCTGTTGCTGGTTCTTTGGGCCCTACAGTATGGACGTGGTCAGTGCAGTTGTGTGGTCAGTAGTTATGTTGGTCAGTATTGATCAGTTGTGTTGGTGAGCAAGTGTGTTGTTGTTATGATGAATAGTTGTAATGTCAGTAGTTGTGTGGTTGTGGTCAGTAGTTGTATGGTTAAATAGTTGGGTGGACAGTAGTTGTGGTCAGGAGTTTTGTGGTTGTAGTCCGTCGTTCTGTGGTTCAGTAGTTAAGTGGTCAGTAGTTGTGGTCAGTATTGTAGTCAGTAGTTGTGGGCAATATTTGTAATCCAGTACTGACCAATCTTGGGTTTGAGCTCAATTTAGAGTCGCATAGCAAGGGGCCTCCATCATTCTTAAATGGAAGAAGTTTTAGAACCACCAAGACTCTTCCTAGAGCTGGCCGCCCAGCCAAACTGAGCAATCAGGGGAGAAGGGCCTTGGTCAGGGAGGTGACCAAGAACCCGATGGTCACTCAGAGTTCCTCTGTGGAGATGGGAGAACCTTAAAGAAGGACAACCATCTCTGCAGCACTCCACCAATCGGGCCTTTAATGGTTGAACGGCCATGTGAAACAAGACACTCTGGTCTGATGAAACCAAAATTGAACTCATTGGCCTGAATACCAAGCGTCACATCTGGAGGAAACCTGGCACCAGCCCTACGGTATAGCACGGTGATGGCAGCATCATGCTGTGGATATGTTTTTCAGCAGCAGGGACTGGGAGACTTGTCAGAATTGAGGGAAAGATGAACGGCGCAAAGTACAGAAAAATCCTTGATTAAAACCTGCTCCAGAGCGCTCAGGACCTCAGACTGGGGTGAAGGTTGACCTTCCAATAGGACAATGACCCTAACGCTTCGATCACACCAACAGTGTCATTGCGCAAAATAGTATGCAGCATCATCTGGATACGTATGAAGCAAAAGTTAAACATTCACCTTCTGCTGCCATTTCTGTCAAGCCGTCTACGCATACAGTTTGATGCATATGTTCGATAAATCCAATTTATGCACCACACAGAACACACTGCAACTGCCTCTGTAACGCAATGCTGCAAGGTAAACAGTGTTTCATTGGAAATTAATGTAATTCTGGTGTACCAAAATGCAATGACGCTGTCGGTGTGTTCGAAGCGTAAGCACACAGCCAAGACAATGCAGGAGTGGCTTCGAGACAAGCCTCAATGTCCTTGAGTGGCCCAGCCAGAGCCCGGACTTGAAGCTGATCGAACATCTCTGGAGAGACCTGAAAATAGCTGTGCAGTGACACTCCCCATCCAACCTTGAGAGGATCGGCAGAGAAGAATGGGAGAAACTCCCCAAATACAGGTGTGCCAAGCATGTATAGTCATACCCAAGAAGACTCCAGGCTGTAATAGCTGCTAAAGGTGCTTCAACAAAGTACTGAGTAAAGGGTCTGAATACTTACAGTGGGGCAAAAAAGTATCTAGTCAGTCACCAATTGTGCAAGTTCTCCCACTTAAAAAGATGAGAGGCCTGTAATTTTCATCATAGGTACACATCAACTATGACAGACTAAATGAGAAAAGAAAATCCAGAAAAATCACATTGTAGGATTTTTAATGAATTTATTTGCAAATTATGGTGGAAAATAAGTATTTGGTCATTAACAAAAGTTTATCTCAATACTTTCTTATATACCCTTTGTTGGCAATGACACAGGTCAAACGTTTTCTGTAAGTCTTCACAAGGTTTTCACACACTGTTGCTGGTATTTTGGCCCATTCCTCCATGCAGATCTCCTCTAGAGCAGTGATGTTTTGGGGCTGTCGCTGGGCAACACGGACTTTCAACTCCCTCCAAAGATTTTCTATGGGATTGAGATCTGGAGACTGGCTAGGCCACTCCAGGACCTTGAAATGCTTCTTACGAAGCCACTCCTTCGTTGCCCGGCGGTGTGTTTGGGATAATTGTCATGCTGAAAGACCCAGCCACGTTTCATCTTCAATGCCCTTGCTGATGGAAGGAGATTTTCACTCAAAATCTCACGATACATGGCCCCATTCATTCTTTCCTTTACACGGATCAGTCGTCCTGGTCCCTTTGCAGAAAAACAGCCCCAAAGCATGATATTTCCACCCCCATGCTTCACAGTAGGTATGGTGTTCTTTGGATGCAACTCAGCATTCTTTGTCCTCCAAACACGACGACTTGAGTTTTTACCAAAAAGTTATATTTTGGTTTCAGCTGACCATATGACATTCTCCCAATCCTCTTCTGGATCATCCAAATGCTCTTTAACAAACTTCAGATGGGCCTGGACATGTACTGGCTTAAGCAGGGGGACACGTCTGGCACTGCAGGATTTGAGTCCCTGGCGGCATAGTGTGTTACTGATGGTAGGCTTTGTTACTTTGGTCCCAGCTCTCTGCAGGTCATTCTCTAGGTCCCCTCGTGTGGTTCTGGGATTTTTGCTCACCGTTCTTGTGATCATTTTGACCCCACGGGGTGAGATCTTGCGTGGAGCCCCAGATCGAGGGAGATTATCAGTGGTCTTGTATGTCTTCCATTTCCTAATAATTGCTCCCACAGTTGATTTCTTCAAACCAAGCTGCTTACCTATTGCAGATTCAGTCTTCCCAGCCTGGTGCAGGTCTACAATTTTGTTTCTGGTGTCCTTTGACAGCTCTTTGGTCTTGGCCATAGTGGAGTTTGTAGTGTGACTGTTTGAGGTTGTGGACAGGTGTCTTTTATACTGATAACAAGTTCAAACAGGTGCCATTAATACAGGTAACGAGTGGAGGACAGAGGAGCCTCTTAAAGAAGAAGTTACAGGTCTGTGAGAGCCAGAAATCTTGCTTGTTTGTAGGTGACCAAATACTTATTTTCCACCATAATTTGCAAATAAATTCATAAAAAATCCTACAATGTGATTACATGGATTTCTTTTCCGCATTTTGTCTGTCATAGTTGACGTGTACCTATGATGAAAATTACAGGCCTCTCATCTTTTTAAGTGGGAGAACTTGCACAATTGGTGGCTGACTAAATACCTTTTTGCCCCACTGTATGTAAATGTGATATTTCAGTTTTTTTCTTTTTAATAAATTAGCAGAAATTTCTAAACCTGTTTTTGATTTGTGATTATTGGGTATTGTGTGTAAATTGCTGAGGGGAAAAAATATTTAATCCATTTTAGAACAAGGCTGTAACGTAACAATGTGGAAAAGGGGTCTGAATTCTTTCCCAACGCACTGTCTAGTCCTAGAGACAATCCAAGAATTCATATGAAAACTAAATATATGGGCTAATACAAGACAAGCATGCAATCCTTTCATGGTCCCACTATGAATGCTTTGAAATCCCCTGCAGGACCACTGTTGTGTTCCAGAAAACAGAATCATTATATCGATCTGGTTCATGTAAAAAGCTGAACTTGAATATGGGTTGTCAAGTAACCCACACCATGCACATTTTACACATCTGTATTGCTCAAAAATATGAATTCATTTCAGGGTCATCTGGCCAACTCAATGATCTTGCATTCTGGAACAGACAGACCACATACCAACTCAGCACTGATGAGAAACACCGAGTACAATAGGAGAGAAATAACTGGCAAAACAAATGCAGGATTTTATTAGTTGTGGTAAGTAGTTGTGCAGTTCAGTAGCCGTGTGGTCAGTAGTTGTGGTGAGTAGTTGTGTGGTTGTTGTTGTGGTCAGTAGGTGTGGTCAGTAGTTGTGGTCAGTAGTTGTGTGGTTGTTGTTGTGGTCAGTAGTTGTGGTCAGTAGTTGTGTGGTTGCTGTTGTGGTCAGTAGGTGTGGTCAGTAGTTGTGGTGAGTAGTTGTGTGGTTGTTGTTGTGGTCAGTAATTGTGGCGAGTAGTTGTGTGGTTGTTGTTGTGGTCGGTAGGTGTGGTCAGTAGTTGTGGTCAGTAGTTGTGTGGTTGTTGTTGTGGTCAGTAGGTGTGGTTGTTGTTGTGGTCAGTAGGTGTGGTCAGTAGTTGTGGTGAGTAGTTGTGTGGTTGTTGTTGTGGTCAGTAATTGTGGTGAGTAGTTGTGTGGTTGTTGTTGTGGTCAGTAGGTGTGGTCAGTAGTTGTGTGGTTGTTGTAGTCAGTAGTTGTGGTGGGTAGTTGTGTGGTCAGTGGCTGTGGTCAGTAGTTCTGTTGCTGGTTCTTTGGGCCCTATAATATGGACATGATCAGCAGTTGTGTTGTGGTCAGTAGTTGTATTGTGGTCAGTAGTTGTAGTCAGTGAGTGTGTGGTTGTGGTCAGTAGTTGTGTGGTTGTGGTAGTAGTTGTGTGGTAGTCAGCAGTTGTGTTGTGGTCAGTAGATGTAGTTAGTGGTTGTGAGGTTGTGGTCAGTAGTTGTGTGATTCAGACGTTGTGTGGTCAGTAGCTATGTTCAGTAGTTCTGTTGTTATTTAGTAGGTGTGTGGTTGTGGTCAGTAGTTGTGTGGTTCTCGTCAGTAGTTGCGGTCTGTAGTTTGTCAGTAGTTGTGGTCAGTGGCTGTGGTCAGTAGTTCTGTTGCTGGTTCTTTGGGCCCTATAGTATGGACATGATCAGTAGTTGTGTTGTGGTCAGTAGTTGTGTGATTCAGACGTTGTGTGGTCAGTAGCTATGTTCAGTAGTTCTGTTGTTATTTAATAGGTGTGTAGTTGTGGTCAGTTGTTGTGTGGTTGTCGTCAGTAGTTGCGGTCTGTAGTTTGTCAGTAGCTGTGTGGCTGAGGTCAGCTGTTGTGTGGTTCAGTTGTTGTGTGGTCAGTAGTTATGTTCAGTAGTTCTGTTGTTATTCAGTAGTTGTGTGGTTTTGGTTAGTAGTTGTGGTCAGTAGTTATGCTCAGTGGTTGTGGTCAGTAGTCATTTTGTTGGTACTTTCGGCCCTACTGTATGGAGTCGTGTGGTCAGTAGTCATGTGGTTTTGGTCAGTAATTGTGTGGTTGTAGTCAGTAGCTGTGTGGTCAGTAGTTGTGGTCAGTAGTTGTGTGTTTGAGCCGTAGTTCTGTGGTCAATAGTGTTGGTCAGTAGTGGTCAGTAGGTATGGTCGGTAGTTGATTGGTTGTGGTAATTAGTTATGATCAGTGGATCTGGTCAGTAGTTGTGATGTCAGTATTTGTGGTCAGTAGGTGTGATCAGTAGTTGTGGTTGTGGTCATTAGTTATTTTGCTGGTTCTTTGGCCCTACAGTATGGACATGGTCAGTAGTTGTGGTCAGTAATTGTGGTTGTAGTCAGTAGTTGTGCAGTTCAGTAGCTGTGTGGTCAGTAGTTGTGTGGTTGTGGTCAGTAGTTGTGGTCAGTGGTTCTGGTCGGTCGTTATTTGGTCAGTAGTTTTGGTCAGTCGTTGTGTCCTTTGGACCCTACATTATGGACGTGGTCATTCGTTGTGGTCAGTAATCCAGGTCAGTAGTTGTGTGGTTCAGTAGTTGTGTAGTTGTATGGTCAGTAGTTGTGTAGTTGTGGTCAGTAGTTGTGATCAGTAGTGTTGGTCAGTAATGCTTAGTGTCTGTGTGGTTAAGTAGTTGTGTGGTTAAATACACAGCTGTACATTTCGATGAAACATGGTGAAGCCACAAAATTGCCTACCCTGGAAGCCTGTGTTTCATACTTAAGGAAGTGGATGGCGGCAAATGTTCTTCTTTTAAACTCGGACAAAACAGAGATGCTAGTTCTAGTCCCTAGAAACAAAGAGATCTTCTGTTGAATCTGACAATTAATCTTGATGATTGTACAGTTGTCTCAAATAAAACTGTGAAGGACCTCGGCGTTACTCTGGACCCTGATCTCTCTTTTGAAGAACATATCAAGAATAATTCAAGGACAGCTTTTTTCGATCTACGCAACATTGCAAAAATCAGAAACTGTCCAAAAATTATGCAGAAAAATTAATCCATGCTTTTGTCACTTCTAGGTTAGACTACTGCAATGCTCTACTTTCCGGCTACCTGGATAAAGCAATAAATAAACTTTAGTTCGTGCTAAAGACTGCTGCTAGAATCTTGACTAGAACCCCAAAATTTGATCACATTACTGCAGTGCTAGCCTTTCTACACTGGCTTCCTGTTAAGGTTAAGGCTAGGGCTGGTTTTACTGCTAACCTACAAAGCATTACATAGGCTTGTTCAAATCAAAGTTTATTTGTCACGTGCGCCAAATACAGTGAAATGCTTACTTACAGGCTCTAACCAATAGTGCAAAAAAGGTGTCAGGTGAACAATAGGTAAGTAAAGAAATTAAACAACAGTATAAAGACAGGCTATATACAGTAGCGAGGCTATAAAAGTAGTAAGGCTACATACAGACACCGGTTAGTCAGGCTGATTGAGGTAGTATGTACATGTAGATATGGTTAAAGTGACTATGCATATATGATGAACAGAGAGTAGCAGTAGCTCCTACCAATCTCTCCGATTTGGTCCTGCCGTACATACCTACACGTACGCTACGGTCACAAGACGCAGGCCTCCTTATTGTCTTTAGAATTTCTAAGCAAACAGCTGAAGGCAGGGATTTCTCCTGTAGATCTCCATTTTTATGGAATAGTCTGCCTATCCATGTGAGAGACGCAGACTTGGTCTCAATCTTTAAGTCTTTATTGAAGACTCATCTCTTCAGTAGGTCCTACGATTGAGTGTAGTCTGGCCCAGGAGTGTGAAGGTGAACGAAAAGGCACTGAAGCAACGAACCGCCCTTGCTGTCTCCGCCTGGCCGGTTCCCCTCTCTCCACTGGGATTCTCTGCCTCAAACCCTATTACAGGGGCTGAGTCACTGGCTTACTGGTGCTCTTCCATGCCATCCCTAGGAGGGGTGCGTCACTTGAGTGGGTTGAGTCACTGACGTGATTTTCCTGTCCGGGTTGGCGTCCCCCTTTGGGTTGTGCTGTGGGGGAGATCTTCGTGGGCTATATTCGGTCTTGTCTCAGGATGGTAGGTTGGTGGTTGGAGATATCCCTGTAGTGGTGTGGGGGCTGTGCTTTGGCAAAGTGGGTTGGGTTATATCCTGCCTGTTTGGCCCTGTCCGGGGGTATCGTCAGATGGGGCCACAGTGTCTCCCGACCCCTCCTGTCTCAGCCTCCAGTATTTATGCTGTGATAGTTTATGTGTCGGGGGGCTAGGGTCAGTCTGTTATATCTGGAGTATTTCTCCTGTCTTATCCGGTGTCCTGTGTGAATTTAAGTATGCTCTCTCTAATTCTCTCTCTCTTTTTCTCTCTTTTTCTCTCTTTCTTTCTCTTTCTTTCTTTCTTTCTTTCTTTCTCTCTCTCGGAAAACCTGAGCCTTAGGACCATGCCTCAGGACTACCTGGCCTGATGACTCCTTGCTGTCCCCAGTCCACCTGGTCATGCTGCTGCTCCAGTTTCAACTGTTCTGCCTGTGGCTCTGGAACCCTGACCTGTTCACCAGACGTGCTACCTTGTCCCAGACCTGCTGTTTTCTCTAGAAAACTCTCTAGAGACAGCTGGAGCGGTAGAGATACTCTGAATGATCGGCTATGAAAAGCCAACTGGCATTTACTCCTGAGGTGCTGACCTGTTGCACCCTCTACAACCATTGTGATTATTATTATTATTTGACCCTGCTGGTCATCTATGAACACTTGAACATCTTGGCTATGTTCTTTATAATCGCCACCCGGCACAGCCAGAAGAGGACTGGTCACCCCTCATAGCCTGGTTCCTCTCTCGGTTTCTTCCTAGGTTCTGGCCTTTCTAGGGAGTTTTTCCTAGCCACCGTGCTTCTTCATCTGCATTGCTGGCTGTTTGGGTTTTAGGCTGGGTTTCTGTACAGCACTTTGTGACATCAGCTGATGTAACAAGGGCTTTATAAATACATTTGATTGAAATTTGATTGAAGTAGTTGTGTGGTCAGTAGTTGTGTGGTCAGTAGTTGTGTGGTCAGTAGTTGTGTGGTCAGTAGTTGTGGTTCAGTACTTTTGTGTGGTTCAGTAGGTTTGTGGTTCAGTAGGTTTGCGGTTCAGTAGTTGTGTGGTTTTGTTGCTACTTTTCTGGGCCCTACAGCATGGACATGGTCAGTGGTTGTGGTCAGTTGTTGTGTGGTCAGTATTTGTGTGGTTTTGGTCAGTAGTTGTGTGGTTCAGTAGTTGTGTGGTTGTGGTTCAGTAGTTGTGTTGTTCAGTAGTTGTGTGGTTTTGGTCAGTAGTTGTGGTCAGTATTTGGGTGGTTCTGATGCTACTTTTCTAGGCCCTACAGTATGGACATGGTCAGTAGCTGTGGTTGTGTGGTTGCGGTCAGTAGCTGTGTGGTTGTGGGCAGTAGTTCTGTATTTAAGTTGTTTTGTGGTCAGTATTTGTGTGGTTCAGCAGTTGCGTTGTTCAGCAGTTGCGTGGTTATTGTCAGTATACAAGCACACCATTCCAGACCGGTCTGCCTGTTTTACAGTTTGAATGGCTCTTCTAGCTAAAATGGCTGAAGACTTGTAGTGACCAGAATTTTCCCATTGTAGTCTTTGGCTCCTGAAATGCATTGGGATTCATGCAAATATCGTAGTAGTGTGAAAAGTATTATTAGTAGTATCAAAAAACATTTAAGAACACTGACCAGTGGTAGTCTGGACATTTGACAGTTGTTTTGGTGTTGGTAACTTTTGCGGTTTTGGCAGCAGAATAATAATATTATTAAGTATGAACAGTTCGTAATGTTGTGCTTTGCTTTAAGCAAGCACACCTAATTATTTCAGGCCACTAATTCAGCTGATTGGCAAGGTGAGCATCAACAAGCCCAAATTGGAGATGTGCTGCCACAAGTAGGATCAAAACTGGTGGCTGCCTTATTGGTGGCCCTTCTGCCGAGAGCTGTGCTGGCGAGCAGCAACCAACCATTCAGCGTAAGGAAATGTGCTCAAGGAGAAGCTGGACAATTACATTGTGGCCGTCCCAGATAACATTTTCATTCATTTTACCTCATGTTACCAGTTTCATATACAGCGTCTATATGCGTTCTCATTGTGCTGGAAGATGATTATTTATTGGAAAGTCTAGTAATAACTTTGTTTGAACAGATCCCTACTTATCAGCCACTATTAATGGTCATAAATGTTATTTTTTCTTCTCTCTTCCTTTCATGGCTCCTTTCTTCTCTCTTTTATCTCTATCTCTAGCCTATCATTTTATTTTTATCCTTATGTTCCCTTTTTCTCAACATTTCTCTCTTTTCCCCTTGCTCTCTTCTCTGTCTTTATCCTCTCACTTTCCCCTCTGTCCTACTTTCTGTCCATCCATTTTTTCTCTTTCTCTCTTTTTTTCTGTCTTTGTCCTCTCACTTCCCCTCTGTCCTACTTTCTGTCCATCCATTTTCTCTCTTTCTACCTTTTTTCTCTTTCTTTTTCATCCTCTTTTTGTATTGTTTCTCCTCACTGGCTCTACCCTTCTCTCTATCCTTCTCTCAATTTCCCCTTCTTTCTCATCTCTTTCCCCTCTACCTCCATTCTCTTTATCCTATTTCTACCTTTCTCTATTCTCTCGCATTCTCTTTTTCTCATTTTATCCCCATTCCTTCAGCAATTCCACACCTTTTTTCAGGGAATATTTGTTTTTCATTTTTGTCATATGCACAGCGGATTTTGATTACGTTTTTGGGGTATGTTTTGTGTGCGCACACGCTTGCTTAAGTTTGTGTGATTCTTGAGATTGTTGAAGCTTTTTATTGATCTAATTCAATGTTGCATTATGTCAGTACCATAAAGCATTACTTTTTTGGTCACTTCAACCAAAATAGGGTGGGACAAAGACCATAGTATCATGGTAATAATACATTGTAAACAACTACCATGCTTTCCTGTTTACATGCTGCTAGTACTAAACCATATATAGTCACTCCATCTGTGCTAGTACAAGCAACAAAATACATGGCTTTTTGGTCACTAGCATGGCAGGAACATACTATTGTATTTGCACCATGAACCATGAAAAATATGAAAGGTCCATGGTATTTTTTTTCCATTGTACTACCATGGTACATCTTTGTAAGGGCTGTCTAGTTCTTAACCGTACATCCCACACACATTAGGTCAGTTTGAGAGGCTCACAGATCAATGCTAAACTATCAATTGCCTATAATAAAATTGTTGAATTGTGCTGTGTAGGCCTCTATTTGACATCTACAAAAGACTGTTGGGTGGGATGAAGGTGTTTTGTTGAGATGCAAGAAGACAGTCAGTGTCTTAGTCATTTAACTGGAGGGGTAGTTAGTTTGACAGGGGTATCCCTTGGCAACAACAACATGTGGAAGACAGCCTTTTGCTAAGAGATTTCTTCAACCAGAAAAGTGGACCCCCCTTCCTTCCTCCAAAGGAGATTATAGCTTACAAATGCAGGTACTCTCACTCTATCCATTAGTTTACATGTTCCGAGTTGCCCTAATCAGAAAAGACCCCCCCCTCAAAAACAATATGAACTTTGTGAAATAGTTTCAGCAGAAAGGTTTGTTGAGTTCCGTAAATATCCATCCATGGCCTGCCCTATGACATTCCCTAGCCTAGCTTGACTAGTCAGTCAGTGATAGCAGACCTTATTTCCATGAGAATGGCAAGGGGCAGGGAAAGGGTTAAGCCTGGACTGTGGGATAAGGAAGAATAGGCATTCAATGCAACGCTAATTTTCTGCCCCGTGGGACACACCAAGAAAAGAGGACAAAGCCCAGCATAAGACATGCTGAGAACCACGGTATACTGTGTGCACCTGCATGCTCTAAAGCAGTGAGGGAACAATGAGATTTACCGAAACGGGCAATTATGCTCTGAAGTCCACTCTCCTTTTCTGTTGGGAAAGAAGCGGGCAACGGTCTGGAGAAAGTGGATGTAGACCTATATAGGACTTTTACTTATACCAGATTTTCTCAAGCTACAAATAAATGTAAAAAAATGTATATGAAAATCTGTCTCAATGTTAATCCTAAAGCTTAGCTACATTTTATGTAAATGGTGTTTTGTTTAGGAATTTATCATAGAAAAATTGTGACGGTAGAAAATAGAAAAATTATAAAACAAATCTTTATTTCTTTTATTTTTACATTATTATCGTCAAGTGACTTGAAATAACAATACCCTTACTATAAGGGCATTAATAAAAACATTATTCAATACATTTCACAACTCTAAATAAGGCCTGAACCTTAGAAAAGCAGCATTGATTTAAACTAAACAATAACAAAATCCTCAAACATTTGTTCAGTTTTGTTTCAAAAGGTTGTGAAATAAAAACCAACTGCTGTTAACTTGAATATAAATCAAAGTGTGTAGACCCATTTAGATGTACATTCGTTTTCTGAACAGACAGAATTGACAGTCTGAGAGAAAAACTTGGGATTGTCAGCGTCGAAGCCATTTTGTTCAGAATTCATGAAAATAAAGTCCACTTCAACTTTTTTAGATCCCATTGCAGTCCTAAAAACTATTTTCATATAAGGGGGTTTAGAGAAAGGCCAGAATGGGGCAATATCTGAGGTTTGCAAAAACTCATAATCATTGAGGCGTTCCAACTAAAATGTACACTGAAACCAATCAACCAATCAATGACATCATCTTGCCACAAAATAGTGTTTGTGTCAGTGACTGATCGCATCTTTGTATTAAAATTAAGTTTTTCTTTCTTCAGTCCCTACACATTTACTAACCACATCAGTCTGCCACCAGTCAATCCCAGCAGATCAAGTGAGATCAGGTTGTGGGTAAGAGTGAATTCAAAGGTGGGTGAGTGGAGCTGACCCTCCCAGGTAATGCTGCTGGATGTTAGCTGCGGAGACAGAGTACCCCCTCTGGGCATCTGAGGCATCTCCCCCAGGCATGTACATGCTGATCATGTCTCTGAGATGGTCCCCCTGGACCTGGAGACCACGCTGGGCCTGGTGGTGGTTGTGGGTCCCCGTAGGGGAGGGAGACATGCTGTGGCCATCAGACTGCTGCTTCACCATAGACATCACTGGGCTGACCTGTTGGGGGCTGCTGCTGTAGGACATGGGGCTGGATGACAGAGATTGGAGAGTGAGTTACTAATCAATTAAGGCAAATAAATGAGAGGAACTATTGGACTTGAAAAAGTCACAAAATAACAGAAAACAAACCTAAAACCTACATTAACAAGGTGGGAATAGGCTACCAGTATCCTTAAAACAACCTGGCCATTGGTTTTGTTGTTCCAACATCTCAATGACTGTTGATTAGCAACAGTTTAGGCCTATAACTCCCATTGGAAAGGAAATATAGCTGAATACACAGCAATTCCATTCACTGACAAAAGGTAACCATCTAAATTCACCTGTATGCGTTGGCACCATTCATGTAGGCCTGCGCCTGGGCTACGCTGGACTGATACTGAAGTGCTGACAGGTCATAGCGGTGAAGTTGCTGGCTGTAGCCGAGGGCCTCGCTCTGCATCGCCGCCGTGTAGCCCCCGGTGTGGCCCCAGCCATAACTGTCGATTCTGGGGTTTCCACCTTGTCCCTGAGCCGTGGACGCACTCAGCAGGTGGTTACCAGCCGACATCTGATACTGCGCGGCTAGAGTATTGTTCTTCGGCATTAGTTTGGTTTTACGACGGGGTTTGTATTTATAGTCTGGATAATCCTTCATGTGCACCGCGCGGAGGCGCTTGGCCTCGTCAATGAAGGGCCTTTTCTCTGCGTCTGTCAGAGATTTCCACGCGACACCCAGTCGTTTGGATATCTCAGAATTGTGCATTTTGGGATTCTCCTGAGCCATTTTCCGTCGCTCACCGCGAGACCATACCATGAAAGCATTCATGGGCCGCTTGACTTTGTCCATCGGGTCAGGTTGGATTGCAGGTGGTTTGGATCCTGTGTGGCCGCCCCCGTGCCCCCCTCCTGCATTCGCAGGTGGCATCCCTGTTCCAAGATGGTGCGAGGGACCAGAGGACTTGAGTTGGTGCTCCATAATGTTATACATATTTACCATAAACGAAATATACAATTTGTGAACAAAGTTTTAAAATTACGCCTGCTGTCCTCGCAGTGGTTGACCAACCTTCCTTGGTAAAAAAGTCTGAGAAAATGTCAACCAAGCATCCCAAGCATTAGTTGAAAACAATACAATTAAAATGTCAGAGATGTAAATAAAGTCGTAGCAAAAACATCCTGCTACCAACTCACTATTCAGATGCAGACCTTTAGGCTACTCTGAGAATTGAGATCTAGAGATACTGCTGTAGAGTTCCTTCTTGAAATCAAAACTCCCTCTCCCACTGGTAGCTTGGTGATTATAAAACGTATTCTCCACTAAATCCGCTCTTAACTTCCCTCCCTTCCTCCACCCTACTCATTTACATCACTATAGAAGGGGTGCGGTGAATTTGGAATGCACTTGAGTGAATATGAAAAGAGGAGGAATCGCTGAGGGAGGGAAGGAGGGGGGCAGGGGGTCCCCTCAACCCCCCCCCCCTCTCTCTTTCCAATAGCAAAGACAAACTTTAGTTTGTTACATGTATATATAGTTCATGTTTATTTAATATAAATAATACTTTTGTTTCAGGCTTCTTTCCATAACATAAATGTCATATAAGAATGAAATCTGTAGTGTATTTGAATGACCTAATATATGACAATATACATTCCATTGCCGAGTGCCTGGTAGACCTATGTTTTCAGAGAGAAAGGATGTCAACAAAACAGGATCCATTTCCCAATATAGCCCATGATCCATGCCCCCTCTATCCAGTAGATGCTCCCTGCTGTTCTAAAATAAGGCTAGGTGTGATATTACTAGCAGCTACCAATTGACACCCTTTTCTAGTTTCTATGGTCATCACTTTACACCTCCATTGTTGGTTAGGTGTTCACCCATAGCCATCCATCAGAAAATAGCTAATTCATTATGCTTTGCAGGATCATGCTAAGAGTCAGTGCTTGAGTTGGGCCAGTTCCCAAAGGTGTACCGGCAACTCTTATAGAATATAGGCAATACAATGTGATGAGTACGGACACCTAAATAATAAGACTGCTGGGCCGGCATCATAAATGAGTCCTAACTGGCACCTATTTCAGTTCACTTCAAACTGAATAGAGTGATATAAGCAAGTAGGTTGATTACAATAGCTAAAAATAGACCACAATGTGCACAATAATCCCAGTCCCCCTCAGCTTCAGGGAGATTTGGTTGGTTGAGAGGTCAATCTGTTGATTTGGACTTGTCTAAAAGTCCACAATAATATACACATTATTTTCCTAGCCACCGTGCTTCTACACCTGCATTTCTTGCTGTTTGGGGTTTTAGGCTGGGTTTCTATATAACACTTTGTGAATTCAGCTGATGTAAAAAGGGCTTTATAAATCAATTTGATTGATTTGGAATAGGAATAGTTCCAATCGCCACAGTATTACGGCCATTATGCAATTTATTTGGACTGATTCCAATGACCAAGACAATACAGCCATTATCCAATTCATTTGACTTTATTTGTACTTATGGAGTGAGTGTTCGTCTCCTATTGTGCCAGGGTCATTCTTATTGTGAGCATAATATAGGGGAAGTAGAGGAAACACATCTATGTCTCCTGGTGTTGTGATGGTGACAATCAATTCAGCATTAAAGTGGACAAATAAAAGACAGACAGGGAGGTTTGAAAGCCTCAAGCATTATATACATAATAAAAAAATGATTGGCAATGACAGATTTGAGGCAATGAGGCAAAGGAAAATGAAGTGAAGAGGTTGAGAAGAAAGAGGGAAGAAAGAGAGGGAGGCAAAAAAACAGAGTTGCACAAAGAAAGGGTTGGTGATGGGGGGTTGGTGGCTAGGAGAGAAAGTCCTCAGAGACAAGCAGATTGAAAGCCGCTCTATTCATCGCTCTCTCCTCCGGCTCTTCTCATGTAAATAGCCCTGCGGTCTCCCAGCTATCCGTCACAGGGCAGAAGAACCCAGGCAGTGCCCTTTACGAGCCTCCCGCACACACAATTGCCCTGCCAACAATTGGGGTGCCAGTGGGGGGTGGGCGGTCACGGTTGGGAGGCCAATCCTGGTGAGAGAAATACTGGAGGATGGATACCAGAGGGGAGAGAAATTAGAGGAATGGCCACCGACACTGAGCCAGAGAAGCGTACATTGGTTTAGGTTGGTTGTGTTTAATAACATAAGGAAAAGCAATGACATTACAAGAGAAACAGTGTGAGAAATTCAAGAGGCTGTTTGATGTCATTCTCAAGTGTAAAAAAGTTGAGGGTGAAGATTTGTTTCTTATTGAGAAAGAAATAGGACGCCAAGATGCTTTTATTTCCTAATAACTGATTCATTTAAGACTTGCTCAATTGACAAACAGAGATCTTTAGAGGGGGCTATAGCCTAAAGAGTAGTTATTTCAGGACACAGGAAAAGTAGCTGCTGCATGTGCAACAGCTTATGGAGATCCTAATAAAGTAAACATAAACTAAACACAAAGACAATATAAATTACTGAAATGTACTCCAATAGCATATCTGAAAAACATGATTACATGGGATTATTTTTCACTTGATCCACTTCATGACTCCACAGTAACTAGTAAAACAATGTATACATTGTACAAAAATTGGTTGGTTTATCAATATGACACTTGAGTTCAAGACTGAGTTATCTTCTATCTCTTGTGGGTGCATTTAAACAGAAAGTGATCTGTATTTCTTAAAATCTAAATGTCAGAAGTATAGGATTGCTGAGTCAAGCAGCAGCACTGGATGGAAGGCACCCAAGACTGGAAAGTATTTGGAATCCATCTGGTGGTAGATAATGGTATAACAACCCAGTCATTATGTAATATATTCATTTTTCCTCTGACAGGAAATGTCAAGCTGTAACATTCTACTCCTAAAATGGGACTGGTCAAGCTTAATGCATTTGCCAAACCTCAACAATACATGTTCAATTTACACAAAATTTAATTAAGTAGTACTCTGTAGTATGCTCAACTCTAACTCCAATCAACTGCAGATATCCAAAGTTGTTTCTCCAAGAAGCAGTCAGACGGTATTAAATCAAAGACATCCAGACTTACATAGAGCAGCATCCAATGTATAAAAGCTTACATTGTTCATGTTAAAAGATATTGATACAAATTTCAGCTAGTCTACAACATCAATGTTTAATTATGTTTGAGCAGCAGACAACTGTTTGCATGATAAAGTTGCTCACAGTATACATACAGTACATTGGTAAAGTATTCAGAACCCTTAACTTTTTCCACATTTTGTTATGTTACAGGCTCATTCTAAAATAGATAACATTTATATACAAACAATACCCCATCATGACAAAGCAAAAACAGGTTTTTAGAAATTATTGCAAATGTATTAAATATAAAAAACAGAAACACCTTATTTACATAAGTATTCAGACTCTGCTATGAGACTCAAAATTGAGCTCAGGTGCATCCTGTTTCCAATGATCATGCTTGAGATGTTTCTACAACTTGGTGTCCAGCTGTGGTAAACTAAATTGATTGGACATGATTTGGAAAGGGACACACCTGAGAGTGCACGTCAGAGTAAAAACCAAGCCATGAGATTGAAGGAATTGTACGTAGAGTTCAGAGAGAGGATTGTGTCGAGGTACAGATCTGGGGAAGGGTACCAAATCATTTCTACAGCATTGAAGGTCCCCCAAAACATAGAGGCCTCCATCATTCTTCAATGGAAGAAGTTTGGAACCACCAAGACTCTTCCTAGAGCTGGCTACCCGACTAAACTGAACAATCGGGGGAGAAGGGCCTTGGTCAGGGAGGTGACGAAGAACCCGACGGTCACTCTGACATAGCTCTAGACTTCCTCTTTGGAAATGTTAGAACCTTCCAGAAGGACAACCATCTCTGCAGCACTCCACCAATCAGGCCTTTATGGTAGAGTGGCCAGACGGAAGCCACTCTTCAGTAAAAGGCATGACAGCCTGCTTAGAGTTGGCCAAAAGGCACCTGAAGGACTCAATGATTTTCTGGTCTGATGAAATCAAGATTGAACTTTTTGGCCTGAATGCTAAGCATCACGTCTGGAGGAAACCTGGCACCATCCCTATGGTGAAGCATGGTGGTGCCAGCATCATGTTGTGGGGATGTTTTTCAGCAGCAGGGACTGGGAGACTAATCAGGATCGAGGGAAAGCTGAACGGAGCAAAGTACAAAAGATCCTGTTCAGGACCTGACGGGGGCGAAGGTTGACCTTCAACAGGACAACGACCCTAAGCACACAGCCAAGACAATGCATGAGCGGCTTCGGGACAAGCCTCACTGTCCTTGAGTGGCCCAGCCAGAGCCCGGACTTGAACATCTCTGGAGACATGAAAATAGCTGTGCAGCGACACTCCCCATCCAACCTGACAGAGCTTGAGAGAATATGCAGAGAACGAGAAACTCCCCAAATACAGGTGGGCCAGGCTTGTAGCATCATACCCAAGAAGACTCCAGGCTGTAATAGCTGCCAAAGGTGCTTCAACAAAGTACTGAGTAAAGGGTCTGAATACCTATGTTAGTGTTTTTAAAATACATTTGCAGAAATTTCTAAACCTGTTTTTGCTGTCACCGTGTGTAGATTGAGAGGAAAAAATATTTAATCAATTTTAGAATAAGGCTGTAACATAAATGTGGAAAAGGGGTCTGAATTCTTTCCACAACGCACTGTATACATTTGTCTAGTCCTAGAGACAATCCAAGAATTCATATGAAAACTAAATATATGGGCTAATACAAGACAAGTATGCAATCCTTTCATGGTCCCACTATGAATGCTTTGAAACCCCCTGTAGGACCACTGTTGTGTTCCAGAAAACAGGATCTGGTTCATTTAAAAAGCTGAACTTGAATATGGGTTGTGGTTGTCAAGTAACCCACACCATGCACATTTGTATTGCTCAAAAATATGAATTCATTTCAGGGTCATCTGGCCAAGTCAATGATCTTGCATTCTGGAACAGACAGACCACATACCAACTCAGCACCGATGAGAAACACCGAGTACAATAGGAGAGAAATAACTGGCAAAACAAATGCAGGATTTTATTTGGTAACTTTATTGAAGTCATCCCCCTCCCCCAATTTGTAAAATGAAACCAAACTAATGAATAAAAAAGTGGTGGAAAATAAATAGTTTGTACTGGATTTTGATTTGCCTATAGGGTTTGTCGAGTCCAAATATCTTTGCACCCAAAGAAAACTCCCAATACCCCCCTCTGTACACCGTTATGCTCTCCCCAAAAACTTGTAGAACAAGGGGTCAACGCCAACCCGTGTGAAATGTCGATTATACACACTAGAAATATCTACCAACATGTTTGGAACACCACTAAGAGTATTCAAATAATTGCTGTACTTCCAAGGGGGCACATGGAACAAAAACATAAACAGATTAACAATGTCATCCCTTGTTTCTGTTTAAAAACACTCCTGCAGAAAAACTACTGCATATCAGCAATGGATAGTGATACAATATAACTTCGATGCAAATAAAGAATGGAACTGAATGATGCAATCCCCATCACCCAAGAAGTCACCATTTCCTATTGAAATGGAGTCGCAAGGGTCCAAGTAGACCACAAGGAAATCAAGTCTGCTGCTAATACAAACATAGCAAATCTCGTCTGTGGCCAAGTAAAATACAATTCTTGATTTTTATTAAGCAAGGCGATCCATAGAAAACCAAATGAGTGGGGCTGAGCTGAGAGACCGCAGAGGGCATGGAAGAGGAGGAAAACAGGAGTTCCCCTACCCCATTTAAGAGCGCAAAATTGGGATACATGGGAGGCTTGGTTAGGTGGGTGATAGGTAGGAAACGGGAGATGTTAGAGAATGAGGAATTGGGGGGCGGGGGGGTAGTGGGATGATGATGATGATGGTCCATAGAGAGTGTTAAGGTACCACCAGCAGGCAGGGTGCCAGGGGTAGTCTAGATCAGGTCAGCCACATTCATTGGCATCTCTTCTACTGTGGTGTTGTAGAACGTCTCAATGTCCCGGAGTGTGCGCTTGTCCTCTTCAGTCACCATGTTGATGGCAACACCCTTCCTGCCGAAACGGCCTCCTCGCCCGATCCTGGCACACAACAATTAAAGACCAGATAAATACGAACCCTGCCAATCGGAATTTAGAATCAAAATGGTAGCGAAATAAATACGATATGAACGAACAAACCAGGAGGAATGAGACCAGGACATTATAGAACAAGTCAGAAAAAGTAGGATATTGGTTTGTGGTTAGCTAGTTAAATTTCAAAGATGTATGAAATGGAGGACGTCAGAAAAGCAGGACCTCCTGATTAATCAGGAAAATTCACACCCCAATATGAACCATGTTGATTGCCAAAATCAAAACAGCAGTGACATAAGTTACTCCTATGGAGCTTTGTTTTTAGTATAACTCAGGGTCCCTCCTACCTGTGAATGTAGTTCTCACGATTGGTTGGCAGGTCATAGTTGATAACCAGAGACACCTGCTGGACATCAATTCCTCGGGCCTGAAAGCAGCAACATGATCAGCACCTCTGCTATGCCTGACCTCTAGCTGCCATTGCTTTATTACCCTGAACCCTGGTGCAGGCTAGCTTGGTTCCATGTGAATCAGTTGGTAAACGTGCAGCGCTAGCAACACCAAAGGTTATGGGTTCGATTCCAGAGAACATACAAAATATGTGCAACTTGACTAAAACTTTGGTATTACTGAGAATAGGCTAATTAAATAGATCATAGAGCTCACTTACACATTTAATTTCACTGTAAAGGAAGTCACTTTGAATAAAAGTGTTTGCCAAGTTGATTAACATAGTAAGAAAAATTATATTTATTACATTCAACGAATGAAAAGATTCAGGTCACAGTGTGCTCTGCCCAGGTAGTAGGGTGCTGCTGCGTCTCCTGAACTCAACTCACCAGCAGATCTGTGGTGATGAGGACACGGCTGGACCCAGAGCGGAACTCCCTCATGATTAGGTCCCTCTCCTTCTGGTCCATGTCACCGTGCTGGTAGGAAGGAAGGTGTCACACATTTTACATTTAGTACTCTTATGCAGACCCACTTATAGTCAAACACGACAGTCAGCCTGGATCTGTGAACACCACAAGCACTTAATTTTACATTATGGAAATCAAAAACCAAGAAATGCTGATCTAACCAGATCAACAGGATGTTTTCCACACAAATAGAGGCACTAAGAAGCAATGGAGGAACTTGAGAGGATTCTGCATATAATGTAAATTAATGCTGACACCTCAATACAATTTATAACCTCCATGGGATCGGTGACACCCCCCCACGGGACAGTTGAGCTAACATGTGCTAATGTGATTAGCATGAGGTTGTAAGTAACAAAAACATTTCCCAGGACATAGACATATGATATGGGCAGAAAGCTTACATTCTTGTTAACCTAACTGCACTGTCCAATTTACGGTAGCTATTACAGTGAAAGAATACCATGCTATTGTTTGAGAGCACAGTTATGAACTTAAATTTATCAATAAACCACAGAATGCTCTTGTGCAGGTCAAGGGCAGTCAGGTCCGGGGTGAACCAAGGGCTATATCTGCTCTTAGTTCTACATTTGTTTTGAATGGGGCATGCTTATTTAAGATGGCGAGGAAAGCACTTTTAAAGAGCAACCAGGCATCCTCTACTGACGGAATGAGGTCAATATCCTTCCAGGATACCCGGGCCAGGTCGATTAGAAAGGCCTGCTCAATGAAGTGTTTTAGGGAGCGTTTGACAGTGATGAGGGGTGGTCGTTTGACCGCGGAACCATAACGCACGCAGGCAATGAGGCAGTGATCGCTGAGATCCTGGTTGAAAACAGCAGAGGTGTATTTAGAGGGGAAGATGGTCAGGATGATATCTAAGAGGGAGCCCATGGTTACGGATTTAGGGTTGTACCTGGTAGGTTCCTTGATAATTTGTGTGAGATTGAGGGCATCTGTCTTAGATTGCATAAGTGTTTAGCATGTCCCAGTTTAGGTCACCTAACAGCACGAGCTCTGAAGATAGATGGGGGGGGGGGGGCGATCAATTCACATATGGTGTCCAGGGCACACCTGGGGGCTGAGAGGGGGGGGGGGTCTATAACAAGCGGCAACGGTGAGAGACTTGTTTCTGGAAAGGTGGATTTTTAAAAGTAGAAGCTTGAGTTGTTTGGGCACAGACCTGGACAGTATGACAGAACTCTGCAGGCCATCTCTGCAGTAGATTGCAACGCCACACCCTTTGGCAGTTCTAGCTTGTCGGAAAATGTTATAGTTAGGGATGGAATACAGTGTCATCTGTATGTGTGCAGCGCACGCATGTCTACAACTATAACCGTTAGTGATGCTAAGGATAAGACTTCTGGCTTTCCCAAAAACCTTCTCATTAACTAGAAAATGTGCAGTTTTGTCACAAAACAATGCCACCGATGTCGCAAGTTGAGGGAGCGTGCAACTGGCATGCTGACTGCCGGGATGTCCACTAGAGCTGTTAGCAGAGAATGTAATGTTCATTTCTAAACCATAAGCCGCCTTCAACGTAGTTTGAGAGAATTTGGCCATATGTCCAACAGGCCTCACAACAGCAGACCTTGTGTATGGCGTTGTGTGAGCGAGCGGTTTGCTGATGTCAACATTGTGAACAGTGCCCCACGGTGGTGGGGTTATCGTATGGGCAGGCATAAGCTACAGACAAATTGCATTTTATCGATTGGCAATTTGAATGCACAAAAATACCATGAGATCCTGAGGCACATTTTTTTTTAAAGGTATCTGTAACCAACAGATGCGTAATCCATATATTAGGGCCTAATGAATATATTTCAATTGACTGATTGTCATGAATTATAACTCTGTAAAATCTTTGAAATTGTTGCATGTTGCATATTTTTGTTAAGTATATAAAAGAGGCACATTTTGGTCAATTTTGCCTGAAACTAAATGACCCTCATTAACCGGTCAACAGTTACATTTTTTCTAAACAGTAAAATTACGTGACCAACAGAAAACACTATCAGAGATCTGTATATAATGACGAGATGCTTATGTTTCTTCCCCCCAAAAATGGGAGTCGTCCCAAGGCGGAAAGGCAGGCGACAAGCATAGGCCCAAAATAAGCCCATTAGAAATGCATTGGACAGATTTTGGCGAGAATGAAACCTCTCGCTTTTTTTCTCTTCCTCTGATACTATGCATGCATACCTACAAGGACCCAACACTTTTTTATTAAGAGCTTAATGGAAACATGAATCAATAGCAAGCCTATCGTCTTCCAGTCAAAAGGCTATAGCCTGTTATTAACCTCTCTGGGCTAGACGGGACGAATTCGTCCCACCTACGCAACAGCCAGTGTAATCCAGTGGCGCGATTTTGAAATACCTTAGAAATGCTATTACTTCAATTTCTCAAACATATGACTATTTTACAGCATTTTAAAGACAAGACTCTCGTTAATCTAACCACACTGTCCGATTTCAAAAAGGCTTTACAACGAAAGCAAAACATTAGATTATGTCAGCAGAGTACCCAGCCAGAAATAATCAGACACCCATTTTTCAAGCTAGCATATAATGTCACCAAAACCCAGAAGACAGCTAAATGCAGCACTAACCTTTGATGATCTTCATCAGATGACACACCTAGGACATTATGTTATACAATACATGCATGTTTTGTTCAATCAAGTTCATATTTATATCAAAAACCAGCTTTTTACATTAGCATGTGACGTTCAGAACTAGCATACCCCCCCGCAAACCTCCGGTGAATTTACTAAATTACTCACGATAAACGTTCACAAAAAACATAATTATTTTAAGAATTATAGATACAGCACTCCTTTGTGCAATCGAGGTGTCCGATTTTAAAATAGCTTTACGGTGAAAACACATTTTGCAATATTCTCAGTAGATAGCCCAGCCATCACGGCTAGCCATTTAGACACCGACCAAGTTTAGCCCTGACCAAACTCCGATTTACTATTACAAAAGTTTGATTACCTTTGTTGTCTTCGTCAGAATGCACTCCCAGGACTTCTACTTCAATAACAAATGTTGGTTTGGTCCCAAATAATCCATCGTTATATCCAAATAGCGGCGTTTTGTTCGTGCGTTCCAAGACACTATCCGAAGTGTAAATAAGGGTCACGAGCATGGCGCAATTCGTGACAAAATATTTCTAAATATTCCATTACCGTACTTCGAAGCATGTCAACCGCTGTTTAAAATCCATTTTTATGCCATTTTTCTCGTAAAAAAGCGATAATATTCCGACCGGGAATCTGCGTTAAGGTAAACAGAGGAAAGAAAAAACAATGCATTCGGTCAACGCGGGCACGCGCCTGAGTCTCACAGTACTGTAACCAGCCACTACCCAAACGCGCTACTTTTTTTCAACCAGAGCCTGCAAAGCCACGATTCAGCTTTTTGCCGCCTTCTGAGAGCCCATTGGAGCCGTAGGAAGTGTCACGTAACAGCAGAGATCCTTTGTTTTGGATAGAGATGACAAAGGCCAAGAAATGGTCAGACAGGGTACTTCCTGTACAGAATCTTCTCAGGTTTTGACCTGCCATTTGAGTTCTGTTATACACACAGACACCATTCAAACAGTTTTAGAAACTTTGGAGTGTTTTCTATCCAAAGCCAATAATTATATGCATATTCTAGTTACTGGGCAGGAGTAGTAACCAGATTAAATCGGGTACGTTTTTTATCCAGCCGTGTCAATACTGCCCCCTAGCCCTAACAGGTTAAACATGCAGCTCCTGTAATGAAGCAGCTAATAAAACCATTTTCAAACATTTGCCCAAATGCAATTAGTTGAAAACAGTTCTAAACGGCACACCTAATGCGAGCAGTTCCATATGTGACTGAGATAAAAAATCTTTTAGAAACTTAAAGGGAATCTAGTAGCAACTACTATGATGGGTTTCTAATATGACTAGGATTGTACCTTTGGCTTCTGGACAATTAAATAATGTTATGAAAACCAATAGAACCAGGGATGCAAACTGGTGAGGGCCCAAAAAGGTGACACTTTTTTGCACTAAAACATGCAAAAACAATATCCCTGCTAGGGGGGATAAAAAATAAATATAAAAATATCAGCTTTAAAATCCTAATTTCTAGTGATTTAGGCTGGATCCCTTCTTGAAATGCAGGTTTTACCTAATTAAACAAAGAATATGATCGACATGATCAGTCTGTGTAAAATAAGTGGTTAATGTGAACCTAACTCACAGCTAAAAATGTAAAGAAAAAAATAATGTAAATGTTTCCAATGTTATTTGTTGCCTAGACTTTAGTGGAAATGACACTCAAGTCTTGAGAAAAAAACAACACTAAAATTGCAGTTAGCCAACATTGCACTTGGAAAAAAATACTCTTAAAGTAGAAACAGAATGAAACAAACTTCTAGTTAGTGGCCACTATAGTAGACATCGATCAAGTGCACAAGGCTACCTGCGCAGAAATAACATTCAGAGTAAAACATTAAATAATCCCCCCTCACTTAAGTGTTACTGTCAAGTTCAACACAACAAAAGCAATATCTTTGGGCTACACATTATTACATTGTACACTTTCTGCCTGTGGACATCTGTTCTACAATGTGCCAGCAGAGCATGATAAAATCTTTGCCTCCACGTTTCTATGGATGGATTTTTGCAAGGCTACTTTAAAGCAAAATAAGATATGATTATTTGAAGTAAAACATTCAGGTTTTAAACAATTATACTGCCTCAAGCTCCCAAAGTGGTGGGGGGGACACTGAAGGTCAACAGTAGGCAGTCTATAGTCTACGTAGCCGAATGGAAGGCGCGCTTTACAAGTTGAGAAATAAAAATAGCTCAATTTTAAATTGTGGCCACTAAAGTGAACACGCGATTGTGTTTAGAATTGTTATTTGTTCCGCAATGACTGGGCTTACAAAAGCAGCTTTCACTCCAGTAGTCTACAGGCTTTTTGAGGACCTACCCGCGCCGTCTTGACAGATGGTAGGTAGGCTATTCCGCTTCTCAAACTAGGCTCTGTATGCTGTGCGTGAGATAAATAAAATGCATGCCAACTAACAAAAATACACACGACAATTGAATTCCACAAAATTATGCAAATTAACATATAGACCGATAAGCATGACTGGTCAACTGTATTTTCGGCAAATAACCAATTAGCATCTATCGGTAAGACAACGCTGTGGGACATGGACAGCGAGCTGGAAGTGCAGGAGCTCTTACCAGGGCAGAGACTGTGAAGTCCCTGGCGTGCATCTTCTCAGTCAGCCAGTCCACCTTTCGGCGGGTGTTGATGAAGATCACAGCTTGGGTGATGGTCAGGGTCTCATACAGATCACACAAGGTGTCCAGCTTCCACTCCTAACAAAGGAAAGGGGGTTGAATTGAGTCTGAAGACATGGGAAAACTTCAAGCCTAAGACCTGGTCAAGAACACCTATTTCAAGCTATCGTGCCAACCCAAATTACACTATCCATGCAAGGAAATTTTGTTTTGATATTACTGTGTTCACATTTTCCTTATCCAGCAGTTTCAGGCTAGTAACCTGGCTAGTGCAGTAAATATTGTCTCAGCTCATTAGAGTGAAAGGGGGTACACTACACATAAGGTTGGTTGATATTACAGTATTAGCAAACGTCTAAATTATGAAGAGCATGAGGTTGCTTTTAAGTTAAAGCTGTGGAGAGGGACAAAGAGGCCAGCCATAGTGGAGAGCAGTTGACTTCCTCTGCCAAAGAACATTGTTCCTGCAACAGCTTGGGAGACGCCATAAAGAGGCCAAGTGAGAGGTTTCACTCTAGCCTACATCTGTCCAAAATAAGCCCAATGTGTTTCTATGGGCTTATTTTGGACCTAAGCTTGTCGCCCGCCTTCGGGACGACTCCCATTGTTAGAGCGGAGACATGAGCATCTCTTCATTATATACAGATCTGGAGACGCAGAGGGAACTTGGGACCCCAACAACATTTCCAAAGTGCTCAAGAGGATATAGCTAAACTCATCAGAATCATTGTAGCAAGCTCTTTTCATACAAAATCAACCATCTTGATAATCAAATACTACAATTTTAAGAAAGGAAAGGCCATTTCTAAATGTCTCATTGATTATCATTCCATGTTAACAGGACAGTTACTGTGTTGTATTGACCAAAAGGGGCTACTTCATGACTTGACTTATTCCTGTTAGTAGAGCAAAGGGCCTCACAAGATTGTAATAATGAGTATATAAATAGAGCAATACATTCATTATACGTGTGTGTATACACACATACACACACACACACAAACGCATCCATTACAGCAATACCTCTTTCTCCACGTTGATGTAGAACTGGCGGATACCCTCCAGGGTGAGCTCTTCCTTCTTCACCAAGATACGGATGGGCTCACGCATGAACTTCTTGGTGACCTCCAGCACATCCTGAGGCATAGTGGCAGACAGGAGAACCACCTGGAAAACAGGGTTGAGAAAGGTATTAGGTCTATAGAGCAATCACTTGACAAAGGAATACATGGGTCATTGAAGATTACTATGGTGTGCTCAGCTGTTCATCTCCCTCTTGCTAGCTTTTTCTTTCTCTAGGAGCACTACCAGGGAGGAGGGTCAGGACAAGTACTAGCTAAGATTGAGAAAAGCACAGTACATTCTACATGAAAAAAAAATAAAATATTCTACATTCCCAGAGATTATGCTTAATTGACCCTTTGCTATGCCCCGCCCCAGAATGTGGGGAACCAATCGCAACGCTCCAATGGATAGCAACTGCCGTCAAGTCTGACACTTGGGACAAGATCACATTTAAGTCGCATGAAAGCCAGCGGCAAAAATAGTTCAAAAAATGTATTGTTTAAATGGATAAATAATTGAACACTGCAGCAGAAGTACTTGCTACTGTGATTCCTGAAATGCAGAGCATGTTGGGCAGGTAGGAGCGCTGGGCCAGTAACCCGAAAGGTTGTTGGATCAAATCCCCGAGCTGGTAAAAATCTGACGTTCTGCCCCCGAGCAAGGCAGTTAACCCATCGTTCCCCGGGCACCGATGACGTGGATGTCGATTAAGGCAGCCCCCCGTACCTCTCTGATTCAGAGGGGTTGGGTTAAATGCGGAAGACATTTCAGTTGAATGCATTCAGTTGTACAACTGACTAGGTATCCGCCTTTCCCTTTTTCTAATCCAAAATTAAAAACTTGTTACAATATTTGCTAGCTCAGCTGTCTAAACTCAGTCTCATTAAACACCAAACGTTGCTAACGCTAGCTAGGCACGTAATACAACTTCTTCTCGAAATGTGTTAGCTAACTAAGTTAGCAATGATATGAAAACAACTCCCATCTGCTGTACACATCAGGATACCATGAGAGCACTAGTGAATTCAGAGTATTTCAATGTCTAGCTACACTACAAAGCAATTGCAATGACAGTTCACAACATACCCAAGAGTTTGCTGATTAGCAAGGGGTAGTCTGTAGGGATGTGCATCTTTCCCTTTCAAGACGATTCGATACGCATCTATACTGAACAAAAATATAAACGCAACATGTAAAGTGTTAGTCCCATGTTTTAAGCTGAAATAAAATATCCCAGAAATGCTTCAAACGCACAAAAATCATTTCTCTCAAATTTTGTGCACAAATTTAAAACAGTATGATCATTACACAGGTGCACCTTGTGCTGGGGACAATAAAACGACACTCTAAAATGTGTAGTTTTGTCACACAAGACAATGACACAGATGTCTCAAGTTTTGAGGGAGTGTGCAATTGGCATGCCGACTGCAGGAATGTCCACCAAAGCCAGAGAAATTAAATGTTAATTTCTTTACAATAAGCCACCTTCATTGTTTTAGAGAATTTAGCAGTACGTCCAACCAGCCTCACAACCGCAGACCACATGTAACCACGCTAGCCCAGGACATACACATCCTGCTTCTACACCGGTGGGATCGTCTGAGGGGAGTATGTGTCTCTGTAATAAAGCCCTCTGGTGGGGGAAAAACTTGTTCTGATTGGGTGGGCCTGCAGCACCCCTGCCTAGTCATGTGAAATCCAGAGATTATGGCCTAATGAATTTATTTAAATTGACCGATTTCCTTATATGAACTGTAATTCAGCAAAATCGTTGAATGTTGTATTTATATTCAGTGTAGATACATGGGATCTAATACGTTTTCATTTTAAAATTACTCCGTTTCATTAGAGCAAGGATCTGGCGGACCCGGACCAATCTTTATTTGTTTTACTCAGTCAACTTACTGTTGAGCGTTAGAATAGTAGAATACACCATGTGAAATGTAGTTATTTTATTTGTAAATTAGTCTAACGGGCAGTTATCTAAAATTGTAGAAACATTGTGGAATTACCAACCGGTGGGCCCCCGTCGATTTTGATAGTCACTCTCACTCAGATACCATATAAATAAATAAAAAAGCGAACATTTCTCTGCACCCTGTAGGTATACAGACCTGCATGCCACTGCTGCCTCATGAGTTCAGATTGTGGCACCCACCCCATCAAAGTTGCCCATCCCTGGATTAGAGGAATGAATCGATGCACTAACATTTGCTGTAGGGCTGACCCCATTTATTAGACTGGTCAGTCAATAGGCTGATGGTCGACCGAGATGTCTTTAGTCGCCTGTCTGAGTGGACTGATCCATTGTGGAGGCCGTGTGGATGGCACAGTCCATCACTAAAACACATGCTACTGAAATTGTATACGTTTATATTACATAACAATGGTGCAACACTAATAAAAATACTATTTTATAAAAAGCACCTTCTCCCGCGTTGGATAGCGGTCGCGGTCCGTGGTTCTGAAACATCAGTGAACTGTTGAATTGGCGCCTTTTCCTAGACCATGTCGCTATGTGCATAACAGCAAAAGTTAATCAGCATATTGGTGTTGAGAACAATGCGGTGGAGTCAGCAGCGGAGATAGGAGATGAGAAAATAGCTCGCCTTAATTGTCCAAGAAAAGTGAGGAGAGGAAAACAACTTAATTAGGTCAATAATCAATAGCCTAACTTCTAAAATGTGCCTGGCTTTATAAATCATCCATATATATATATATATATATATATATATATCTATCTATATATATATACAGAAATAAGACAGATCCTTCTTCTGTTGCCTGTTTGTTTAATAGCCTGATTCCGTGAGCATCTAGCCTCACGCAACCACACAATCTCCAGATAGCTCCCGAGTGGCACAGCAGTCTAAAGCACTGCATCGCAAGGCTAGAGGTGTCACTATAGACCCTGGTTCGATCCCGGGCTGTATTACAACTGGCCGTGATCGGGAGTCTCAGAGCAGCGGACAATTGGCCCAGTGTCGTGAGAGTTTGGCCGGGGTAGCACGTCAATGTAAAATAGAACAGCCAATATGGTATTAGAATGTATTTAGTGTCGTTTACACTGTTCCAAATTGTCAGAAACACATTAGCCCTCTGTTGATCTCCTTGTTAATATTACTATTATGATCATCATGATAATAAGTAATATCATTAGTAAGCTTAGCCTTCATTAACCATAACTTACTTAGGATTATATTTCAATACTTATATAGGCTACTGTTTCAATCAATAATTTGTTCATGTCATCACACAGCATACAAGTCATTCATGATTGGAAACGCAAATCAAGCATTTTAGTTTGGAAGTCAAATAAAGCAAACCTTGAATAATTAGCGTAGACTAAAACCATCCCATTTCGAAAATTGCATTCAGCAATGAATGCGAATGTTTAGTCTGAGGTAAAAGGCTTTACAAAAAAAAAAGTTAGACTCCGGTAGGCTTATCATTTATTTAGTAGTTTACATTGTTCCAAACAGTCAAAAAGTTTCAATATAATTTAACAGCAACAGTTTTGCAACATTTATTTTACATTCTATACTGAACAAAAACATAAAACAACTTCAAAGACTACCGAGTAACAGTTCATAAGGAAATCAGTCAATTGAAATACAATTCATTAAGCTATGGATTTAAGCTATGGATTTCACATGACTGGGCAGGGGGAGCAGCCATGGGTAGGCATAGGCCCACCCACCTGGCAGCCAGGCCTAGCCAATCAGAATTAGTTTATCCCCACAAAAGGGCTTTATTAGACAGAAATACTCAGATGACCACGTAGGTGAAGATGGAAGTGGAAGTCCTGGGCTGGCGTGGTCACATGAGGTCAGCGGTTGGATGTACTGCCAAATTCTCTAAAACAACGTTGGTAGAGAAATGAACATTCCATTTTGCTCCTTACCTTTTTCTTGATCTGTAGTATTTTCCACAATGAGTCAAATTTATTCCACACATCTGAATTCTCCTTTACCTCATGAGCAACCAGTAAACATTCCCGCTTTAAGTCCATCTGTCACATCCTCTGCATCCACTTAGCTGTCACATGTACGCAGTGTTTGTTATAACCAAGTTATTGATGTGATATGCTACAAGTCAGGCCCCATCAGTCATGTGCATGAGATGCATATACATGTTACGTAAAGAGAGCAAGGGTTGCGAGAGTATCCCAACTGCACACTCCCTCAACTTGAGACATGTGGCATTGTGACAAAACTGCACATTTTAAAGTGGCCTTTTGTCCCCAGCAGAAGGTGCACCTGTGTCATGATCATGCTGTTTAAAATCAGCTTTTTGATTTCCCCCCCGATTGATGAGGAATTGAAAAATTGTATGGTTGAACAGGATGAGGAAAAAGGAATGGCAATCTAAGTTTGGTTGCAAAACCGATTGGCAAACATACTACAAATTGAGAAATACTGTGACTAAACTGAATAAAAGAAGAAGAAACTACAATGAAAGAAAAATTATATAAAGAAGGATAAGTAAAACGCTTTGGAGCACCATAAATTACATTTCAGACAAAAAGCCAAACTCAATCATTCATTGAATCAGCTGTCTCATTCATCACATAACCCACTGATATTGCTAATGACTTTAATGATAGTTTGCTAATCTTGCCTATGGAAATAAGGCATGACGTGCCAGCAACAAACACAGACTACACATCCAAGTATATCTGATCAAATTAGTTAAGACAAGCATTGTAATTTTGAATTCTGTAACGTGAGTGTGGAAGAGGTTAGTAAATTGTTGTCTATCAACAATGACAAGCCACTGGGGTCTGACAATCTGGATGAAAAATTACTGAGGATAATACCGGACAAAATTGCCATTCCAATTTGCCATATCTTCAATCTAAGCCTACTAGAAAGTATGGGCACTCAGGCCTGGAGGGAAGCAAAAGTAATGCCGACACCCAAGAATAGTAAAGCCCCCTTTACTGGCTCAAATAGCAGACCAATCAGCCTGTTACCAACACAGTGTAAACTTTTTGGGGAAAAAAATGGTGTTTGACCAGATAGAATGCTATTTTACTGTAAACAAATTGACAGACTTTCAGCACGCTTATAGGGAAGGACATTCATTAAGGACGGCACTTGCACAAAAATGATTGATTGGCTGAGAAAAATGTATGATTACAAGATTGAGGGAGCTGTTTTTTTAGACTTCAGTGTGGTTTTTGACCTTATCGATCAGTCTGCTGCTGGAAAGACTTGTGTTAAGGCTTTACACCCCCTGCGATATGGTGGATAAAGCATTACCTGTCTAACAGAACACAGAGGGTGTTATTTAATGGAAGCCTCTCCACATAATGCAGGTAGAACCAGGAATTCCCCAGGGCAGCTGTCCAGGCCCCTTTTTTCAATCTTTACTAACGACATGCCACTGGCTTTGAGTAAAGCCAGTGTATATATGTGTATATATGCAGATGACTCAACACTATATGCATCAGCTACTACAGTAAGCAAAATCACTGCAACATTCAAAGAGCTGCAGATAGTTTCAGAATGGGTGGCAAGGAATACGTTTGTCCTAAATATTCCAAAAACGAAAAGCTTTGTATTAGGGACAAATCATTCACCAAACCTCAACTAAATCTTGTCATAAATAATGTGGAAACTGAGCAAGTTGCGGTGACTAAACTGCTAGGAGAAGACCTGGATTGTAAACTCATGGTCAAAACATATTGATACAACAGTAGCTAAGATGGGGAGAAGTCTGTCGATAATAAAAAAGCTCCTCTGCCTTTTTAACACTATCAACAAGCCAGGTCCTACAGGCCCTAATTGTTTCACCTGGCCTACTGTTCAGTAGTGTGGTCAGGTGCCACAAAAAGGGTCCTCTGAAAATTAATTGGCTCAAAACAGGGCAGCACAGCTGGCCCTAAAATGTACATGGAGAGAAACAATAATATGCATGTAAATTTCATGGCTCAAAGCTGAAGAGACCGACTTACACACTACTTGTTTTGTAAGAAGTGTTGACATGTTGAATGCACCGAGGTGTTTGTTTAAACTACTAGGACACAGCTGACACCCATACATAGCCCACAAGACATAGAGGTCTCTTCACAATCCCCAAGTCAAGAAGAGAAAATGGGAGGCGCACAGTACTACGTAGAGCCATGACTACATGGAACTCTATTCCACATCAAGTAACTGATGCAAGCAGTGGAATCAGATTGTTTTTTAAACTGATAAGAATACACCTTATGGAACTGCAGGGACTGAAGAGACACACACATACACATAAGACATGCACTCCACACACGTACACATGGATTTTGTGTTGTACATATGTGGTAGGGAGTATTGGCCTGAGGGAACACAATGTGCTATGAAATGTAATATCTTAAAATGTACTAGCGTAATGTTGCTGGACCCAGCTAATAGGGATCCTTAATTACAATAACAAACAAACGTGACTGGGGAACTATGCCAACTTCATAATGTAAAATAATGTGACCAGTGAAATTAAAATACCATCTGCTTTATCTCCTAACGCATTGCACAAGTTGGCTGCAGGAATTTCCTTAAAGAGCTACAAATATTAACCTCTTATGGCTAGGGGGCAGTATTTTCACGGCTGGATAAAAAACGTACCCGATTTAATCTGGTTACTAATCCTACCCAGTAACTAGAATATTCATATACTTATTATATATTGATAGAAAACACCCTAAAGTTTCTAAAACTGTTTGAATGGTGTCTGTGAGTATAACAGAACTCAAATGGCAGGTCAAAACCTGAGAGATTCCTTTACAGGAAGTGGCCTGTCTGACCATTTCTGGAACTTCTTTGCCATCTCTATCTTTTACAAAGGATCTCTGCTCTAACGTGACACTTCCTACGTCGTCCATGGGCGCTCAGAGCCCGGGAAAAACCTGAATGTCGTCATCCCAGCCCCAGGCTGAAACACATTATCGCCTTTCTCAAGTGGCCGATCAAGGGACTGTGGGCTTAGGCGCGTGACCTGGCCGCCCCCGTCTTTGTGATTTTTCCTCTGTTTGCCGAAAAGGAGATTCCCGGTCGGAATATTATCGCTTTTCTACGAGAAAAATGGCATAAAAATTGATTTTAAACAGCGGTTGACATGCTTCAAAGTACGGTAATGGAATATTTAGAATTTTTTTGTCACGAATTGCACCATGCGCACGACCCTTATTTACCATTTCAGATAGTGTCTGGGACGCACGAACAAAACGCCGCTATTCGGATATAACGATGGATTATTTTGGACCAAACCAACATTTGTTATTGAAGTGGCAGTCCTGGGAGTGCATTCTGACGAAGACAACAAAAGGTAATCAAACTTTTATAATAGTAAATCTGATATTGGTGAGTGCTAAACTTGCCAGGTGTCTAAATAGCTAGCCGTGATGGCTGGGCTATGTACTTAGAATATTGCAAAATGTGCTTTCACCAAAAAGCTATTTTAAAATCGGACATATCGAGTGCATAGAGGAGTTCTATATCTATAATTCTTAAAATAATTGTTATGCTTTTTGTGAACGTTTATCGTGAGTAATTTAGTAAATTATTAGCAAATTCCTCCGGAAGTTTGCGGGGGCTATGCTAGTTCTGAACGTCACATGCTAATGTAAAAAGCTGTTTTTTTTATATAAATATGAACTTGATTGAACAGAACATGCATGCATGTATAACAATGTCCTAGGTGTGTCATCTGATGAAGATCAAAGGTTAGTGCTGCATTTAGCTGTCTTCTGGGTTTTTGTGACATTATATGCTAGCTTGAAAAATGGGTGTCTGATTATTTCTGGCTTGGTACTCTGCTGACATAATCTAATGTTTTGCTTTCGCTGTAAAGCCTTTTTGAAATCGGACAGTGTGGTTAGATTAACGAGAGTCTTGTCTTTAAATAGCTGTAAAATAGTCATATGTTTGAGAAATTGAAGTAATAGGATTTTTAAGGTTTTGAAAATCGCGCCACAGGCTGCCAGTGGCTGTTACGCAAGCGTCCCACCTAGCCCATAGAGGTTAACAAGAAGTTCATCTTTAAGCCGATGTATAATTCTTGTATGTTTTATGAATTTTTATTATGAGTATCTGTTTGAATTTGGCGCTCTGCAATTTCACCGGATGTTGGCCAGGTGGGATGGTAAGCATCCCACACCCCCTAGAGAGGTTAAGTACCCTGCTAAAGATCTGGGGCTGATTCACTTGACCTCTTCTTACTACAGCTATCTGCCCCACTCATTGGTGAACCTTAACCTGTTAGGGCTAGGGGGCAGTATTTGCACGGCTGGATAAAAAAATGTACCCGATTTAATCTGGTTACTAACCCTACCCAGTAACTAGAATATGCATATACTTATTATATATGGATAGAAAACACCCTAAAGTTTCTAAAACTGTTTGAATGGTGTCTGTGAGTATAACAGAACTCATTTGGCAGGCAAAACCCTGAGACAGATTCTGACAGGAAGTGGATACCTGATGTGTTGTATTACCTTTAAACCTATGCCATTGAAAAACACAGGGGCTGAGGAATATTTTGGCACTTCCTATTGCTTCCACTAGATGTCACCAGCCTTTACAAAGTGTTTTGAGTCTTCTGGAGGGAGATCTGACCGAACAAGAGCCATGGAACGATGATGGCCCATTAGACACCTGGCGCGCGAGTTCATGTTGGGTACCCTCGTTCCAATACGTTATAAAAGAGTATGCATTCGTCCACCTTGAATATTATTCATGTTCTGGTTAAAAAAGGCCCTAATGATTTATGCTATACAACGTTTGACATGTTTGAACGAACGTAAATATATTTTTTCCCCTCGTTCATGAAGTGAAGTCCGGCGGGCTTAGATCATGTGCTAACAAGACGGAGATTTTTGGACATAAATGATGAGCTTTTTTGAACAAAACTACATTCGTTATGGACCTGTGATACCTGGAAGTGACATCTGATGAAGAGAATCAAAGGTAATGGATTATTTACATAGTATTTTCGATTTTAGATCTCCCCAACATGGCGGCTAGTCTGTATCGCAACGCGTATTTTTCTGGGCGCAGTGCTCAGATTATTGCAAAGTGTGATTTCCCAGTAAGGTTATTTTTAAATCTGGCAAGTTGATTGCGTTCAAGAGATGTAAATCTATAATTCTTTAAATGACAATATAATATTTTACCAATGTTTTCTAATTTTAATTATTTAATTTGTGATGCTGACTTGACTGCCGGTTATTGGAGGGAAACGATTTCCTCAACATCAATGCCATAGTAAAACGCTGTTTTTGGATATAAATATGAACTTGATAGAACTAAAAATGCATGCATTGTCTAACACAATGTCCTAGGAGTGTCATCTGTTGGAGATTGTAAAAGGTTAGTGCATAATTTTAGCTGATTTTATGGTTTTGGTGACGCCCGTCTTTGAATTGGCAAAACATTACACACAACTCTTGTAAATGTACTGTCCTAACATACTCTAAATTTATGCTTTCGCCGTAAAACCTTTTTGAAATCGTAAAACGTGGTTAGATTAAGGAGATGTTTATCTTTCAAATGGTGTAACATAGTTGTATGTTTGAAAAATTTGAATTTTGACATTTATTTGGATTCAAATTTGCCGCTCTTGAAATGCACCTGCTGTTGATGGAGTGCACCACGGGTGGGACGCTTGCGTCCCACCTAGCCCATAGAGGTTAACTTCTTAGAGCTAGGGTCTATTTTCCTGAATTTCCACCTGACTGACGTGCCCAAAGTAAACTGCCTGTTACTCAGGCCCAGAAGCCAGGATATGCATATAATTGGTAGCATTCGATATAATTTTTTTTTTTTGAAGTTTCTAGAAATGTTAAAATAATGTCTGATACTATAACAATTGATATGGCAGGCAAAATTAAAAACCAGAATTATTTTTTTTTAGCTCCCAGGCTCTTAATGGAAAGCTATGGGTTCTATGTAATTCCAGCACCCAGATTGCAATTCCTATGGCTTCCACTAGATGTCAGTCTGTTCATTCTTTCAGGCTTGTTTCTGCACAAGCAATGCGGAGTTTTTGTACAGACTCCCAGTTCAAAATACGTCTGTTGGCGCGTGGTGAATGAGGACGCGGGCTTACTAATTTTACTTTTCTATTGAACATACTTCTTTCCGTATAAAATATTATAGTTGATTTACATTTTAGGATACCTGTGGATTAAATAGAAACTTAGTTTGAACAAAGATTAGCGGTAGCTTTTTGGACTCCTTTGTCTGCATGTTGAACGAGTAGATTACTGAAATCGATGGCACCAGCTAAACTGACTTCTTGGGATATAAAGAAGGATTTTATCTAACAAAAACGACCATTCATGTAGCTGGGACACTTGGGATTGCAAACAGAGGAAGATTTTCCAAAGTAAGTGATTTATTTAATCGCTATTTGTGATTTCATGAAGCCTGTGCTGGTTGAAAAATATGTTGATGTGATTTTTTTGAGGACTGAGCCCCACATGGTATGCTTTTGCTGTAAAGCCTATTGTAAATCGGACAACGCAGTTCGATTAAGAATTTAAGCTTTTAAATGATATAAGATACTTGTATATTCATAAATGTTTAATATTATGATTATTTCTTTGAATTGCGCACACTCCAATTTTACCGGATGTTGTCGACTGGTGTCCCACTGACAGGATGCCTATCCCTAAGAAGTTTTTAACCTGTATTTTTAACTTGACAATTGCTACCAGTGTTATCCCTAAGAATTGGGAAGTTGCACATGTCCTCCCCCTACATAAAGGGAGAGATCTTTCTGATTTTGATAGTTACCACCCAATCTCCAAGTTAAAGTATGTTGCCTAGCCAAGGCATTAGAATCCTTGACAAACTCCCAGCTAAGAAGGTTTTCAACTTCTCACTAATATAAATATGCACCAGTTTGATTTTAGATATGGACATCATACTGTTTCAGCCACTATTTTTGTTTTAGACGTGCTACTCATTTAAAAACGGTCTGAAACGGGCATGGACAAGGACTCTTGCAAATGGTTGAAGAGCCATCTGACTGACAGGACCCAATGTATGCTTTCTGATTCTGTCAAGTCTAGTTTCCTCGATATTACAAAAGGTGTACTGCAGGGGTTGGCATTGAGACCTGTTTTCTTTACTGTTTATATAAATAATATTGGTCTATGTATTAACCTCTCTAGGGTAGGGGGCAGTATTTTCACGGCCGGATGAAAAACGTACCCAAATTAAACGGCCTACTACTCGGGCCCAGGAACATGCATATTATTAGTACATTTGGAAAGAAAACACAGTTTCTAAAACTGTTTGAATGATGTCTGAGTATAAAATAACTCATATGACAGGCAAAAACCTGAGAAGAATCTAACCAGGAAGTGAGAATTCTGGTGCTTGTAGTCCTTTCAAGTCATTGCCAATCGAACACAGTGAGTTAGGGTTCATGTTGCACTTCCTAAGGCTTCCACTAGATGTCCACAGTCTTTAGAAAGTTGTTTGAGGCGTCTATGATGAACAGAGACCGAACAAGAAGGCTGGGAAGTTGTAGACCCATCAGTTCATTGGCGCGCGTTCATGTGAGAAGGGACCTGTGTTCCAAAACGTTTTTCAAGACACAGGAACCGTCCGGTTGGAATATTACTGAAGTTTCACATTCTAAAGGCCCTAAAGATTGATGCTTTACAACGTTTGAACGAACGTAAATAGATTTTTTTTTTTTCCTTTTGTTTTCGGCACGCTTCCTACATTTGGAGTAGCTGAACTGAACGCGCGAACAACAAGGAGCTATTTGGACATAAATTATGGAGTTTATCGAACAAAACAACATTTATTGTGGACCTGGTATTCCTGGAAGTGCCTTCTGATGAAGATTATTAAAGGTAAGTGAATATTTATAACGCTATTTAATATTTAGATGACTCCAAAATGGCAGCTATCTGTATTGCCTAGTGTATTTTTCTGAGCGCAGAACTAAGGTTAATGCAAAGTGTGCTTTCCCAGTAAAGTTATTTTGAAATCTTTCACAGCGTTAGCACAAAGGAGATGTTCATCTATAATTCTTTGAATAACAGTTTAATATTTTATCAACGTTTATGACGAGTATTTTTGTAAATTGTAGCGCTGATTCACCGACAGTATTGAGGCAAAATATTTTCTGAACGTCACGTGCCAATGTAAAATGCTGTTTTTAGATATAAATATGAACTTGATCTAACAAAAAATGCATGTATTGTGTAACATGATGTCCTAGGAGTGTCATCTGATGAAGATCGTCAAAGGTTAGTGCTTCATTTAGCTGTGTTTTGGGTATTTGTGATGCATGCTAGTTGCTTGGAAATGGCTGTGTGGTTATTTGTGTCTATGTACTAACATAATCTAATGTTTTGCTTTCGCTGTAAAGCCTTTTGGAAATCGGACGACGTGGTTCGATTCAGGAGAAGTGCATCTATAAAATGGTGTAAAATAGCCCTATGTTTGATAACTTTGAATTATGACATGATTTGTCACTGGCTGTTGAATAGTGTGGGACGATTGCGTCCCACCTACCCTAGAGAGGTTAAATCCTGTAATATTCATCTGTATGCAATACATTTGTAGGCTATTGCACCGACTGTTAACCAAGCAATGTTAAAGCTGCAATCTGATTTTGTTGCATTACAGAAAGCTCTTGATTTAAAACTTGTACTTAATGCAGGCAAAACTAAATACATACTCTAATTCACTGAAAAATGTCTCAGATGGGCTACAGTCTTTCATTGGATGGCTCTCATTGAGCGGGTTCCTGCCTATAAATATCTGTCCGTTTGGATTGATAAAGATCTAACGTTTAACAAAATATACTGACGACCTTGTTAAAAAGCTAAGATTTAAAGTGTATTTAAAAAAGAAAAAGAAAAAAAGATCTTGCCTCTCCATTAACAGCAGGAAGCAGATTGTGCAGTCAACTTTCCTGACAGTTCTTGACTACGGTGACACCATTTACCAGAATGCAGCAGCCACTACTCTCAAACCATTGGATGCAGTCGACCATAGCGCCCTTCGTGTTATTACAGGTGACAGTTTTAATATTCATCACTGCATCCTGTATCAGAAGGTCAGCTGGACCTCATTAAAGTTCTGTAGATCACTTCATTACTCCCTTCTTTTTTGCAAAGCTCTGCTCCACAAGCTTCCAACATAACTCACTTCACTGTTGAAATACAAAAATATGAGCTACCACACTCATTCACAGGGTTGGTTAACTCTTGAGTTCCCACTTGTGTCCACAAAGTTAGGTAAATCCGTCTTTAGTTTTAACGCGCCAGTTACCTTGCAGAGCAAATTACACCTGGATTCCCTGGTGCCGATTGGGTAGTTTAAAACTGTTTAATGAAGTGTGCAATTGTTTCAATTGACCATTATAACTTGGAATAACCTGATGTAATGTATTTATAGCTGTCTTGTAGTTTATCTTTTTGTTGCAAATGAGACATGACACTGGTCTCAGTTGGGCTACATTGAATAAATAACAGTAAATAAAAGGTAGAGCATAACTTCCTAATGTACTGTTAGACACAATCTGTCTTCATACCTGTGTGCTAGTGCCAAGCTTCTGGAAAATCTCGTAGATCTGGTCCTTGAAACCCCGGCTCAACATCTCATCAGCTTCATCCAGGACAAACATCTTGATGTACTTAGCAGCTGAGGGGGAAGATGAGCACTTGGTTTAGACAAAACTTGAACACAAAAATGAAATGTCAATACTCTTCATTAAACAGAAACATACAGCTGTAAACAATGTTAAGAAAAGTTTGACAAACGATTGTTATCTGAACAAATCTGGCAACAAAAATAAATATACTGCTCAAAAAACTAAAAGGGAACACTAAAATAACACATCCTAGATCTGAATGAATGAAATAATCTTATTAAATACTTTTTTCTTTACATAGTTGAATGTGCTGACAACAAAATCACACAAAAATAATCAATGGAAATCCAATTTATCAACCCATGGAGGTCTGGATTTGGAGTCACACTCAAAATTAACCTCAATGGGCAAGGCGGGACGAATTCGTCCCACCTACGTAACAGCCACCTGAATTCAGTGGCGCGATTTTTGAATCGTTTGAAATACTATTACTTCAATTTCTCAAACATATGACTATTTTACAGCTATTTAAAGACAAGACTCTCCTTAATCTAACCACACTGTCCGATTTCAAAAAGGCTTTACAACGAAAGCAAAACATTAGATTATGTCAGGAGAGTGCCCAGCCAGAAATAATCAGACACCCATTTTTCAAGCTAGCATATAATGTCACAAAAACCCAAACCACAGCTAAATGCAGCACTAACCTTTTATGATCTTCATCAGATGACACACCTAGGACATTATGTTATACAATACATGCATGTCTGTTCAATCAAGTTCATATTTATATAAAAAAACAGCTTTTGACATTAGCATGTGACGTTCAGAAAAAGCATACCCCCGCAAACTTCCGGGGAATTTACTAACAGTTTGCTAAATTACTCACGATAAACGTTCACAAAAAGCATAACAATTATTTTAAGAATTATAGATACATTACTCCTCTATGCACTCGATATGTCCGATTTTAAAATAGCTTTTCGGATGAAGCACATTTTGCAATATTCTAAGTACATAGCCCAGCCATCACGGCTAGCTATTTAGACACCCGGCAAGATTAGCCTTCACCAAAATCCTATTTCCTATAAGAAAAATGTTCTTACCTTTCCTGTTCTTCGTCAGAATGCACTCCCAGGACTTCTACTTCAATAACAAATGTAGGTTTGGTCCCAAATAATCCATCGTTATATCCAAATATCCTCTGTTTTGTTCGTGAGTTCTAGACACTATACGAATGGTAAATAACGGTCGTGCGCATGGCGCGACAAAAAATGTCTAAATATTCCATTACCGTACTTCGAAGCATGTCAACCGCTGTTTAAAACCAATTTTTATGCCATTTATCTCGTAGAAAAGCGATAATATTCCGACCGGGAATCTGCAATAAGCTAAACAGCCGAATGAAATTTCTCCACGGGGGCGAATCGTGCACGCGCCTCATTCAATGGTCCTCTGATCGGCCACTTGGATAAGGCGATAATCTGTTTCAGCCAGAGGCTGCCTCGTCATCGTTCAGGTTTTTCCCGGGTTCTGAGAGCCTATTGGAGCCCTGGGAATTGTCACGTTACAGCTAAGATCCTTACTCTTCAATAAACAGATGCAAGACGCACGACTCCTTGTCAGACAGGCCACTTCCTGCATGAAACCTTGTCAGGTTTTTGCCTGCCATAGGAGTTCTGTTATACTCACAGACACCATTCAAACAGTTTTAGAAACTTCAGGGTGTTTTCTATCCAAACCTGAACAATAATATGCATATTCTAGCTTCTGAGTTGGTGTAGGAGGCAGTTAAAAATGGGCACATATTTTTTCCCAAATTCTCAATACTGCCCCCTAGCCCAAACAGGTTAAAGTGGAAAACCACACTACAGGCTGATCCAACTTTGATGTAATGTCCTTAAAACAAGTCAAAATGAGGCTCAGTAGTGCGTGTGGCCTCCACGTGCCTGTATGACCTCCCTACAACGCCTGGACATGCTCCTGATGAGGTGGCGGATGGTCTCCTGAGGGATCTCCTCCCAGACCTGGACTAAAGCATCCGCCAACTCCTGGACAGTCTGTGGTGCAACGTGGCGTTGGTGGATGGAGCGAGACATGATGTCCCAGATGTGCTCAATTGGATTCAGGTCTGGGGAACGGGCAGGCCAGTCCATAGCATCAATGCCTTCCTCTTGCAGGAACTGCTGACACACTCCAGCCACATGAGGTCTAGCATTGTCTTGCATTAGGAGGAACCCAGGGCCAACTGCACCAGCATACGGGGGTCTGAGGATCTTATCTCGGTACCTAATGGCAGTCAGGCTACATCTGGCGAGCACATGGATGGCTGTGCGGCCCCCCAAAGAAATGCCACCCCACACCATGACTGACCCACCGCCAAACCGGTCATGCTGCAGGATGTTGCAGGCAGCAGAACGTTCTCCACGGCGTCTCCAGACTCCGTCACGTCTGTCACGTGCTCAGTGTGAACCTGCTTTCATCTGTGAAGAGCACATGGCGCCAGTGGCGAATTTGCCAATCTTGGTGTCCGCTGGCAAATGCCAAACGTCCTGCACGGTGTTGGGCTGTAAGCACAACCCCCACCTGTGGACCTCGGGCCCTCATACCACCCTCATGGAGTCTGTTTCTGACCGTTTGAGCAGACACATGCACATTTGTGGCCTGCTGGAGGTCATTTTGCAGGGCTCTGGCAGTGCTCCTCCTTGCACAAAGGCGGAGGTAGCGGTCCTGCTGCTGGGTTGTTGCCCTCCTACGGCCTCCTCCACGTCTCCTGATGTACTGGCCTGTCTCCTGGTAGCGCCTCCATGCTCTGGACACTACGCTGACAGACACAGCAAACCTTCTTGCCACAGCTCGCATTGATGTGCCATCCTGGATGAGCTGCACTACCTGAGCCACTTGTGTGGGTTGTAGACTCCGTCTCATGCTACCACTAGAGTGAAAGCACCGACAGCATTCAAAAGTGACCAAAACATCAGCCAGGAAGCATAGGAACTGAGAAGTGGTCTGTGGTCCCCACCTGCAGAACCACTCCTTTATTGGGGTGTCTTGCTAATTGCCTATAATTTCCACCTGTTGTCTATTCCATTTGCACAACAGCATGTGAAATTTATTGTCAATCAGTGTTGCTTCCTAAGTGGACAGTTTGATTTCACAGAAGTGTGATTGACTTGGAGTTACATTGTGTTGTTTAACCTCTTGGGGCTAGGTGGGACGCTAGCGTGCCACCCGTGGTGCACTCCATCAACAGCAGGTGCATTTCAAGAGCGGCAAATTTGAATCCAAATAAATGTCAAAATTCAAATTTTTCAAAAATACAACTATGTTACACCATTTGAAAGATAAACATCTCCTTAATCTAACCACGTTTTACGATTTCAAAAAGGTTTTACGGCGAAAGCATAAATTTAGAGTATGTTAGGACAGTACATTTACAAGAGTTGTGTGTAATGTTTTGTCAAGTCAAAGACAGGGTCACCAAAACCATAAAACCAGCTAAAATGATACACTAACCTTTTACAATCTCCATCAGATGACACTCCTAGGACATTATGTTAGACAATGCATGCATTTTTAGTTCTATCAAGTTCATATTTATATACAAAAACAGCGTTTTACTATGGCATTGATGTTGAGGAAATCGTTTCCCTCCAATAACCGGCAGTCAAGTCAGCGTCACAAATTAAATAATTAAAATTAGAAAACATTGGTAAAATATTATATTGTCATTTAAAGAATTATAGATTTACATCTTTTGAACGCAATCAACTTGCCAGATTTAAAAATAACCTTACTGGGAAATCACACTTTGCAATAATCTGAGCACTGTGCCCAGAAAAATACGCGTTGCGATACAGACTAGACGTCATGTTGGGGAGATCTAAAATCGAAAATACTATGTAAATAATCCATTACCTTTGATTCTCTTCATCAGATGTCACTTCCAGGTATCACAGGTCCATAACGAATGTAGTTTTGTTCAAAAAAGCTCATCATTTATGTCCAAAAATCTCCGTCTCGTTAGCACATGATGTAAGCCAGCCGGACTTCTCGTCATGAACGAGGGGAAAAAATATATTTCCGTTCGTTCAAACATGTCAAACGTTGTATAGCATAAATCATTAGGGCCTTTTTTAACCAGAACATGAATAATATTCAAGGTGGACGAATGCATAGCCTTTTATAACGTATTGGAACGAGGGTACCCAACATGAAGTAGCGCGCCAGGTGTCTAATGGGACATCACCGTTCCATGGCTCTTGTTCGGTCAGATCTCCCTCCAGAAGACTCAAAACACTTTGTAAAGGCTGGTGACATCTAGTGGAAGCAATAGGAAGTGCCAAAATATTCCTAAACCCCTGTGTTTTTCAATGGGATAGGTTTAAACTCAATACAACACATCAGGTATCCACTTCCTGTCAGAAAATGTCTCAGGGTTTTGCCTGCCAAATGAGTTCTGTTATACTCACAGACACCATTCAAACAGTTTTGGAAACTTTAGAGTGTTTTCTATCCATATATAATAAGTATATGCATATTCTAGTTACTGGGTAGGATTAGTAACCAGATTAAATCGGGTACATTTTTTTTATCCAGACGTGCAAATGCTGCCCCCTAGACCCAACAGGTTAAGTGTTCCCTTTATTTTTTTGAGCAGTGTACATGGACATAACTCACAGAGGAACTTGCGGTTCAACATGTCGAACACGCGGCCTGGTGTTCCAACCACTATGTTGGGAGCCTCAGCCTGGAGCTTTGTCACCTCGTTCCGGACGTTGGTTCCGCCGATACAGGCATGGCACGAGGCTCCCATGTAGTCGCCGAGGGCCAGGATCACCTTTTGGATCTGTTGAAGAGGGGGGAAGTCAAACTCAAAGCCAGCAGTTGTCACAAAGTACTTTTACTGTAACACAGCCTAGACTAGGGAGCAAGCAGAAGCACAGTGGCCAAGGAAAGCTTCCATTGGCACGTATTTGTTTACATGTCCATGGTCTCTTAGTAGGTAGGGCAAACCCATTTTGGTGATTTTTGGTATATCATTCAAATCACAGCATGTTTTTGGACTCATTGAGCAGTTATTACCTGATTAAGAACAATACAAAATGTTGAAAGTTGAATTTATAAAACTAACGTTAAATGATGCTGTCGCTGCTTCCTGATAAAACATTGATAAAATAACCCAATGTCAAATCACAGCTTGAAAGTGTCCAAATCAATATGCAGAAACAGTTTGTGATATTTGTATTTATTATGGATCCCTTGAATGAGTCCAAAAACATGCTGTGGTTGAGATAGATAGATAGATATCTCTCTCAACACATTGTGTGCCCTCAGGCCACTACCACACCCATATGTAGATGTGTATAGAGCATATGTTGTCATGCGTATGCATCTTCACAGTCCCCACTGTTCAATAAGGTGTGAAAAACTAAATGTACCATCTACACATACATGTGCAACAATAGTGATATCACTTGCATTTTTTTCTTCTTCTGACGAGCACTTTATAAAACTGCACACACACAACAAAAACACTTGTTTTGACAAGTGGCAATAAATAACTCATCGATGAGGGAGAGATATGCGCTGTGGAAACTACCACAAAAACTGGGGATATTTTCACATCACAGGTTGGAGAACACAGCCAGCTACATTTTGAGATTGGGGTCACCGAAACAGAAAAGCAACACTGTCAATCACTCAAATCGATTATCATGTTGAAATCAATTGTGAGAGAGGGGGGAGATGAGCTTACACATTCTGTTAAAACTAACAGCTCAAAAAGCTGAGGAATCTGGCAATAATGTTTACATCACTGGTTAGAGAACAATTGGTAGAAGACTGCTAGCTACATTTTGAAGTGTTGCATTTTGATTCAAGTGGGTCGCCAATGCAGTAAGTAACGCAACACTTTTTTGTTAATCACTTTCATCGATATCACCTAAAATCAATAGAACTGGGGCAAACATTTGGGGTGTAGAGCAATTTAAACTAATACCATTCAAAGGCCACACGGAAACCTGGAATAATAACCTATAAATGGTTGGTTAGATGAGAACTTGTAGAAGGCTTAAAATCTGTGTTTTGAAACGTTGGATGCTTATTTTGGGAGGCTGCCATCATGGGAAAGTGAACAAACCACTTTTTCTGGTAGCTTCAACTAATCATGACGCGGCATAGGATATTAACAGTGACAACTGTTGGCTGCTATTTAAAGCCAGGTGTACACTGAGCCTCTCACATTAAAAACTACCGTCTTTCCTGTAGTGTTTAGCCAACTAAACAACGTGGCACACTAAACAACGTGGCACAGATGGGGGTCACACACTACAAGATTCTTCACTCGGTTGTGAGAATTCTCGACACCACGCCGTCTCACGAAAACAACAATGGGATTAGATTTAACACAGCTACAACGAGCTGTGTCTCAAAGCAGCCTCAAACGTTTTCAGTCAGACATTCACGCGTCCCATACAGAGTTGAAATATCTAGCCAACATTGTCAATTGAACAACATTGCTTGTGAACTTCAGAGCTGTAACAATGACTATTTGGCTTTGGCTAAAGACAACTACAACTGCATACTAGTAGTAGTCATTGCACCTGCTTGAGAGTACACATTCTGGGTGATGCGAAACAAGGTCAACTCCCTGGCTGCTTCTCTGGCGAGCTCTCATTGGCTATTGCTAATGACCATTCTCAAAATGTGTCCTTGCACATCTCGCACTAAAAGAGCATTGCAAATTGTGCCGATAAAAATCAAACAGGTTTGAAAATATCGGGATGTCTGGGACTGCTCAAAGACTAGATTGGTAGCCCTCAGATTGTGTCTGACCTGTTCACATTAAACGAGTGTCGGTGATAGCTGCACCCTTCAAGTAGGCGACGACATGGGGATTTTGTTTCTCCGATCTCAAAAACTTCTGGGACAGCTAAATCGGGGCCAAAATCGTGTAACGTACCCCCGGCTTAAGTGATCATTTTTCTGTCACATCCGTGTATTGGTGTGTGGCCAGTGACTTTTATAGAGAGAATGTCCCTGATTGTTTGTGTCTTATGAGAGTTTGAAAATGAACTCAGTTCCAAGTCCTGCGCACCCCATTGGTTTTGTACAGTTTATTATGCGAAGTTAATGACCTGTTTTAAGCAATTGATCTTATGTCACCAATTGATCTTATATCATTGTGATGACTACAGTTTTATACCATCACCAATTTTATACCACCACCAATCTGAGCAAAAAAAGGATGTAGATTTCCACTACATTTTATGGGATGAAAATGCAAGCTTGTGTAAGGCAGTAAAACCTGTCCACATTAAGGAAATTAGCGCAATATAAAATAATTCAAACGTCAATTTAAGATGTTATGTTGCCTGCTCTATTGATTACAAATTGAACCATTCAGAGTTTCAAAGGACACTTCAAGATTTTTCAGAGTAAGATGAACTCATGGATACCATTTCTATGTCTCTGCATGCAGTTAGAAGGAAGATGCTAACTAGCGCTAGCGCAATGTCTGGAAGTCTATGCTACCTACTAGCTTGATAGTACTAGTAGATAGCGCAATGACTTGAAGTCTATGGTAACACTAGCTGGCATTGGCTCACTAAACTACCTCTAATATTCTTCATACTGGATGCAGACATAAAAATGGAATCCTTGAGTTCATCTGACTCTGGGGAAGTAGATAAAGCGCTTCACTGCCAAAATCCCAAAGAATCCCTTTGAAAATGCTCTCAAACAATTTAACCAGGCGCTCTAGAGCCTCCATAGTGTCAGTGCAGTAGCCTGAACATTTGACTTCCCTAATCTAAGTCACATTTTAAGTACTTCCATGTTCAAGATAATTTTAGCATACATGTTCATTAGTTTGTTAGTTGTCATCAGACAAGCAACAATACTTTTGTAACTCATGAGTTTGTGCCCTTAACATGAACCAGCCTGTTGCTCACTGCACAGGCAATTGGGAAGAATCTCTCTCATCCTGACAGATACAAGACTCAGTCCCACTCAAACACACCGCCTTGCCCAGTGACAGGGGTGGCACATTACAGCATCAGGCTACAGGGTTTGATTCACACAATGGAGCAGAGTCAAGCCAAGCTGTACTGTGCTGGCTATTCATCCACCATAGGTTGCTAGAACACTGCTGAAAGGCCCACGTGATATTAAAATATCAGATCCAGCATGGTACGTTTGAGTTGGCACGAAAGTGTGTAAAGGGTACAGAAGTTGCATTTAATGTGGACTGTTTTTAGGGCAATTTAAGTGTGTGTGTAACCTGCCTGCTGAGCCAGCTCTCGGGTGGGGGCGAGGACCAGGGCCTGGGTGCCCTTAAGCTCGATATCAATCTGCTGGAGGATGGAGATGGCGAAAGTGGCAGTCTTCCCTGTGCCAGACTGGGCCTGTGCAATGACATCATAACCTGGTGGGGAATGAAGGCTGGTATTCATTAGTGGACACCATAACAAAACACTAACATAAAAAAAAAATCAGGTGTTTCTTATTGGACAAATTCAGACCGGTCCCTCCCAGTTGGTTCCAAGTGAATATGACCATGGATAAGTTTTATAGGCATTTGGTTCACTGTTTAGACTCATGATTAAGAAAGTCTCCAAACCTGACATGTAGGATGCAATGGAATAAATAAAAGCCAGTGTACTAATGTTCCACATAGAAATTAAGATGATTAATTAAGTATAGAAGCAACTTCCGTCAACAACAACTTATGCTAGATATTAACAGAAAAAGACCACAACAAAAATCAACACTATTGGCATTGAAGTTCTACCCATCTTGGAAATGAACATGCATGCAGAGGTCTCCCACAGACAATATCCTTTGTGTGGGAGTTGATTTTAGGAAACTTCAACTTACCCTTGATACAAGGGAGGATGGCCCTCTGCTGAATGGCAGATGGTTTCTCAAAACCATAGGCATAGATTCCTCTCAGGAGAGTCTCACGCAGGGCCATCTCATCAAAGCTGTCCACAATCTCATTCCAGTTACTCTGTGGAGAGAGAAAAATACCAGACCACGGTTAGTCTATATAGTACCCAGATACTGTACTCCTTACACAGATTGCCAGTACTGTTTTACTGCCAAAGGAGAGATGGAAAACCAAGCAAGACCCTGATTGTGGGCAAGAGATGTATGCATCTTCTCCTCCACCCCATTGGACTACATGCCATTCAAATATTCAACAATTTAACTGGTCCTTCACCCAACTTTTGACAAACTTGCCTGACACAAACAAAACATTTAACTTTACCTCAATGATGCCATCTGGCTCCATGCCCTCAGGGCCATTGTCTCTGTTGGAGAGGTCTCTGGAGGAAACGTCCACATGTCAATACTAGATGATACGTGTTTCATAACACATTAGCAAATTCTAATGATATCATGAACAAAAACATTTCTAACCAGTAATGTATCAGGGGTCTAATGCCAGAGTTTATGATTGTAATGGGGATGACATGCCTGAATACATCTAGAAGGTGTTTGATGCCAGAGAGAGAGTGATTGTAATGGCATGACATGAAGTGCCAATGACTGCATCGAGGACCCCCATGTATAATAAACTCGCATAAGATGGTGGTGCTGGCGACCAACGATGCAGAAGTTGGGGCGCACACACAACCAACATTTGTGACGCCACTCAATTTAAAAAATATATATATTTCATTATGTCTTCCCAATGCAGACGACTCGAACACGCCCATGCAGTTACTTGCACTCAGAGAGATTTTGAATAGAATAATGGTCATGGTGGATACATTGGTGGTGCTTCTCTGGCTGGTTAGGCCCGAGTGTTCATGGTGGATAACAAATTGGTGGGGGTTCGCTAGCTAACTAGGCCCGAGTGGAAATGGAAATGATTAAACTACTAACCTTGGCTAGCTAACAAGCAAAACGACGCATTCAACAGGGATAGCTAACCATACTAATTGGAAGTAGCAGTCACTCAACCGGATGGCCCATCCGATAGAAAATCCTTCAATTTTGTAATAAAGAAAAAAATACAAATAACGCACCGCCACCAGGCCTAGCGACCCTTTACCCGAAAAGCATGTGCTCGTAGCGCACAAGGTTAGCTGAAAGGGTTGCTCCACCAAAAGAACAAGCGACCCAGCAAACTCGTACGCATAATATTTCGGATAACAACTGTAGCTAGCGAGACACTAGCTACCTGGAGTTGGTGTTAACGTCTGTTAGCTAATGTAGCTAAACGTGACCAAAGACACTGCTGGACAGAAACTAATTTGTTTACCATGGCGGGGCTCGCTGGTGAGACAGGCCACCATTTTCCCGCAACCCCTGTCTGGTGTTCGCCTGCCAAATTATAACTAGTTAGCCATCTTAACCGATGTTAGCAGTTCGCCTTCACCGAGCATTACTCGATTAACGTTCGTGGGCTGGCCAGCAAATCAGTGTTTACAATAATACAGGGCACAATATGAGCCAACTACCTAGCTAACATGGTATAACGTGAAAAATGTACTACGGGCTTGCAGTTAAACCTGGCCAGCTAGCTAGTGGCTCCAACACGGCTACCACTAGCTAGTTTACAGTTGCTAACGTTAGTTAGCACTAAAGCGACAGCACAAGGAAACCATTAATGTTTCATTTTTATAAAGGAATTGCGGGGCTGACGGGTTATTTCATCGAGCCATGTATAACTGGTTATAATAAAACAATGGAACAATTTGCAGGATTCTTTACCTCTCTTCATAATCTGCCGACATTATCACAAAGGGCGAATACGCCGCGAAAATGTTTTATATACCACAACGTGGTTTGGAAAGCTCAAGTTTTGATTGCTGAAGGGGACTATCATTCAATATTGGCAACACCCAGAGTCATATGTTTAAACCCATTGTGACATATTATTGGCTATCTAAGAAGTCACTAAACGTATGGTGTCCGCCTTTATTTGACCATAATAGGAGCGAAAAGGAGGACTCGACATTGGGCTCCTCCCCAGCAACAACACCATTGGAAGCAGAGACCCTAATAAATGACTAAGTCTATGATTAGAACCAACATAACGAACAATGCTTTCATTGGATTTGTTGATTATGAGGCATAATACAATAAATACACTATTTGAACTCCACTAGCCATTACCTTATCACAAGATAGACAATTAGAAACCATGTTTCATAAAATGTATACAAATAAACTGAACATAAGGTTGTGTCCCATCAAGACTTTCCAACTCTGTAACACTGGCTATCCCCCAACCCTCAATGACACCAAGGACAAAAAAAATATTACTTTGTTTAGTGTCCTCATAGGATCTCATGAGAGTACACTACATTTGGCCTAAATCAACAAAAGGGACAAATAATCAGATATGAAAGTGAGTGGTTGTGAGGAAGAAAAAAAAGCAACAACGTCCATATTGTAAAAATGGTGATACCTAGAGAGCTAGGGGAAGGGAAGTGTGAATAGTCTTCATCTTTTTTCATTATGTGATAGCTAGTTGTTTCAATATTATTCACAGTGAGAGCTTGCAATGACAACTGTTTGTACATTAGTCTCCTTAACTTTGGCATATCCAGCTGGCCAAAACTGAAAGGCTGCTCCAAGGCTAGGAACTTACAGTACTGTGGGGGGAACAGTGTGAACTAAAGTTAATGTCAATATCAATAGCAAATGCAATGATATAGTAGAGTACTGTTTTTATGACAGATATCAAAGCAAATTACTTTGCTACCGGTATGTGTGTAGCATACCGGTAGCAAAGTAATTTGGAAACAACGTTTTTGAACAACATGACTGAATAGACAGATGGTGCTTTAGGTTCTGTTGATACTGAAATAGGAATAATGATATTAAAGATAACCCACCTGCAGGACAAATGCACCATTGTCACTGTCATTGTTCTACATGCCCACGTTCTGGGAAACACATATAAACATGGGATCAACAACAGCAATCACAAAAACATGGTATCTATCACAAATAAACCACAACAAATAAACATTGCCTACCAAAAACCTCAAAGCCATCTTACCTTTTTGAAGAAACCCTTCATTTATTTTATTTTTTATTTTATTTAAACCTTTATTTAACTAGGCAAGTCAGTGAAGAACTATTTCTTATTTACAATAACAGCCTACCCTGGCCAAACCCTAACCTGGACGATACTGGGCCAATTGTGCGCCGTTGAATGGGACTCCCAATCACGGCCGGTTGTGATACAGCCTGGAATCGAGCCAGGGTCTGTAGTGACGGCTCTAGCACTGAGATGCAGTGCCTTAGACCGCTGCACCACTCGGGAGCCCCAACCCTTCCACCCTGTGATGAAATAATTTTGCTCTTTCTTGATTGCCTAAGCTTGTGCATGTTTTGTGATGTGCTGAAAATCAAGAGAAAGACATAGGTGAATATGAATGTACTGAGGGATTTAAAAAATACAAGTATAAGAATGACCATTGAGAGAAGCAGATGTGTGATCCTATAGATCCAAATGACCGATGGGGTGTTTGTATTGGCCTAAAGGCAGATTTATACTTTCCACATTCGTATAACTGCATGGGTACATACGGATATCATTTTAAAACTATAAATGGGCTTTAATCCCAGGGAGGTACACTACACTGACCTTTGGGCAGTGGTGGTTGAGGGTGCGCTGGGAGTCGAAGTACATGATGGCGCGCTGTGGGACGTCCACACACACCAGAGACCACCTCCAGGTGGATAGGGATAAACATTAGCCTCTTCTGGAAGAAGTCCACCTGGAAAAAAAATGTTTGGGTGGTATCTTAATTTTTACACATTTTCCCTGTCAACTTTTCTTTACTCTTCAGGTATATTACCAGGTATATTTACAGACATGTTGATCGATGTACATTGTCCATGTACAAAAAACTATTACGTAAAGTACTTCTGACATGCCATTACAAAACTACATAAACAGTGTATACAAACAAACAAACACACTTGACAACATGCAACTGAAATATCCCCAGGGATAACTCAAATTTTCCGTCCACTGTTTTACCTGTCATAGCCCTTTGTTCTCAACTTGTCGACAAAAAAAGCTGTTGAAAAAATGAACCTGAAATAAAGAGGAGAGGACAGCAGCCATGATGTGAATGGGAAGACAATAGACAAGGTGAGTGTTAAAGCACACACAATAGTGGGGCATTCGTGTGCTGGGGAAAAAATGCTTGCAAATGAGGAATGGGCATAACATGACCGATGAGGTAAGAGGATGCCAGCACCTAAATGTCATCCTCGTTTCTCTCTCCTAAACATATACTGCTCAAAAAAATAAAGGGAACACTTAAACAACACAATGTAACTCCAAGTCAATCACACTTCTGTGAAATCAAACTGCCCACTTAGGAAGCAACACTGATTGACAATACATTTCACATGCTGTTGTGGAAATGGAATAGACAACAGGTGGAAATTATAGGCAATTAGCAAGACACCCCCAATAAAGGAGTGGTTCTGCAGGTGGTAACCACAGACCACTTCTCAGTTCCTATGCTTCCTGGCTGATGTTTTGGTCACTTTTGAATGCTGGCGGTGCTTTCACTCTAGTGGTAGCATGAGATGGAGTCTACAACCCACACCAGTGGCTCAGGTAGTGCAGCTCATCCAGGATGGCACATCAATGCGAGCTGTGGCAAGAAGGTTTGCTGTGTCTGTCAGCGTAGTGTCCAGAGCATGGAGGCGCTACCAGGAGACAGGCCAGTACATCAGGAGACGTGGAGGAGGCCGTAGGAGGGCAACAACCCAGCAGCAGGACCGCTACCTCCGCCTTGGTGCAAGGAGGAGCACTGCCAGAGCCCTGCAAAATGACCTCCAGCAGGCCACAAATGTGCATGTGTCTGCTCAAACGGTCAGAAACAGACTCCATGAGGGTGGTATGAGGGCCTGACGTCCACAGGTGGGGGTTGTGCTTACAGCCCAACACCGTGCAGGACGTTTGGCATTTGCCAGAGAACACCAAGATTGGCAAATTCGCCACTGGCGCCCTGTGCTCTTCACAGATGAAAGCAGGTTCACACTGAGCACATGTGACAGACGTGACAGTCTGGAGACGCCGTGGAGTACATTCTGCTGCCTGCAACATCCTCCAGCATGACCGGTTTGGCGGACTGGCCCGCCCGTTCACCAGACCTGAATCCAATTGAGCACATCTGGGACATCATGTCTCGCTCCATCCACCAACGCCACGTTGCACCACAGACTGTCCAGGAGTTGGCGGATGCTTTAGTCCAGGTCTGGGAGGAGATCCCTCAGGAGACCATCTGCCACCTCATCAGGAGCATGCCCAGGCGTTGTAGGGAGGTCATACAGGCACATGGAGGCCACACACACTACTGAGCCTCATTTTGACTTGTTTTATGGACATTACATCAAAGTTGGATCAGCCTATAGTGTGGTTTTCCACTTTAATTTTTAGTGTGACTCCAAATCCAGACCTCCATGGCTTGATAAATTGGATTTCCATTGATTATTTGTGTGTGATTTTGTTGTCAGCACATTCAACTATGTAAAGATAAAAGTATTTAATAAGATTATTTCATTCATTCAGATCTAGGATGTGTTATTTTAGTGTTCCCTTTATTTTTTTGAGCAGTGTATATTTTACATTCATATTACTAGACAGGTTCATTTTCTCACCTCTTCTGGGACTGTATCCATGACTAAATCCCCATACATGTTCATGATCTGTCATTCCAAGACATCAGAAAAACACTAATATTTATATTATTTAGTCACAATGTTTCCAGAATCACACACTGAAAAATACATGAAAATAGCACACTTTATTCTATACTGATTAACAACTCGGTATCTAGGAAATATTTCATAAACTTCTAAAGTAAAAATAAATAAATTCTCACATCACATTGTAGGTGATTTGGACTGACCAAGACAGACCAAATGAGATGTGCTAATAGTGTTATTTTCAAATGTTAATGAGTCATTGAGACAGTTCAGTCCATACAATGTGCTGAGATCATCCATTGGAGGACATAGAGCCCCCTCACCATGGCAGTCCCAGACAGACGCTGGTAAGACTGGATGAGTTGCTGCACAATCACTTTCCTTTGTAAGGGACAACAACGAATGAGACACCTTTCAACATAAAAATACTAAACACCATGGTCGTGTTCATTTGGCACCAAACGGGAGAACACATTCAAACCACAGTGATACAGGGAGAGGCTACTTGGATTTGTAGAAAAACATTCATTTTCATTTCCCATTGCAAAACGCTTAAAATACTTTTCCATTGTGTGCCTAATGAACATGACCCAGGATGATGATAATGTAATGAGCATGATGAGGTAAAGGCCAATTATTGTGAATTGGGGAAGTTCTTGCTGGGGAAGATGTCCTGTAGTTTGTCCACATGGATAGGGATCATGCTCCCATACTGTTGCAGGAACTCATCCAACATACCTGGAAGAGGGAGAGGGCAGTCACATTGCCACATAAATTACATACTGTATAACGTATTTTATTACCAAATTAATGTTATTATTACCTTGTGTTATATTGTGGGTGGATGGAAAAAGTCATTCTGATACAACATACAACTTCTGGTTGGCATGTTATATGCTAAATGGCATCTATTTATGTTTCATGACACATCCAACAAATTCTGTCCAAAAAACAACAACATTATACATACCATCTCCAGCCTCTATGTCATCCCTCTCCTGAAAGCAGCCCTGAGATCCCCCATTCAGATGGGATCTCACTGGCTTCTGTCTGCTGTGGAGGTATCTGTTCCTGACATGTCACCTCCTCATTCTAGTTCACCTGTACCCTAGGCCCAGAGTTCCATCCCATTTAGCCTGCTGGCACCACGTCCTCCAATGCAGGGCCAAGTGAGGGAGAAGGTTCACAGTCCTACTAAATCTATGCCAGCGCAGCAATCACCGTACCCTAAACCCATTGGCCTGTGTTTTTATTTGTGCGAGGCTTCCAGAGTCTCTGGCTGTGTGTCTACTCTGATCATGCGATGGTGATAGAAGTGGTGCAGTCCAGTCATCCTCTCCTGGTTCTCCCCAAATGAAACCCCCATCTTCCTCCTGGTACATATCCATATGTTCTTCCAAGGCCCACATGTTAGCTTCCTCCTCATGCCACCCTAGTTTGAGATGCATGGAAGTACTAAGGACATGGTGAGGCATGGAGTCCACTTGGTTTCCTGGTCCGGTCACCTCCCGCCTGTCTGTTGCCGGGACCCCTGCCAGTGTCAGTCCATTGGTCCAATGGTTCTGTGCAAAGCTGCCTCCACTGTCTCACATCTATCTGTCTCACATCTATCACCCCACCAACACCACTTGCTGTAGCGTCTGCCTGGAATACACAACAAGTTAAGTGAACATAGTTGAGGATCAAATAATAGTAAATACTGTTACGACAGTAATGGTAGTAGTAAACCAGGTAATAATTTCTCGTGTTTACTTAACATGGATTACTGAAATAAGTATTTTAATCCGGGAACAAAAATAAATTCATTTCTGCAAGACTGCAAATGTATCTAGCCCAATAATGCACTAAAGGAGCCTGACGTTACTCCTTAGTCCAACAGTTATCAAAGGTTAGTGCTGCATTTAGCTGTGTTTTGGGTATTTGTGATGCATCTAGTTGCTTTGAAAATGGCAGTGTGATTTTTTTTGGCAGGGTACTCTCCTGACATAATTTAATGTTTTGCTTTTGCTGTAAAGTCTTTTTGAAATCGGACAACGTGGTTCGATTCAGGAGAGGTGTATCTGTAAAATGGTGTAAAATAGTCATATGTTTGAGAAATTGAAGTTATAGCATTTATGAGGTATTTGTATTTTGCGCGACGCGATTCCACTGGCTGTTGACTAGGGTGGGACGCAAACGTCCCACCTTGCCCAGACAGGTTAAACTCCAAAGGGAATTGGAGTTTCCTTCATTAAACAGTCTAAAATCACATTACATAATTTCACAAATAGTTTCATCTTTACTCATTCATTTTATACAACCATTAGATGTAAGCCTCATAACGGAGACACTTGTATAAACATGGTTATGGTTATGTGGCTGTATTGTCTCTCATGAGTTTCACAAAATTGTACCAAACGGACCAGTTCGTAGCTGGATTCTTCACCAATCTTTTATACCTTCTCCAGAACATGAATATCGTTCGGTTCTCCAGTTCTGTGAGGTGGAAGAAATTCCTTTGTTCTCTCTATGAAACTCACTCTCTCTATACTCTGGCCATGAGGAGAGTATTCTCCTCTAGGAATTTACGACCTCTCTGACCACAGCAGCCTGAGTGTAGGAGACAGAGAGAGGGGGATGGTGCTGAGGTAGGGGGATAGTGCTCGCTGTGTCCAAAGAGGGCAACGTCATGACACATAAAATGATGCATTGTTACAGCAGCTGACGGAGTCCTAGCCTAGCTTATTTAGGTGGTAGTGACTTATGTAGTCACATGTAACAAGGTTACATAATAGGATGCATTGTTACAGCAGCTGACAGAGTCCTAGGCTAGCTTATTTAGGTGGTAGTGACTTATGTAGTCACATGTAACGAGGTTACATAATAGGATGCATTGTTACAGCAGCTTACGGAGTCCTAGCCTAGTTTATTTAGGTGGTAGTGACTTATGTAGTCACATGTAACAAGGTTACATAATAGGATGCATTGTTAACATGGTGCTACACAGGATACTGCAAAAGTGTAATTACAGAACATATTAGTAACATTTGGAACAAGACATCTTGTAATTACATATACATAAATAAGTAAATACACATGTGGAATAACCTCCGACAAGCTGATTTGTAATTACATATCCTTGTTCCTCGTGTAATAACCTATAGCGCTAAACCCTTTACAGCATAATTAAATTTAACTACTATGTTATAAATACATGTATTACTATTTAGTTAGACATTAATGTACACTTAAGGTAAAGTGTTACCCATTAATGAAAAAGGTCCTCCATATTCACTAATCTGTTCAATTTAAAAAAATATGTTTAAAGAAAGGATGGTCCCATAACCAAGGATAAATGTGACTGACCGGCAGTCAGTCCCATGTAGCAACATTTGAAATTGACTCAGAGCTAGAAAATGGTATATCATGCACTGCAGTTGACCAACAATGAGAAAGTAATTCTGCTTTGAAAGTTGATAAACTTGTTACCCCACTTTTGAGAAAATGTCCCTTTAATGTTTTGGTACACCTACTGGAGAGATCTTCTTTGTCTACACACATTCACCATTGTTCACACCCTCTTAAGCCTGAGCCCCACCCATCTCTTTAAGGATTCACATGTGAGGCCATGTGTTAAACAGAGTGAGTAAGGTAGTGTAGTAAACAACCAAAGATTTTAAGACTGAAGGTGATGAAAGTAGTAGAACGAGTACACTTTATCTAGTACTTGGCCTACATCCTAATCTGACTTTGGTGCAGGCCATGTTGTTCTTCACATTACCGTCTCTGGTAAACACACACTATATCAAATAAAATCTATGTTTATTTGTTACATGCACAGGGCACAGAAAGTGTAAACATTACAGTGAAATGGCAATATCAAAAATAGTAAGCATCCAGATAAATTTCTATAACTAGCAATGCAAATGGCTTTCTGATATACAAATAATATAATATTACTACACATATCATACACGTAACACTAGCTAGCTAACAGCAAGCTTTAATGTCCAATGAAAACGACTTTCTGACTAAATTAGAAACGTATAATATCGAAAATTTAGCTAGCCAGACTCTTACCCGTTATGGATGCCATGGTTGCCTTTAGTTTGACGATGTAATCCAGAGACTGGTGTTTTATACAACAGCCTTCTGTGTTCTCCTTTCAATAACACTTCTCTTCTGTGTTCTCCTCCGCATATTTGTAATCAAACGCCAGAATTTTCTCCATCTCCTTAGCTATCATACTCTGTTTCCACCGAGCATTACACTGATTTCAGAACTCTGTCAACTTCTTCCGTGACACCACTGTTGATCACCATTTCTTCCCCATCACCGTGAACAGAAGTCTCTTCAATGTCTGGGTCATTAAAAATGTTTTTACCTAAATCAGGGATTTCCTCATTGTCGGATTCATTTTCAGAGTTAGAGTCAGCATGGCATGATCGTCCTCCAGAAAGTGGAGAGCAGTAGCAACACTTTTGCAGTTCTTCATAATATCTTTCAAAAAAGCTGCGGTAGAAAGGATTATCTACACATACTGAGCAGCTCATATTATAGACAGAAGCATGCTACATGGCAAACCAATCCAAACTCATCTCTCAGCAAGTCCAGCCCATCCATTATCTCAGTCAATCATGGCTAGTGGGTTCCTGTCTTTTTCCATGGCTAAACCAATTAGGTTCGTAATTTAACTATTTTATTTGTTTTTACAGATGGCATACAAGTTTGTTATTAAGGCACATGAAATTTCACATGTTCCAGATGGCCTTTCTGCTAAAAAAACACATTTTGATAAAAAATGTAATGTTGACGTTCAAGTGCCTCTCCTAATAAGTAGTGAAGTGTGACATACTCTTAATTTCCTGAAACGGGTCACAAATGGCTTCTACTTATTTCAATCAAACCTTTTTACTTATCAAGCATTAGCCCAGCTGCTGGTTTTTACACTGAAACACATGTCACATGGAAGACTGCCAGTGAAACAAACTGATTGTGAGATACATCCCATTGTTGAAAATCCAGTATACTTCAGTTGGTGTGTCTGGTGCTCCTACAAAGGAGCACCAGACACTGTATCCACCTGTTTCCAGGTGGATATAGACAGGCCTTCATGGTAACCGTAGTATCCCAGGTGGCAAAGCCACCCACCATGCTTTGCCCTGTCTGGCAATCCCCATACTTAACCTGTTTCCGGCTCCACAATCTTGGACGAAGTGTTGGGTTTTTGAAAGGCTTGCAATGGCAGTGCTGCTTAACACTGTTTGGCAATGCAATGATAAAGGATATATAAAAAGACTAACTACATTATTGAAGGAAAATGACTGACTTATTACACTTGTGATACATGATTGTCTCACCTAGCTATCTTAAGATGAATGCACTAATTGTAAGTCACTCTGGATAAGACTGTCTGCTATATTTTGATTTCCTATTTATGAATGATAAGAAGCCATTTGTGCTCTTTTAAGGTCCTTACTACTAAATAGTGTCTGTTACAGGTGCATAGGAGTCAAAATAGGAATACTGGAAAAGATTGAGACCCGCACTGTCGAAAAAAGGAATAAATCCAAAACTGAGGCTTGAATGCAAAATAAAGATGCTTATTAAAATAGCACGGTGCTAAATCAGGTGAAAACAAAACAAACGTTTCGGCCTCAGGCCATCATCAGTGTAAATCGTTGGCACAAACACCTGGCTTCTATTTCAAGGACAATTGCACATGTCACATGATCAAGCAAGAAAATGCATCAGAAAATCTATAAATCAGTGCTTAGTACAACAGAATGCATGAGATGACATACAAAATGTACAAATGTGGACAGAGAAACAACAAATTATTGCTTTAACATACTGTATACAAAGTCAACATTTCCTCAGAATACATAACACAGGATTGTATTAGAGTAGGTAGCGAGAGAGACCACTAGATGGGGGTATGGAACACCAGTAAGAGGCACTATACCAGTTACAGAACACACCACAATTACAATGCCTGATGGGTGGAGAGTTTTTAAATAAACTCAGCAAAAAAAGAAACGTCCTCTCACTGTCAACTGCGTTTATTTTCAGCAAACTTAACATGTGTAAATATTTGTATGAACATAACAAGATTCAACAACTGAGACATAAACTGAACAAGTTCCACAGACATGTGACTAACAGAAATGGAATAATGTGTCCCTGAACAAAGGGGGGATGGGGTCAAAATCAAAAGTAACAGTCAGTATCTGGTGTAGCCACCAGCTGCATTAAGTACTGCAGTGCATCTCCTCCTCATGGACTGCACCAGATTTGCCAGTTCTTGCTGTGAGATGTTACCACACTCTTCCACCAAGGCACCTGCAAGTTCCCGGACATTTCTGGGGGGAATGGCTCAAGCCCTCACCCTCCGATCCAACAGGTCCCAGATGTGCTCTATGGGAATGAGATCCAGGCTCTTTGCTGGCCATGGCAGAACACTGACATTCCTGTCTTGCAGGAAATCATGCACAGAACAAGCGGTATGGCTGGTGGCATTGTCATGCTGGAGGGTCATGTCAGGATGAGCCTGCAGGAAGGGTACCACATGAGGGAGGAGGAAGTCTTCCCTGTAACGCACAGCATTGAGATTGCCTGCAATGACAACAAGCTCAGTCCGATGATGTGGTGACACACTGCCCCAGACCATGATGGACCCTCCACCTCCAAATCGATCCCGCTCCAGAGTACAGGCCTCGGTGTAACGCTCATTCCTTCAACGATAAACGTGAATCCGACCATCACCCCTGGTGAGACAAAACCGCTACTCGTCAGTTAAGAGCACTTTTTGCCAGTCCTGTCTGGTCCAGCGACAGTGGGTTTGTGCCCATAGGCAACGTTGTTGCCGGTGATTTCTGGTGAGGACCTGCCTTACAACAGGCCTATAAGCCCTCAGTCCAACCTCTCTCAGCCTATTGCGGACAGTGTGAGCACTGATGGAGAGATTGTGCGTTCCTGGTATTACTTGGGCAGTTGTTATTGCCATCCTGTACCTGTCCCACAGGTGTGATGTTCGGATGTACCGATCCTGTGCAGGTGTTACACGTGGTCTGCCACTGTGAAGACGATCAGCGGTCCGTTCTGTCTCCCTGTAGCGCTGTTTTAGGCGTCTCACAGTACGGACATTGCAATTTATTGCCCTGGCCACATCTGCAGTCCTCATGCCTCCTTGCAGCATGCCTAAGGCACGTTCACGCAGATGAGCAGGGACCCTGGGCATCTTTCTTTTGGTGTTTTTCAGAGTCAGTAGAAAGGCCTCATTAGTGTCCTAAGTTTTCATAACTGTGACCTTAATTGTCTACCGTCGGTAAGCTGTTAGTGTCTTAACGACCGTTCCACAGGTGCATGTTCATTAATTGTTTGTGGTTCATTGAACAAGCATGGAATACAGTGTTTAACCTCACTAGGGTAGGGGGCAGCATTCGGAATTTTGGATGAAAAGCGTGCCCAAAGTAAACTGCCTGCTACTCAGGTCCAGAAGCTAGGATATGTATATATGTAGATTTGGATAGAAAACACCATAAAGTGTCCAAAACTGTTAAAATAATGTCTGAGTATAACAGAACTGATATGGCAGGCGAAAACCTGAGGAAAATCCATCCAGGAAGTGCTATTATTTTGAAATGCTTGTTTTTCCATTGAAAGCCTATCGCATACAAAGACTTATGACCTAGTTCATGATCCCTATGGCTTCCACTACATGTGGCCAGTCTTTAGGCATTGTTTCAGGCTTTTACTCTGAAAAATTAGGGAGAAACACCACTTTCAATTATAGGACAGTGGGAATTTCCAGACATGAGTCCTGCGCATGACTGGGAGCGTGCCTTTCTTGTTTTTCCTTTTTTACTGACGAAGCTATTGTCCAGTTGAAAAATGATCGATTATTTATGACAAAAACAACCTGAGGTTTGATTATAAACATTGTTTGACATGTTTCTACGAACTTCTATGGTACTTTTTTGATTTTTTGTCTGTCTGTCTGTTGTGACCGCGCTTTGTTCCAATGGATTACTGAACAAAACGCACAAACAAAACGGAGGTTTTTGGATATAAAGAGGGACTTTATCAAACAAAACTAACATTTATTGGGTAACTGGGAGACTTGTGAGTGTAACCATATGAAGATCATCAAAAGGTAAGTGATTATTTTATCGCTATTTCTGACTTTTGTTACTTGTCTACTTGGCTGGTTACTGTTTGTAATGACTTGTCTGCTGGGCGCTGTTCTCAGATAATCGCATGGTTTGCTTTCTCCGTAAAGTCTTTTTGAAATCTGACACCGTGGTTGGATTAACAAGAAGTTAATTTTTAAACCGATGTATAACACTTGTATGTTTCATGAATTTTTATAATGAATATTTCTGTTTTTGAATTGGGCGCTCTGCAATTTCACTGGATGTTGGCCAGGTGGGACGGTAGCGTCCCACACCCCCTAGAGAGGTTAAACCCTTTACAATGAAGATCTGTGAAGTTATTTGGATTTTTCGAATTATCTTTGAAAGACAGGGTCCTGAAAAAAATCACATTTCTTTTTTTGCAGAGTCTAGAACATCCACCTTCATTCTGTCTGGAGAAGACTACGTTCAAGATTACCACCCCTACGTGAACATTTTATCTGCTGTATAGCACAGAAGGACATGGAGGAGACCGGCCTCTGAGAAATGATATGCAATTGGGTATTTAGGGTAATTTCTCCTGAAAGCTCTCTTGTGTTCTATAATAAGTGTTCTTATCTGTCTACTGGTTTTACCCTCATATTGTTTCTTGCAAGGACAGGAGATAAGGTCTATGAAGCTAGAAGAGCTGCATGTGAGGAACTGTTTATAGTGTGTTATTTGCTAAATATGCTCACTTTTTTTATAGGAATCCCTACATGCCGCACAACTACGGCAGGGGTACAAGCCAGTCACCTTGTCCAGTCTTCTGCCATTTATTTTCGGGGGGACATGAGTGTCAACCCGAATAATTAAGTCCCTGACATTCCTGGCCTTGTAATGTGAAAAGAGAGGAGGGTCAGAGAAAATATTTTGGCAAGCAGGATCAGCCATTCCAATGCTTCTTTATCATTCCCTTGATATCATCACTCAAAGGAAAATATATAGTGGTACAGACACATTCATGTTTTTGGATTTTTTACTTTTATTCTTTCAGGTTGACCTCTCATCAATGGTACGTTCTTTACGGAAAGCATCATCAAGCCATTCTTTAGGGTATGAGAGGGCCTCAAAATATTTTCATAGTCTAATTTCTAAAGTCTGTTTTATGTGCTTCAGTCTCAGAAATTGTATGTACGGTAATCCCTTCTTCAGAAATGTGGGATACGCTCTAGAGGTATGTAGGATACTGTTCTTGTCTGTAGGCTTTGTATACAAAGTAGTGGACAAGGACCCTGAGTCAAGGCGTACAAGAGATCAAGGAAGGTTCTCACCCTGACTAATCTCGGTTGTGAACTTGATATATTGAACCATATCATTAAGGTAAGTGAGAAAATCATCAAACACATTGAGGGGACCATTCGAAATGAGAAACACCTTATCAATATCTTTTGAGAAAGGGTTAGGGTTATTGTGCCAAAAAAACTTGTATTCCAGATAACCCTCAAATAGACATGCGTAGTCAGGAGAGAAAATGGAAACCGCTCCCTGTTTTTGTAAATAGCAACCGTCTTCAAACAAAAAAAGTAACTGGCACAGGAGGTCCATTGAAATTTTTGTTTGCGGCTGATAGGGAGGGGTTGGCAGGCCAGAGTTTGTGGCGGATCTGGGTGACAGGTTCCAGCACACAGCTGCAGAACTGCAGCCAGACATCATGAGATCTTCCTGAAATGAGGACATTCTTTAGATTTTATTGCGAAACATTACATCCAATGTTGGTGAGATGCATGTCTAAGAACTTTCAACATTTTCTCCATATTTTCATCATAACCGAGTGAACAGTTTTAAGGTAAACTATTCAAAGTTGTAATTTGTGCAGGAATACAGTGTAGTGTGCACAATACAATGATATAAGTAGATAACTAGAGAATATTAAGTACAGTGTAGTAGGAGCCATAGCAAAGAGTCAGGGTTAATATATTCAACAGTCTTATGGCTTGGAGGTCTCTGAGCATGGTGGTGCTACACTTGATGCTCCAATAAAGGAGTAGGCATCTTATTCTGCATTCACGGCATGTCCGGAACTCTTAAATACAGTATGTCCTTCCTAATGGGAAAAATGCATGTGAACGCCCCAACTCGGAATTACGACTAGGAAACTCGTGTATGATCTCTTGACCCCGATGTTTCTCACATGCTGAACTCTGACGTTATGCACCACTGCAAATGGCAACAAACATGGCCACAATTTTGGCTGTCAATGGTGAGAATGGTTCTTGCATTCCTTCCGAGCGCGTGAACACTCCAAGTCGTTCCTCCCAAGTAGATAATTATTCCTTCAATATCTCCGACATGACGTGAACGCGGCATTAGTTTCCAATTTTAAATAATAGGCCTACCTCTAAAGCCGGGCGGACACTACACGTTTTTAGCCTGATCTACGGACTTCCGATCAGCTGCAGGCGCATTTTTCCAAATCGGCGCAAACCAGGAGTAAAACGTAGCACTGCAGCACATAAAGTATAGGCACATACCGATTTGCGGTTGATGGCTCTCACGGGCTCCCAGGCACTCTACAGCACTTATAGTGTCCTCATCATTTTCTAACAGGTTGAATATATTCAACCTCAATTCTGGGTGACAGGTTCCAGCTCACAGCTGCAGAACTGCAGCCACCCTAATCTAGCACACCTGATTCTAATAAATGACCGAATCGGGTTAGTTACAACTGGGGTTGAAGTGAGAACCTACAGGAGTATAGCTCTCCAGGAACATGGTTGGAGAGCCCGGTCCTAAAGAGTAGTGACAATTGTTATTGAGTTGCCGATCCTGGTTAAATTAAGTTGAACAGAACAGAGCAACTATCTCACTGATCCAAGTTGATGGCATGAGTGTGAGCATTATCACCCATTGAGTCAGGTCTCCGTAAATCAGCATGGATAGTTTTCTTCTAAAAGATGGCATCGATAAAGAAAAACAACACAATGACAACTACAGTTTAAGTCGGAAGTTTACATACACCTTAGCCAAATACATTTAAACTCAGTTTTTCACAATTCCTGACATTTAATCCTAGTAACAATTCCCTGTCTTAGGTCAGTTAGGACCACCACTTCATTTTAAGGATGTGAAATATCAGAATAATAGTAGAGAGAATGATTTATTTCAGCTTTTATTTCTTTCATCACATTCCCAGTCGGTCAGAAGTTTACATACACTCAATTAGTATTTGGTAGCATTGCCTTAAAATTGTTTAACTTAGGTCAAACGTTTCGGGTGGCCTTCCAAAAGCTTCCCACAATAACTTGGGTAAATTTTGGCCCATTCCTCCTGACAGAGCTAGTGTAACTGAGTCAGGTTTGTAGGCCTCCTTGCTCGCACACGCTTTTTCAGTTCTGCCCACACCTTTTCTATGGGATTGAGGTCAAGGCTTTGCGATGGCCACTCCAATACCTTGACTTTGTTGTCCTTAAGCCATTTTGCCACAACTTTGGAAGTATGCTTGGGGTCATTGTCCATTTGGAAGACCCATTTGCGACCAAGCTTTAAATTCCTGACTGATGTCTTGAGATGTTGCTTCAATATATCCACATAATTTTCCTACCTTATGATGCCATCTATTTTGTGAAATGCATCAGTACCTCCTGCAGCAAAGCACCCCCACAACATGATGCTGCCACCCCAGTAATTCACGGTTGGGATGGTGTTCTTCGACTTTCAAGCATCCCCCTTTTTCCTCCAAACATAACGATGGTCATTATGGCCAAACAATTCTATTTTTGTTTCATCAGACCAGAGGACATTTCCCCAAAAAGTACAATCTTTGTCCCCATGTGCAGTTGCAAACCGTAGTCTGGATTTTTTTATGGCGGTTTTGGAGCAGTGGCTTCTTCCTTGCTGAGCGGCCTTTCAGGTTATGTCGATATAGGGCTCGTTTTACTGTGGATATAGATACTTTTGTACCTGTTTCCTCCAGCATCTTCACAAGGTCCTTTGCTGTTGTTCTGGGATTTATTTGCACTTTTTGCACCAAAGTATGTTCATCTCTAGGAGACTTTTCATACTTTATAATATGTCCATATATAGTTAAAATCTGTTTTAGGAACATCTACCCAAAATATTTCACCTTCTATATTACTATACCAAACATACTGTATAATGACATTGATGATAGTTAAAAGCTGATACATTTGTGAACTTGTGAACATTTGGGCCATTTAAACATTGTGCGTCCCTCTTATAGACGTGGAGAAAAGTAAAATGCTAGATTTTGTCATTCTGAGCAATGTGTCTGCCTCTGACATTAAACAAATGTTTGACTTCCACACAAAATTACTTCTTTACTTATTTTAGGTTTAAGAAAGTATGTAGGTCACATTCTTTATCGTAAAGCTATGAAAGTTATGTATTTAGATCCGCCTGCTCGAGACAAACTCAGTGATTGCTTTGCCATGTCTGTGCCATGTAGCAGTCGAGCTGGATACATATTTTTTCTAAGTATAGGCCCTTTGATGTAACGTTGCAGTGAAGTGATATTCATCAATGTAATGATGTACCCGATCACCAGAGGGAGGCAAATACAAGTTTATTCGACAGAGGACTGGATTGCTGTCTTCTGACTTATAAAACGGTGGGAAATCAATAAAATAAGTAATGTAAACATATACATTACCGTTCGAAAGTTTGGGGTCACTTAGAAATGTCCTTGTTTTTGGAAGAAAAGCTAATTTTTTTGTCCATTAAAATAACATCAAATTGATCAGAAATACAGTGTAGACATTGTTAATGTTGTAAATGACTATTGTAGCTGGAAACGACTGACTTTTTATGTAATATCTACATAGGCCCATTATCATCAACCATCACTCCTGTGTTCCAATAGCACGTTGTGTTAGCTAATCCAAGTTTATCATTTTAAAAGGCTAATTGATCATTAGAAAACCCTTTTGCAATTATGTTAGCACAGCTAAAAATTGTTTTCCTGATTAAAGAAGCAATAAAACTGGCCTTCTTTAGACTAGTTGAGTATCTGGAGCATTAGCATTTGTGGGTTCGATTGCAGGCTCAAAATGGCCAGAAACAAAGAACTTTCTTCTGAAATTCGTCAGTCTATTCTTGTTCTGAGAAATGAAGGCTATTCCATGAGTGAAATTGCCAACAAATTGCAGATCTCGTATAATGTTGTCTACTACTCCCTTCACAGAACAGCGCAAACTGTCTCTAACCAGAATAGAAAGAGAAGTGGGAGGCCCCAGTGCACAACTGAGCAAGAGGACAAGTACATTAGAGTGTCTAGTTTGAGAAACAGACACCTCACAAGTCCTCGACTGGCAGCTTCATTAAATAGTACCCACAAAACATCAGTCTCAAAGTCAACAGTGAAGAGGCGACTCAGGGATGCTGGCCTTCTAGGCAGAGTTCCTATGTCCAGTGTCTGTGTTCTTTTCCCCATCTTAATCTTTTCTTTTTATTTGCCAGTCTGAGATATAGCTAATTCTTTGCAACTCTGCCTCGAAGGCCAGCATCCCGGTGTCGCCTCTTCACTGTTGATGTTGAGACTGGTTACAGAACAAGAATAGATTGACGAATTTCAGAAGAAATGTATTTGTTTCTGGCCATTTTGAGCCTGAATTCAAACCCACAAATGGGTTTGCGACAGGCTCCAGATACTCAACTAGTCTAAAGAAGTCCAGTTTTATTGCTTCTTTAATCAGAACGACAGTTTTCAGCTGTGCTAACATAATTGCAGAAGGGTTTTCATTTTAAAATGATAAACTTGGATTAGCTAACACAATGTGCCAAGAGTGATGGTTGCTGATAATGGGCCTCTGTATGCCTATGTAGATATTCCATAAAAAAATCTGCCATTTCCAGCTACTACAGTCATTTACAACATTAACAATGCATACACTGTATTCGTTTTAATTAATGGACAAAAAAAGTGCTTTTCTTTCAAAACAAGGACATTTCTAAGTGACCACAAAGTTTTTTTTTAAGTAATTCTGTCAGCAAGTGAAGGATTCCTTTACTAATGATTATGGTATCAAGCTAGCGTAATTAATGTTAGCTGGATTGGTGGCTAGCTAGTACCTCTATGTTCAATGTTTAACGTTGTTAGCTAGACACAAACAGAATGATGCATAGAATGATCTGCACAAAAAGGCAACCAAGCACGGTCTATTAGCTATCCAAAGCCTTGTTCACATTACCTTTAAGCACTACATTACGTTGCACCAAATGTCATGCCTTTCAACGGGGACGTCCACAACGGAGTGGCAACACAACGCTCCATGCGGTTGAAGGCTCGGTTGTTGCAAGACAGACGCCGCATACTTTGAAATGTTTCAAACTCTGCAATGTCTTCAGTCTAGCCAAGGTCCATCAAAGGACAGGAAGTTACCAAACCACATAAGATGAAAATATTGATGACTTTGTAGGATAGCTAGCAACTTGTAAACAATTACCCATTCCTATAAAAGTAAGTTCTATTTTAATAGTAATGTTAAATAATACACATTGGTTTTTGAGGCAATTATATTATATGACTGTTGCTTCCCGTTTAAGTTTATTGTTATGGTAATGTCATGTGTTTTTGATTGTAATTATTAGGTGGAGGTCGCTAGCTACAATGGTATCTTCAACCTAGCCTAGCTTTTAGCTTGCTATCTGCTTTGCAGTTCAAGCTAGCTTGATTTACTGTAAAGTTACAGAAACAAAACATGTTTTTATTATCACCTGAAACAATATATGTATCCTGTCTTTTAGAAGTCAAATGGACATCTCACAATTTATTCACCCTCCTTAGGTATTGTAATATAATTATGTTATAGCACCATCAACGTGCAAGTGTGGTAAGAATAAGGTTTGGGGTATGACTTTTCTTTAGGAAGCAAAGCAACTCCCTTTCATTGAATCATATGCCAAGTATTCCCATTCTTCCATCTTACACAATGGAACTACAAAGTGTGTTTTTAAAACAAGACTATAAGTAGGAATTAGCTTTCTTAGTTTTTTTTCAACCTCCTTTTTATATCAAAATGTGTTACATGTGAAAATAATTTCACAATATTTATGCCTTTCAGTTTCAGTCACAAAATGTCATCTGTGAATTGCCCACAAGGTGGCAGTATTTTCCCTATTGAAGTGACTGCTCTGCACTCTGTCAACCACTGCTCAGTCACAACAGCACATTATCCCGTTTCTACTTGTGCTCAATTTTCCATGAAAGACAGAGGCCCAGTCCCAAATGGAACCTTAGACCCTACGCCATACCTGGGCAATTATTTTCCATGGAGGGCCACATTAGAATATATTTTTGCCATCATGGGCCAGAATCATATTACAGGATTATACATTATGTGTATGACTGTGTTGACAGATATATCTACCGTAAATCACATCCAGATATGCTGCTTATTTTACTTTTTTAACATGCACAGAAATAAACCACATCCATGTTCTCCTTTTGGCAGTTGTTTATTATTAAACATGCAATGAACTACACAGAGGAAAACGTTTTCTGTGCCTTCAGCACCACGGACAGAACTCTTGTTAATAATGGTTATGCACAAAAACACAAGAAAGAGAGAGAGCTCAACATTACATTTAAACTACTCAATCAGTGTCAGGAGTGAAGTCTTTGATGGGCATTGACTTGAGCAATGAAGTCAGGTGTAGTTTCTGACGTTGCTATGCGCAGGATTGCTGAGAGCTGAGAGTCAGTAAGAGATGATCTGTGCCTTGACTTGTTATAGTTCATCACTGAAAATGTCTGTTCGCATACATAGGTTGACCCAAACAGTACAAGCAACTTCTGAGCATGACTCCTAATCTTTTTTGACTCCTAATCTTTTTTGACTCCTAAGTTTTGTTCATCCAGAGATGCATAGAACCTCGTCAGTGACATTGTTTTGAATAGTTCTCCAATCACAGCATCAGATTGAAGATCGATAAGCTCAAGTTGTAGGTCAGTTGGAGCGTTATCCATATTGAAGGTGAAAGGAGAGGAAACCAACAGCATGTCATTTTCCAACACTTTGAAATCCTCAAAACGAAGAGAAAACTCACCGTTCAAAGCACGCAGCAGCAATGTATACTTCTCCCACTGGTCATCTGATAGGGAACAGACTAGTAGTGTAGGAATGTGGGTGTGATTGTTGGCTTCTACTTGGCAGGTCAGGAGGAGTAATTTTCCCTGGAAGGCTTTGACAAGGCTATACATCTGATGTGCAAAAAGGCCCGTCCCTTGTAGTTTGGAATTCAGTTCATTCATGGGGGACATGATGTCCACGGTGAAGGCAAAATCAGCCAACCATTCTTTATCTTGCAGTTGAGGGAAATCCACATATTTTCCTTTCATATGCAAAAACTCAGCAATCTCCAAATTCAGGTCCCACACCCTTTTAACCACCTTCCCCAAACTCCGCCATCTCACGTTTGTGTGGTAGGGGAGATCTGCATGACCCGATTCTGTCTCTTCCATCAGTGAGACAAACTGCCTGTGGTTTAAAGATTTTTTTTACCACTTTAGCGACTGTATCCACATGGCTCATTTTCAGAACACATTTACAGAGCACCTCCTGATGAATAATGCAATGCAGGAAAATCATTTTCTGATCTGGGTTCAGCTCAGCTCAAAAGGACAACATTTTTTCCCGTCAAGTTTGAGCACCCATCATTGGTCACACTCGATAACTTTTCAAAATTCAGTCCCAGCATTGCAACACATTTATTAATCTCCTCCAATAAATCTTTCCCTGTGGTTGTGCTATTCATTGACTGCACTGAAGCAAGCTCCTCTATAATTTCAAAGTCTGGGGTTATGCCTGGTAAGAATATCAGTGTCAGGTGCATCACTTCTCTCATCCAGGGCCAAGGAGGAATAGGTGAAAAATGTACCATGTCTATCAACTGTTGTTCCATATTCTCTGCGATGTCCTCAACACGCCGTGTCACTCTTCGTCTTGACAGGGAAACATTTTAAAACAGCTTTTTCTTGTCGGGGCAAGGTATTGCTACAGAGTCAATTAAACATTCTTGAATGAATTCGCCCTCAGCGAATGGCTTGCTATGTTTAGCAATTTTGTGGGACAGTACATAGCTAGCTATCGCAATTCCGTAATTTTCTGAATGCAGTTTAGTGAAAAGTCCTTGCTGCTTTTGCAACTGAGAAAGCAACTATTTCGATGCACTTGCCCTCTGCTCAGAAGACATATTCCTATATTTCTCTGCGTGCTTCGTCTGGAAGTGTCTGTCCTCGTACAGTTGTTATTTATACCTTCCTTTCAAAATAAATGTCCCACAACCGCTGGGAGTTAAATCATTTTACAAAGGCAAGTATTCATTGGGCTTTTAATTTGAATAACAAATACATTTTCAAAACTTTACTATCGCAAATTCTTTATGTGATCTGAGCATGATTCCGCGGGCCATGTTCCGCAGGCCGTATTGCCCAGCCCTGCCCTACACCCTGGGCACAAATCTGAGAGGATTTGACAGGTGCATTCAATATTTTTATTTAACCTTTATTAAACTAGGCACGTCAGTTAAGAACAAATTCTTATTTAAAATGACAGCCTACCAAAAGGCAAAAGACCTGCTGCGGGGACGGGGGCTGGGAATAATATATATATAAGAGATGATCTGTGCCTTGACTTGTTATAGTTCATCACTGAAAATGATATATATATATATAGGACAAAACACACATCACAACAAGAGACAACACAACACTACATAAAGAGAGACCTAAGACAACAACATAGCAAGGCAGCAACACATGGTAGCAGCACAAAATATGGTACAAATATTATTGGGCACAGACAACACCACAAAGGGCAAGAAGGTAGAGACAACAATACATCATGCAAAGCAGCCACAAATGTCAGTAAGAGTGTCCATTATTGAGTCTTTGAATGAAGAGATTGAGATAAAACTGTCCAGTTTGAGTGTTTGTTGCAGCTCGTTCCAGTTGCTAGCTGCAGCGAACTGAAAAGACGAGCGACCCAGGGATATGTGTACTTTGGAAACCTTTAACAGAATGTGACTGGCAGAACGTGTGTTGTATGTGGAGAATGAGGGCTGCAGTAGATATCTCAGATAGGGGGGAGTGAGGCCTAAGAGAGTTTTATAAATAATCATCAACCAGTGGGTCTTGCGACAGTTACACAGAGGTGACCAGTTTACAGAGGAGTATAGAGTGCAGTGATGTGTCCTATAAGGAGCCTTGGTGGCAAATCTGATGGCCGAATGGTAAAGAACGTCTAGCTGCTCGAGAGCACCCTTAGCTGCAGATCTATAAATGATGTCTCCGTAATCTAGCATGGGAAGAATGGTCATCTTAATCAGGGTTAGTTTGGCAGCTGGGGGGAGAGGGGCATTCTTCTTACCAAACCATATGACCTTTGTTTTGGAGGACTTCAGAACAAGGTTAAGTGTAGAGAAAGCTTGTTCGACACTAAGAAAGCTTTGTAGTAGAGCATTTAACACAGAATCAGGGGAGGGGCTAGCTGAGTATAAGACTGTATCATCTGCATATAAATAGATGAGAGAGCTTCCTACTGCCTGAGCTATGTTGTTGATGTAAATTGAGAAGAGCGTGGGGCCTAGGATTGAGCCTTGGGGTACTGACAGGCAGTGGCTGAGACAGCAGATTTTCTGACTTTATACACTGCACTCTTTGAGAGAGGTATTTAGCAAACCATGCCAAAGACCCCTCAGAGACACCAATACTCCTTAGCCGGCCCACAAGAATTGAATGGTCTACCGTATCAAAAGCCTTGGCCAAGTCAATACAAATAGCAGCACAACATTGCTTAGAATCAAGGGCAATCGTGACATCATTGAGGACCTTTAAGGTTGCAGTGACACATCCATAACCTGAGCGGAAACCAGATTGCATACCAGAGAGAATACTATAGACATCACGAAAGCCAGTCAGTTATTGATTATTGACAAGTTTTTCCAACATATTTGATAAACAGGGCAAAATAGAAATAGGCCTATAACAATTAGGATCAGCTTGATCACCCCCTTTAAATAAAGGATGAGCCGTGGCTGCCTTCCAAGCAATAGGAACCTCCCCAGAGAGGAGAGACAGGTTAAAAAGGTTGGAGATAGGCTTGGCAATGATAGGGGCAGCAACCTTAAAGAAGAAAGGGTCTAAATCATCTGACCCAGATGGTTTTTTGTGGTCAAGTTTCAGGAGCTCCTTTAGCACCTTGGACTCAGTGACTGCCTACAGGGAGAAACTTTGTAGCGGGCAGGGGAAAAAGAGGGAGAAGCATCGGGGATAGTCGCATTACAAGGGGTGGGAGATGAGGAAATGTTGGACAGGCAAGGAGGTATGTATGAGTCAAATAGGAATCCTGACTTAATGAAGTGGTGATTAAAAAGCTCAGCCATGTGCTTCTTGTCAGTAATAATCACATCATCAACTTTAAGGGACATGGGCAGCTGTGAGGAGGAGGGTTTATTCTCCAGGTCTTTAACCGTTTTCCAGAACTTCCTGGGGTTAGGCCCACAGAGAGAGAACTGCTCCTTAAAAAGAAGGTCCAAGCGTCTTCAACAGAGGGGGTCAAGCTGATTCTATACCATTTTACAGAGGCCAGTTCATGAAGGAAGGCTTGCTCATTTAAGTTTTTTAGCAAGAGTCTATGACAAATCAGGACAGGTCGTTTCACTGAGCAGCCATTACGAACACAAGCTGTTAAACAGTGATCACTAAGGTCTTTACAGAAAACACCAGACTGGTACCTATCAGGACTATTTGCGAGGATAACATCAACAAGAGTAGCCTTATCTGGGTGTTTGGAGTCATACCTTGTGGGATTGGTAATAATCTGAGAAAGATTTAGGGAGTCCCATGGCTTTAGGACTTGGTCAGGTGGTTTAAGCACGTCCCAGTTTAGGTCACCTAGCAGGACAAATTCAGACTTAGTGTAAGGGGCCAGGAGAGAGCTTAGGGCATGGTAATGCCTCCAATATAGTAATAGCTCCATCTTGTCTTCTGATAGGTTAGGTTGGAGTTTCACTATATTGTTTATACCAATCACCTCCTCTGAGTTCTCTACAAGTGCATAGGGTGTAGACTCGAGGGGTCCATTTGGGATTGGGCCAAATACTACACTGAGTGTACAAAATATTAGGAACACATGCTCTTTCCATGACATAGCCAGGCGCACCAGTTTGAGTGTGTCAAGAGCTGAAACGCTGCTGGGGTTTTCACGCTCAACAGGTTCCAATGTGTATCAAGAATGGTCTACCACCCAAAGGACATCCAGACAACTTGACACAACTGTGGGAAGCATTGGAGTCAACATGGGCCAGCATCCCTGTGGAACACTTTCGACACCTTGTAGAATCCATTCCCTGAGGGCAAAAGGGGGTGTTCCTAACGTTTTGTACATTGGTGTGTGTGTGCAAGTTTAAGAACCAGAGGCAAATACAGGTTCAGATGTCCAACACAGGTTAACTATTTTAGCCAATGGTGTAATTGCCTGTGTGAGGGAAGTAGAAGTCACAAGGATGGACAGGTACCACTTGTATGGCAGGCTGAGTCCCAAATGGCAACTTATTCCCTACATAGTGCACTACTTTTGGCCAGAGCCATAATCGGCCCTGATCAAAAGTAGTGGGGAATAGGGTGCCATTTGGGACCTAGAGTCTAGACAGGATAATGTGGTCAGACAGTGTGCTCAGGTAATTGTTCTTTGGCAGTGGTAATGTTAGGCCCTATGAAAGATTTTATGCTTACTGAATTCTCTGAGTCAGTCCCCTGTATTCAAGCCTGACTGCCAGTCTGTTTGCGCTATAATGCCAACTCCTTGTTACTCATTGTCATGCCAAAACAATTGTTTTGAGCAATGGAGTTTGCAAGAATACAAACAGATCTGGAAACAGGCTGCCTGTATTCCCTTCTTTTCACTCTCCTGTACTTCCTCTTGCTGTCTTACTGAAGACACCGTGCCTCCAGACTACTACGCTCTAAAAAATGCTGTGTTAAAAACAACCTAATTTGGTTAAATATTGGACAGAACACAAGTTGGGTTATATTGACCTAGCCAGTTGGGTTACAAACATCTCATTACCATGCCCTGCTCAGATCAGAAGACTGGAGGTGTGGCTTTTTAGGGGCGTGGCTTTCAGGTAGTTTTTTGGGAGGACTACCTGTGATAGTAAATGTCATTCCGGTGAATCTGTTCTGTTGTAATGTCAACACATGTTGATGTAGAGCACTGACACTTTTATAGCTTTAATAAGACCTACACAAAAGTATGAGATCCTAAGTGCCTATGCATATCCCAAGCTCCCCCCCCCCCCCCCCCCCCCCCTGGATTACCCATTCATGGGTTAATTTAACCATCAGTATGGTATTTATTCACTTTCATTATTTTCAGGAGGCGTGGCCTACTGGGGTTGTGGCTTTCAGGTATTTTTGGCCACCCGTTATAGTAAATGTCATTACTGTTTATTATTTTGCGGTTGTTCACTGCATATTAAAATCGCCCTTCATTATTTTAACCTTTTCACGCATGATTTTGAAACATCTCTTATGGTCTGAGAGCATGAGTTTTTTTATGTGCTTGATGTCAGAATGCACTCACTGTTTCAAAATGTGGTTGTTACGCAACAGTACAGTTATCCTGCACTCAAACCAAGGCATGCTGCCTGCTAATTATCTATAGGCTATGTTTCAACTTACCAATTTAAAGTTGTTTTCAAACAACAGTTTTATTTTCAAACAACAGTTTGAAATTAGGATTTCTGCCTCCTCATTAATGCACATAAAAGTAGCCCATTTTACTGTGGCAGCCGATTTACTTTTGAGCCATGCTATGCTAATGTAGGGCGAGGATTAGCTAGATGAGCCGGGCAAACTTCTCTCTTCGAGCCCAAGCAGTCCCCCAGTGTTTCCCCAGGTCAAGTATGCAGACACACCCCCAGTTAGAACCTGCATGAACTTTTCCCCCCTGGCGCATTTCCCAGCTGACCCACATAGCCTTCATTGCTGTTTACCTTATTAAAAAACTTTGGACATGTGTGCATTCCCATCAAAGTATGTGATCTTATTACTACACTGCTAAAAAAAATAAAGGGAACACTTAAACAACACATCCTAGATCTGAATGAAAGAAATAATCTTATTAAATACTTTTTTCTTTACATAGTTGAATGTGCTGACAACAAAACCACACAAAAATAATCAATGGAAATCCAATTTATCAACCCATGGAGGTCTGGATTTGGAGTCACACTCAAAATTAAAGTGGAAAACCACACTACAGGCTGATCCAACTTTGATGTAATGTCCTTAAAACAAGTCAAAATGAGGCTCAGTAGTGTGTGTGGCCTCCACGTGCCTGTATGACCTCCCTACAATGCCTGGGCATGCTCCTGATGAGGTGGCGGATGGTCTCCTGAGGGATCTCCTCCCAGACCTGGACTAAAAGCACAGGGTAGGGCAGTGTGAGTAGGACCAGTGGTGTCGTTTGACTTAATAAACGAGGATCGGATGTCGTCGACCTTCTTTTCAAAATGGTTGACGAAGTCATCCTCAGAGAGGGAGGAGGGGGGGAGGGAGAGGAGGATTCAGGAGGGAGGAGAAGGTGGCAAAGAGCTTCCTAGGGTTAGAGGCAGATGCTTGGAATTTAGAGTGGTAGAAAGTGGCTTTAGCAGCAGAAACAGAAGAGGAAAATGTAGAGAGGAGGGAGTGAAAGGATGCCAGGTCCGCAGGGAGGCGAGTTTTCCTCCATTTCCGCTCGGCTGCCCGGAGCCCTGTTCTGTGAGCTCGCAATGAGTCGTCGAGCCACGGAGCAGGAGGGGAGGACCGAGCCGGCCTGGAGGATAGGGGGCATAGAGAGTCAAAGGATGCAGAAAGGGAGGAGGGTTGAGGAGGCAGAATCAGGAGATAGTTTGGAGAAGGTTTGCGCAGAGGGAAGAGATGATAGGATGGAAGAGGAGAGAGTAGCGGGAGAGAGAGAGCGAAGGTTGCGACGGCGCAATACCATCCGAGTAGGGGCAGAGTGAGAAGTGTTAGAGGAGAGCGAGAGGGAAAAGGATACAAGGTAGTGGTCGGAGACTTGGAGGGGAGTTGCAATGAGATTAGTGGAAGAACAGCATCTAGTAAAGATGAGGTCAAGCGTATTGCCTGCCTTGTGAGTAGGGGGGAAGGTGAGAGGGTGAGGTCAAAAGAGGAGAGGAGTGGAAAGAAGGAGGCAGAGAGGAATGAGTCAAAGGTAGACGTGGTTTCTACTGTAGCAAACCATATTTATGTATGGAGGATAATGTATATGTGTGTATTCCTTTATAACCGCAGACAATCGAAGTACTGATTTCATAACCTTTACAGTGTTTATCACAATTGTGCTTATGTAGGTAACTGGCACCGGAGGAGATGGCTGCCGTTGTACGGGCTCCTAACCAACTGTGCTGTTTTGTTTGTTTTTTCGAATTGTTTGTAACTCAATTTGTACTTAATGTTGCTGCTACCATCTCTTATGACCGAAAAGAGCTATCTGGACATCGGAACAGCGATTACTCACTTCAAACTGGACAAATATTTTTAATTAATGAGTCCAACGCGAAGAATATACTGCTTTGTCAAGACTCGAGCGTACCAGATGAGCTAAATGCCTTTCATGCTCGCTTCGAGGCCAGCAACACTGAAAAATGCATGAGCGCATCAGCTGTTCTGGATGACTGTGTGATCATGCTCTCCCTAGCCGATGTGAGCAAAACCTTGACACAGGTCAACATTCACAAAGCCGGATTACCAGGATGTGTACTCAAGGCATGCGCGGACCAAGTGTCTTTACTGACATTTTCAACCTCTCCCTGGTCAAGTCTGTAATACCAATATGTTTCAAACAGATCACCATAGTCCCTGTGCCCAAGAAAGAGAAGGTAACCTGCCTAAATGATTACTGCCCCGTAGCACTCATGTCGGTAGTCATTAAATGCTTTGAAAGGTTGATCACACCATCATGCCAGAAACCCTAGACCAACTCCAATTCACATACCCCCCCAACAGATCCACAGATGACGCAATCTCAATCACACTCCATACTGCCCTTTCCCACCTGGACAAAAGGAATACCTATGTGAGAATGCTGTTCATTGACTACAGCTCAGTGTTCACCACCATAGTGCCCAAGAAGCTCATCACTAAGCTAAGGACCCTGGGACTAAACACCTCTCTCTGCAACTGGATCCTGGATTTCCTGACGGTCCGCCCCCAGGTGGTAAGAGTAGGCAACAACACATCTGCCATGCTGATCCTCAACATGGGGGCTCCTTAGGGGCCCGTGCTTAGTCCCCTCCTGTACCCCCTGTTCACCCACGACTGCGTGGCCAAACACGACTCCAACATCATTATTACGTTTGCTGACAACACAACAGTGGTAGGCCTGATCACCAACAACGAAGAGACAGCCTAAAGTGAGGAGGTCAGAGACCTGGCAGTGTGGTGCCAGGACAACAACCTCTCTCTCAATGTGAGCAAGACAAAGGAGCTGATCGTAGACCATAGGAAAAGGAGGGCCGAACAGGTCCCCATTAACATCGACGGGACTGAAGTGGAGCGGATCGAAAGTTTCAAGTTTCTCGGTGTCCACATCACCAACAAACTGTCATGGTCACACCAAGACAGTTGTGAAGTGGGCACGACAGCACCTTTTCTCACTCAGGAGATTGAAAAGATTTGGCATGGGTCCCCAGATCCTCAAAAAGTTCTACAGCTGCACCATGGAGAGCATCCTGACCGGTTGCATCACCGCCTGGTATGGCAACTGCTCGGCATCTGACTGTAAGGCACTACAGAGGGTAGTGCGTACAGTCAAGTATGTCACTGGGCCAAGCTTCCTGACATGCAGGACTAGGCAGTGTCAGAGGAAGGCCCAAAGAATTGTCAAAGACTCCAGTCACCCAAGTCATGGACTTTCTCTCTGCTACCGCACAGCAAGTGGTACCGGAGCGTCAAGTCAAGGACCTAAATGCTCCTTAACAGCTTCTACCCCCAATCCATAATACTGCTGAACATCTAGTCAAATGGCTACCCAGACTATTTGCATTGCCCCCCTCCCTCTCTGTTGTCATGTGTGCATAGTCACTTTAATAACTCTACCTACATGTACATACTACCTCAACTAACCGGTGCCCCCGCACATTGACTCTGTATCAGTACCCCCCTGTATATAGTTTCGCTATTGTTATTTTACTGCTGCTCTTTAATTACTTGTTACTTTTATCTTTTTTTAAACTGCATTGTTGGTTAGGGGCTCGTAAGTAAGCATTTCACTGTAAGGTCTACACCTGTTGTATTTGGCGCATGTGACTAATAAAATTTGATTTGATTTTGATTTGACTGTCAATTACCCCACTATCAGCGGCGTTTCTCTTCAATCTACCCTGGCTGTCCTATCCCAGCGTTCAGCACAAGACCAAAAGCTGCATCCCTGCGCTTTTCTCTTCTATCGTCTCAACCCTACAGAAAGAAATTACTTGCGGTGAAGATGGCATTGGAGGAGTGGAGGCACTGGTTAGAGGGGGTGGAACACCTATTCATTGTATGGACAGATTACAAGAACCTGGAATATCTCTGCATCGCCAAGAGCCTCAACTCCAGGCATGCTTGATGGGCCCTGCTGTTCACCCGATTCAACTTCACCATTTCGTATCGCCTGGGGTAAAAGAATGTGAAGCCGGATGCGCCGTCACGCCTATATAGCCCCACTGCTACACCATGGGACCCCGAGACCATCCTCCCTACCTCTTGTCTCGCGGCTGCACTCATCTGGTGTATAGAGAACTGGTTCCATGAGGTGCAGAGTTCGGGGTCCGGTGGTGGGGGGCCCGGCTAACCGGATGTTTATCCCGGTCTCTGCCATTCATCAGTTCTGGAATGGGCACATTCCTCTCGACTGGCCTGCCATCCTGGCTCCCGTCGGATGCTGACCTTTGTACAACAACATTTTTGGTGGCCCACCTTGGTTCCTGACGTCTCTGCGTTCGTCGCCGCCTGCACCGTGTGTGCTCAGAATAAGAGTCCTCAGCAAGCTCCGTCTGGCCTCTGTCAACCACTTCCCGTCCTTCACCATCCCTGGTCACATATATCCCTGGACTTCGTCACTGGTCTCCCGCCATATGATGGCAACACGTATGGTGGACCGGTTTTCCGAAGCCGCCCATTTCATTCCTCTCCCCAAGCTACCCTCAGCCAAGGAGATGGCCCAGCTCATGGTGCAGCACGTCTCCGGTATCCATAGACTTCCGGTGGACATGGTCTCTGACTGGGGTCCTCAGTTCTCGTCCCAAGTCTGGAAGGCGTTCTGCACGCTCAGTCTGTCCTCCGAGTTCCACCCCCAGTCTAACGGCCAGTAGGAGCGAGCCAATCTGGACCTGGAGATGACTCTACGCTGCCTGGTCTCCGTGGGTGGGTAGAGTACATCCGCAACACCCTCCCTGGCTCAGCCACTGGCCTCTCGCCTTTTGAGTGCTCCCTGGGATATCAGCCCCAGCTCTTCTCAGAGCAAGAGGGATCTGGGATCTGCCAATCCGGGTAAAGTCCCGCAAACTGTCCCTCCATTTTATTAGCCCTGTATACAGTTGAAGTCGGAAGTTTACATACACTTAGGTTGGAGTCATTAAAACTCGTTTTTCAACCACTCCAAAAATGTCTTGTTAATTAACCTCTTACATCTAGACGTTCCGCTAGCGGAACACCTGCTCCAATATCCAATGATAGGCGTGGCGCGAATTACAAATTCCTCAAAAACACAAAAACTTCAATTTTTCAAACATATGACTATTTCACAGCATTTTAAAGACAAGACTCTCCTTTATCTAACCACACTGTCCGATTTCAAAAAGGCTTTACAACGAAAGCAAAACATTAGATTATGTCAGCAGAGTACCCAGCCAGAAATAATCAGACACCCATTTTTCAAGCTAGCATATAATGTCACAAAAACCCAGAAGACAGCTAAATGCAGCACTAACCTTTGATGATCTTCATCAGATGACACACCTAGGACATTATGTTATACAATACATGCATGTTTTGTTCAATCAAGTTCATATTTATATAAAAAAACAGCTTTTTACATTAGCATGTGACGTTCAGAACTAGCAACTTCCGGGGAATTTGCTAACAATTTACTAAATTACTCACAATAAACGTTCACAAAAAGCATAACAATTATTTTAAGAATTATAGATACAGAACTCCTCTATGCACTCGATATGTCCGATTTTAAAATAGCTTTTTGGTGAAAGCACATTTTGCAATATTCTAAGTACATAGCCCAGCCATCACGGGCTAGCTATTTAGACACCCGGCAAGTTTAGCCTTCACCAAAATCAGATTTACAATTATAAAAGTTTGATTACCTTTTGTTGTCTTCGTCAGAATGCACTCCCAGGACTGCTACTTCAATAACAAATGTTGGTTTGGTCCAAAATAATCCATCGTTTATCCGAATAGCGGCGTTTTGTTTGTGCGTCCCAGACACTATCCGAAATGGTAAATCAGGGTCGTGCGCATGGCGCAATTCGTGACAAAAAATTCTAAATATTCCAATACCGTACTTCGAAGCATGTCAACCGCTGTTTAAAATCAATTTTTATGCAATTTATCTCGTAAAAAAGCGATAATATTCCGACCGGGAATCTCCTTTTTGGCAAACAGAGGAAAAATCACAAAGATGGGGGCGGCCTATGCCCACAGTCCCTTGATCGGCCACTTGAGAAAGGCGATAATGTGTTTCAGCCTGGGGCTGGGATGACGACATTCAGGTTTTTCCCGGGCTCTGAGCGCCCATGGAAGACGTAGGAAGTGTCACGTTAGAGCAGAGATCCTTTGTAAAAGATAGAGATGGCAAAGAAGTTCAAGAAATGGTCAGACAGGCCACTTCCTGTAAAGGAATCTCTCAGGTTTTGACCTGCCATTTGAGTTCTGTTATACTCACAGACACCATTCAAACAGTTTTAGAAACTTTGGAGTGTTTTCCATCCAAAGCCAATAATTATATGCATATTCTAGTTACTGGGCAGGAGTAGTAACCAGATTAAATCGGGTACGTTTTTTTATCCAGCCGTGAAAATACTGCCCCCTAGCCATAACAGGTTAACAAACTATAGTTTTGGCAAGTCAGTTAGGACATCTACTTTGTGCATGACACAAGTAATTTTTCCAACAATTGTTTACAGACAGATTATTTCACTTATAATTCACTGTATCAGAATTCCAGTGGGTCAGAAGTTTACATACACTAAGTTGACTGTGCCTTTAAACAGCTTGGAAAATTCCAGAAAATGATGTCATGGCTTTAGAAGCTTCTGATAGGCTAATTGACATCATTTGAGTCAATTGGAGGTGTACCTGTGGATGTATTTCAAGACCTACCTTCAAACTCAGTGCCTCTTTGCTTGACATCATGGGGAAATCAGCCAAGACCTCAGAAAATACATTTTAGACCACCACAAGTCTGGTTCATCCTTGGGAGCAATTTCCAAACGCCTGAAGGTACCACGTTCATCTGTACCAACAACAGCACGCAAGTTTAAACACCATGGGATCATGCAGCCGTCATACCGCTCAGGAAGGAGACGCGTTCTGTCTCCTAGAGATGAACATACTTTGGTGCGAAAAGTGCAAATAAATCCCAGAACAGCAGCAAAGGACCTTGTGAAGATGCTGGAGGAAACAGGTACAAAAGTATCTATATCCACAGTAAAATGAGTCCTATATCGACATAACCTGAAAGGCCGCTCAGCAAGGAAGAAGCAACTGCTCTAAAACCGCCATAAAAAAGCCAGACTACGGTTTGCAACTGCACATGAGGACAAAGATCGTACTTTTTGGAGAAATGTCCTCTGGTCTGATGAAACAAAAATAGAATTGTTTGGCCACAATGACCATCATTATGTTTGGAGGAAAATGGGTGAGGCTTGCAAGCAGGGGCGAAAATCTGATATCAACTTTGGAGGGGACAATTACATGAAATTTTCTCAAGAGCAATTCCTGAGGGGGACACCAAAAGTAGTGCTGTAACACATAGCCTACATTGTAATATGGTAAATGTATATTGAGGAACCAAAGAAATAAGGTGTTTCCCGTACTCCTAACTACCGGTACCCAAAACTACACAACTAATCACAACAGCAATACCATTGCCTTTAACAAATCTTAGTTCAGTCACCAGTTTAAGTTGAGAGTGGGGGTATCCATGGCATTTTCCAATTATGTTCCTATTTTACAAGTCAAAAAAATTGAGAACCTTTCATAATGTTGCCAAACAAAGACTCAACAAACTTACCTGAGACTCCCTGTCTCTGCCAGTCTGTCCCTGCATATCTGTCCCCAACTCTGCTGTCTGTGTGCCATCTGTTGCCTGCTCTGCCTAATGACATCATTGTGAAACATTTCCATTAGAATTTAATTTCTTTCTTATGAACATTTTATCAACTAGTCTTTGAGATATTAGGCTACTAGGGTTCTTACTTTGCGTTTTGGTGTATTGAAAAATACTCTGATGTCCGTCTTTTATTTTTCTGCCATTTTTCTACCTGGCTGGCTGGCTGGCTACACACACAGTGTGTAGGTTATTTACAGTAGGAGATGGGCTTCTATCATCTTCAATCATTCTATTTGGGCTTCGATCTAAAAGGTAGCTAGCAAATGTGAAACGGATCTAAATGTCAAGAGTTGACAGCTGTATGAGTTCACCATTTACACAACATATGCTGCAACCTTTTGAAATGTTAATAGTTTGTTTCATATTGGCTGGCTTCCAACAATAGCTGAATTTGCAAAGCTAGTGAGCACCAATTCAGTTTCAGTGATGTTTGCTATAATCTTTGCTACACGGGTTAAATAAAGGTGAAATAAAATAAATAAATAAAAGTTCACTTGCGACAATTTAGCTTTTGCAACGAGACCATTAAATATATTTAAGACAATGGTAGAAGAGAGTGTAGTTCTGTTCAGTTTGGATTTCAGTTTATCGCTAACCTTATCACAGGGACTTTGAAGCACTAACTTACATCATCTGCATGCTGATTCCATCTTTGACGACGCCACATAAATGGAATAGGTACTAGCTAGCTTAATAGTTAATATTTGTGCGCTAGCTCTGCATATTCAGCTAGTGTGTGTGCGCGATTGACTGGATTAACCTCACGTCAGTGACGTGCATTGAGTGCCTTTCCGACAGTAGATACGACCTCTCTGTTACCTAGCAAGCTAAGGAACTGGCAGTGGATCAAACCATTGTGAGGCAAAGGGTGGGGGGTTGCAATCTTTTGAAACTTAAAAACGCACTATTAAGTGTCTATAATCAGCACAATTGCTTTCATTGCGTATTATTAATATTATTTAAATTACATAGTTATGTTTCAGTGATATATTGGGGGGGACAAATCATATTTTTCCGAGGATGGGGGGGTTGTGTCCCCCCCGTCCCCCCCGGGATTTCCGCCCCTGCTTGCAAGCCAAAGAACACCATCCCAACCGTGAATTACGGGGGTGGCAGCATCATGTTGTGGGGGTGCTTTGCTGCAGGAGGGACTGGTGCTCTTCACAAAATAGATGGCATCATGAGGGAGGAAGATTATGTGGATATATTGAAGCAACATCTCAAGACATCAATCAGGAAGTTAAAGCTTGGTCGTAAATTAGTCTTCCAAATGGACAATGACCCCAAGCACACTTCCAAAGTTGTGGCAAAATGGTTCAAGGACAACAAAGTCAAGGTATTGGAGTGGCCATCACAAAGCCCTGACCTCAACCCTATAGAAAATGTATGGGCAGAACTGAAAATGCGTGTGCGACCAAGGAGGCCTACAAATCTGACTCAGTTACACCAGCTGGTGTTAGGAGGAATGGGCCAAAATCCCTCATGTTATTGTGGGAAGCTTGTGGAAGGCCACCCAAAACGTTTGAGCCAAATTTAACAATTTACTCAAATACTAATTGAGTGTATGCAAACTTCTGAACCACTGGGAATGTGATGAAAGAAACAAAAGCTGAAATAAATAATTCTCTCTAGTATTATTCTGACATTTCACATTCTTAAAATAAAGTGGTGATCCTAACTGACCTAAGACAGGTATTTTTACTAGGATTAAATGTCAAGAATTGTGAAAAACTGAGTTTAAATGTATTTGGCTAAGGTGTATGTAAAGTTTTGATTTCAACTGAATATACTGTATATAGGTTTTTTTATTTTTTATATTTCTCTTTTTGTCACGTCCTGACCAGTATAAGGGGTTATTTGTTATTGTAGTTTGGTCAGGACGTGGCAGGGGTTGTTTGTTTAGAGTGTTTCGGGGTTTGTTGGGCTATGTTCTTTGTTAGTCTATTTCTATGTTAGTTCTAGTATGTCTATATCGATGTGATGTTTATTGGGTGGACCTTCAATTGGAAGCAGCTGCTCCTCGTTGCTTCTAATTGAAGGTCCTATTTAAGAGGGGTGTTTTTCTATGGGATTTGTGGGTAGTTGTTCCTTGTTTGGTGTTTGTTGCACCTGACAGGACTGTTTCGTTTTGTTCTTTTTTGTATACGTATTTAGTTGTTTCTCCTTCTTCAAAATAAAAAGAAGATGAGTATAGATATTCCCGCTGTGTTTTGGTCCAATCCATACGACAACCTTGACACTTTTTTTATGAATATATCTAACAACAACAGATTAGACACATTTTGGCCAAGCTATCCGTGGAATAAGTTTAGAGGGTGTATTACATTGTATTATACATTGTATTATACATTGTATTATATTTTATATCTTCAGTTTATGTTCTTAACCCTGGGCATCATTAATGCACTGTAATGTAAAGCTAATATCCTGAGTTGCCTCATGAGCATAGTTCAACTGTTTTACCCCAACCCAAATTGTAAGCTTGTAAATGTAAACAAACACTGTATAGGCTCAAAACATTGTTAAAAATATAATTTTGATATCATGGGATGGTCAGTCCTTGCATCCGTAGTTCTGTCTATGAATTTGAGAGTGTTTATATTTCTCCAGGCCCATCCCTCAGCTTTTTACTAAAACAGAGGCTTGTAGAATTTCAGGAAATTAGCTTGAAAACGGCAACATTTTTTATCTTATGCCAAGAGGTGGGCATTTAAAATCTTCCTTCCCTGGTCTTGAGACCTGGTTCGTCCGGCCATGCACTGCCGAAGTCATAGTACAACTCCTTGTATGCTATTCCTATCTCACTCGAGTTAGGGGATCCCTGATGAATTTGCTATCACAAAAGGGGTCCCCGGCCCCAAAAACATTGAGAACCCCTGCCATAAGTCATAGCAAAATATGTAGAATTTCAGGAAATTAGCTTTAAAACGGCAAAAACATCTCTCCACCCCCATAGCAAAATGTGTAGAATTGCAGAATATGTGCTGTAAATTTGCCAATATTTCTCTCCACTCGAACCAAATCTCACTTAGGGCCCCCAAAAGGATAGAGCCAGCCATGCTATGTGTTATAACGGTTTATTACATATACCATTCTATAACATGTTTATTACATTTATAAGCTATATATAATAAAGAAAATATAACAGTTAATAGTATATAGACTTTATTAATACTTTTATAAATCCAAGGCTTGTCCAAAATTATATAAAGTATCTTAGGCATATACTTAATAACATTGACACGCCAGACAACTTTCCACTAAGAAGTAGGCAAAAAATGTTTTGACAGACATAACTCGAAAACACATTGTTCTAACCCGCTTGCACTTCCTTCAACATTTTCCATGTTTAAACGTTTTAACTCATTGCCCTGGCCCCCGTTTTCAGGGTGGGAAATATTGTTCACGTTAGAATAAGAACAGAAACATGTATTATGTTAAAACGAAGTCCTGTTTACCTTATGCACATACCATTGGTGGCCGCTGACTGTCACTCAAGGTCTTAGTGGGTGTTACCAGTTGACTTCGTAGGACTTACGAACGTAATAGATGTGTGATTGACAGTAGACAACGACAGTCAGGCGCGATAGACTCTACGAACAGAACACAGATACACTTTGCCTGTCAACGCGCAGTTTTAGATAAAGGACATCAGGAGTGAGTTGTATTTTTTATTCCATCATCGCAAACAACCGGTCAACTAGTGCCTTCAATCAGAGTTCATGAAGAAGTGACGACGCTTTTTACACTTTTACATTTGGTGCCTGGACGGGACGATTCATTGCGTGTCTTTATGTGACAGTTGAGCTATTTGTCCGTTTACTTTAGAGATGGCAGATTTACCGCTGCCGCAACAGTTGGTTGATATAGACCCGGATTTCGAGCCGCTCTCGAGGCCCCGGTCATGCACCTGGCCTCTGCCTCGACCAGAGTTCATCGAACCGGCCTGCTCAAACACATCTTCACCGGCGCCTTCAGTCAAGCAGGAGCCTGTCGAATACATCAGTAACCTCCGTTTTTTAGAAGAGTCAGAGGACTACCCGGAGGATCAGAAACCGCTCGTTTTGTGCAATGATTTTCAGTGCCAGGGGAACTGCATACACCCGCAGCAGGAGCAACAACATCCACAGCAGTTACAGCATCAGCAGCAGCACCCGTGTCCTCTGCTGCCGCACCAGCAACAGGTGCCCCCGGTCTCATCCCCTGTCGGGTCGATTTCGGTGACCGCCGCCGCAGCCGTGCAGAGGAAAAGCAGCTCGTCGCGTCGGAACGCCTGGGGCAATATGTCCTATGCGGACCTCATCACAAAGGCGATAGAGAGCTCACTGGAGAAGCGACTCACCTTGTCTCAGATCTATGACTGGATGGTGAAGAGTGTGCCATATTTTAAGGATAAAGGAGACAGTAATAGCTCAGCAGGTTGGAAGGTAAGCAATAATGATCAGTTCTTACGTGATATCTATATAACATTATGCAGGCCTATTTTATAGCCAACGCGTTTTGTAATTAAACCCTGTTTAATTTTTCAAGTCAATAAAATTACGAGGTTTAATGCCAAGAATGGCCCACTTCATTAATTCACTGTGTGCCACAATGTCCTGCAGTGCAGCATCATGGATAGATAGAGGTATTTGGGGATCACGGAGCAGCGATAAAAGACAAGAACCAAATTGTGTATAATTTTGAAGGACGGCTGATATTCCCCCACCTGTTGCTTGTACATGGTGCCGTGGTCTCACCCAGTGAGTACGGTGAGGTCGGTGGCTGGTTAGGTGTGTATAGTGTCTATTTTATCAATGCCAGATTTACTCACAAATAAATCTTGATGAAGCCCAAGTTCACCATACAACATATAACTCCAACAACCAGAGTGACATAGGCTATTCACCGACATTGACAAACAGTTTTCACCAAATGTAAATACCAAATGTAAATATCAAGCTATACAAGAAATAGCCTCTGATGGCGGCATATTTCATATCATCCAACAAAATGACACACTGCTCAACTCAGCTTAGCCATAGAATGATGTAGCCAATACAATGCATTTAGAAAATATTCAGACCTATTGACTTTTTCCACATTTTGTTATGTTACAGCCTTATTCTAAAATGGATGAAATAGTTTTTTTTCATCGGTCTACACACAATACCCCATAATGACAAAGCAAAAACAGGTCTTTAGAAATTTTTGCAAATGTATAAACCCCCTGAAATAACACATTTACATACAGTACCCATCAAAAGTTGGGACACACGTACTAATTTAAGGTTTTTTCTTAATTTTTACTATTTTCTACATTGTAGAATAATAGTGAAGACACCAAAACTATGAAATAACATATGGAATCATGTAGTAACCAAAAAAGTGTTAAACAAAACACAATATATTTTATATTTGACATTCTTCAAAGTAGCCACCCTTTGCCTTGATGACAGCTTTGCACACTCTTGGCATTCTCTCAACCAGCTTCACCTAGAATGCTTTTCCAACAGTATTGAAGGAGTTCCCACGTGTGCTGAGCACTTGTTGGCTGCTTTTCCTTCACTCTGCAGTCCAACTCATCCCAAACCATCTCAATTGGGTTGAGGTCGGGTGATAGTGGAGGCCAGGTCATCTGATGTAGCACTCCATCACACTCCTTCTTGGTGAAATAGCACTTACACAGCCTATGTGGTCATTGTCCTGTTGAAAAACAAATGATACTCCCACTAAGCGCAAACCAGATGGGATGGCGTATCACTGCTGAATGCTGTGGGAGCCATGCTGGTTAAGTGTGCCTTGAAATCTAAACAAATCACCTGTATTTTGGGAGTTTCTCACATTCTTCTCTGTAGATTCTCTCAAGCTCTGCCAGGTTGGATGGGGAGTGTTGCTGCACAGCTATTTTCTGGTCTCTCCAGAGATGTTCAATCAGTTTCAAGTCCGGGCTCTGGCTGGGCCACTCAAGGACATTTAGAGACTTGTCCCAAAGCCACTCCTGCGTTGTGTTGTCTGTGTGCTTAAGGTCATTGTCCTGTTGGAAGGTGAACTTTCACCCCAGTCTAAGGTTCTGAGCGCTCTTGTGCAGGTTCGCTATGTTCTTTGCTCCGTTCATCTTTCCCTCGATCTTGACTAGTCTCCCAGTCCCTGCCGCTGAAAAACATCCCCACAGCATGATGCTGCCACCACCATGCTTCATCGTAGGGATGGTGCTAGGTTTCCTCCAGACGTGACGCTTGGCATTCAGGCCAAGGTGTTCAATCTTGGTTTCATCAGACCAGATAATCTTGTTTCTCAAGGTCTGAGAGTGCTTTAGGTACCTTTTGGCAAACTCCAAGCAAGTTGTCATGTGCCTTTTACTGAGGAGTTGTTTTCGTCTGGCCACTCTACCATAAAGGCCTGATTGGTGGAGTGCTGCAGAGATGATTGTCCTTCTGGAAGGTTCTCCCATCTCCACAGAGGAACTCTGGAGCTCTATCAAAGTGACCATTGGGTTCTTGGTCACCTCCCTGACCAAGGCCCTTCTCCCCCGATTGCTCAGTTTGGCTGGGTGGCCAGCTCTAGGAAAAGTGTTGGTGGTTCCAAACTTCTTCCATTGAAGAATGATAGAGGCCACTGTGTTCTCGACGACCTTCAATGCTGCAGAAATGTTTTGGTACCCTTCCACAGATCTGTGCCTCGACACAATCCTGTCTCAGAGCTCTAGGGACAATTCCATCTACGGACAAGGATGATCAATGGAAACAGGATGCCCCTGAGCTCAATTCGAATCTCATAGCAAATGGTCTGAAGACTGAAATAAATAAGGTGTTTCTGTTTTTTATTTGTAATACATTTGCAAACATTCTAGAAACCTGTTTTCACTTTGTCATTATGGGGTATTGTGTGTAGATTGATGAGGGAAAATATGAATTTCATCAATTTTAAAATAAGGCTGTAATGTAACAAAATGTGGAGAAAGTCAGGTGTCTGAATAATTTCTGAACGCACTGAATATGGCACATTTCTTCCAACTAGTTTGCAATACAAACACCATAGACAGGTTGGTTGTTTAGCAACAAAACCAACGTGTGTGCAACTATGGTTCGGACAGGGTTGGCTTAAATTGTTGACAACCTGTAAACTATGTTTCATCGCCGATGTTTATTGAAAACATGAATGCATTTGCACAATTTGCACATGTTGTCTCTCAAATACATTGTAACTGTTAGCTATACGGCACATTTTAGCCGTATTAGCATTGGCATGAAATCAGTCAAAACACCTCAAAAGACATGGAATCAAGAACACGATGAAACTAGCTTAAACAGGTCACTTACAATTCCTCACATGACAGCTTGTCATTGTTGCTAACTATCTGGCCATCCAGAATCACAACAACACACTGACTTTAAAACATTTCAAATGTCAAAGTGTCATCAAAATTCTAGCTTGATAAATCAAATGCTTAAAAGCGATGTTGTCTATTCTCATGTTCATTCACAATTGAGAATAGCCTATTCTCAGACTTAGGTTATAGACCTTTTTTTTAACACCTTCTAAGGATAGAATATTTGGGAAATAAGCTACTGTAAATAACTTTAACTTTAATTTAAGATTTTATGATCTGCCTAGTAGGAGGATAGGTTATTGGCCATTTGGTTTTCAACCTTGCGTGGAGGGATTTTCCCGGCCCGTATGGGTCATTATTAAGCCTAAACTTGATTAAACTTGTCATTAAATGTTTCTATAGGCTATTGATATGGTTTGTTCTCTCTAGTTATTAGTCCCATTGCTACTGTACGTTTTTAGTCTATTAAAACAACTTTTTGAGATCGAACTCTGTTACATTCACAGTTTGATTGGGAGAAAGCCATGCATAAAACAATAAAAAACTAGCCTAACCCGCAACTAAAAATGCATTTGTAAGTCTTTCAGGTTGAACTTCTCTGTGATAAAGTGATAAAAATTATCAAACCTGGCTTTCATTTGAACACTGATATTGTAAGAAACGACATTCCTCTCATCTCTGACCGGCTGCCTGCTCCAGGTTGCTGTGTCTGTCAAGCCGAGTGTGGTGCCTGCGATCTGATGATATTCTGTCCATTCCTCTGATGAAGGTCAGGACGATACAGCAAATTTTTTAAACGTATCCTACTCCCCCAAATACACCCTCAGATAGTAGGGTCAAAATCAGGGACCAGCCATTATTGGCAGCAACCCTGGAGCAATTATGGTTAAGTGCCTTGCTCAAGGGCAGATCAAGAGACTTTTCATCTAGTCAGTTTAGGGATTCAAACTAGCAATCTTTCAGTTATGGGACCAACACTCTAACCGCTAGGATACCAGGGTACACCAGCATGGAGGCCTAAAGCAGCACCTAAACCTTTACCATGCCGTCACGTTAATCTGAGAGAAGTCATCTGACCTCCCTGTAACGCAAGTCCTGCTAACATGCCCAGTACACTCACACTAGGCTGTGAGGTCACAGTTTGTCTTGTGATTTAATGATCAGTTTCACATATTAAGTCTTGTGGGGCCTCAGTGTGTCTGGTGACTGTTACTAGGAATCAGAGATTCACACCAGCCTGACCAGGGATCAATAGCGTTCTTCCTGCTTTATGGCTCTCTGGTTTACCATGATGGCTAGCTAGATGTTCATCTTTAGCTCAGTTGGTAAAGCACGGCGCTTGCAACGCCAAGAGAGTGGGTTTGATTCCTAGACCACCCTTACGTAAAAATATGATGCATGCATGACTGTAAGTCACTTTGGATAAAAGCATCTGCTTAATGGCATATATGATAATTACCTGTATATTGTAATTATCAGGGTCTGAGTCAATTCTGAATTCAGTTGCAAATTGCGCTTTTTTTTTCAGTTCTTGAATTTGAATTGGCCACACCCCACAGGAAATGTAATTTCAATTTGAATTAAAACCTCTTAAATGTATCTAAATGTAATTGAAAATGTAATCTACGTAATCCCCAAAAGTAATTATTTATCATGTGAGGGCCATAAACAATAACTAGTAATGTTGTATACTCCAAGAAAGGTTCAAATCTCACCTTTCTGGTAAAAATTGTTATAAATTGCTGAGGTGTAGTCGCTTTTGAGGACAAAAGCTCAAGTACACAGTACAAATATGATACAAATATAATTTATTTCCTATTCAACAAAACTGTATGAATAAGGCTTGAAATGACTCATATCTTTTTAGTATATTCAATTTATAAAACAACTAACTATAAGATTTCACCTTCTTTATAACTGTAAAATACGTATTTGCATATTTAGCGTTAGAGAAGATGTGCATATTTTCTAAAGTTCTCTCTTGATCAAAACGTCGGCCCCCATTGCTGTCAACGTCTCACAGATATCTAGCTTGTCTTCCTGAAGTCATCTTTTTTTAAATATATATATTTCTTTTACCCCCTTTTCCTCCACAATTTCGATCTTGTCTCATCGCTGCAACTCCCCAACGGGCTCGGGTGGCGAAGGTCGAGTCATGTGTCCTCCGAAACATGACCCGCCAAACCGCACTTCTTAACACCTGCCCGCTTAACCCGGAAGCCAGCCGCACCAATGTGTCGGAGGAAACACCATTCAACTGACGACCGGGGTCAGCCTGCAGGCACCCAGCCCACCACAAGGAGTTGCTGGAGCACGATGAGCCAAGTAAAGCTCCCCCGGCCAAACCCTCCCCCGATGCTGGGCCAATTGTGCACTGCCCTATGTGACTCCCGATCACATCCGGTTGTGATACAGCCCTGGACCGAACCCTGGTCTTTAGTGACGCCTCTAGCACTGCGATGCAGTACCTTACACCGTTGCGCCACTCGGGAGGCCTGATCTCATCTTTCATTTCATATTAATCTCTTCCGTCTATGACAGACAGAAAGTGTTTTTTTGTTTAAAATCAATGAATTATTTCAGATTACTGACAAGAAATCGATCTCTGAATAAGCTACAGCGACGAAACAACACTAGCCTGCTGCGCTACGGTGTAAGGATTCCAGGCATATATGTTGTTAGTGGCTGTGACGTAGATTTCAGCCAGGAGTTGATGGGAGAGTCGGAAGAGCGAATGAAATGGTAGGAGGGACATCCCAGCTTCAAGTAGTGTCAGATTTCACATCCTGCTTCACATAGGCAGAAGAGACATACTCCTGTGTCTGTGAGAATCAGGGCTACCGCTCAATGCAATCAATTTTGAACTATGGTGTCCAAATATCAATTTTAAAGTGAAAATCTCTATCGGAACCGGTACCAGAACCCAAAACAGGGGACTTTACATATAAGAGAAGTGACATTTTTTATTAAATTCAATGAAATTCAAATGACTTATCGCCATAGTAATGTTTATTTTGACATGTAGCATAAGGTCATTTTTAAAAGTCATTCTCCTAAAACAATTTTAAATAATTAAAGTGGTCCGGCAACATTCTAAGATCATGTTGAGGGTTCAGGTGTCTATAATAGTTGATCATTCCTTTATTGTTTTGAAATATATACGTTACATATATATACGTTATTCTAACATGGATTAAATTAATGTTTTCCCTTATCAATCTTCACCCAATACCCGATTACGAGAAAGCGAAAAAATGTTTTTCGAAATGTTCGCAAATTTATTACAAATGAAAAACAGAAATACCTTATTTACATAAGTAAACAGACCTTTTGCGATGAGACTCGAAATTGAGCTCAGGTGCATCCTGTTTCCATTGATCATCCTTGAGCTGTTTCTACAACTTGATTGGAGTCCACCTGTCTACATAAGGTCCCACAGTTGACAGTGTATGTCAGCAAAAACCAAGCCATGAGGTCAAAGGAATTGTCCGTAGAGCTCTGAGACAGGATTGTGTTGAGGCACAGATCTGGAGAAGGGTACCAAAACATTTCTGCAGCGTTGAAGGTCCCCAAGAACACAGTGGCACCTAAAGGACTCTCGGACCATGAGAAACAAGATTCTCTGGTCTGATTAAACCATCAGACCATCTGGAGGAAACCTGGCCCCATCCCTATGGTGAAGCATGGTGGTGGCAGCATCATGCTGTGGGGATGTTTTTCAGCGGCAGGGACTGAGAGACTAGTCAGGATTGAGGGAAAGATGAACGGAGAAAAGAACAGAGAGATCCTAGATGAAACCTGCTCCAGAGTGCTCAGGACCTCAGACAGGGGCAAAGGTTCACCTTCCAACAGGACAACGCCCTATGCACACAGCCAAGACAATGCAGGAGTGGCTTTGGGACAAGTCTCTGAATGTCCTTGAGTGGCCCAGCCAGAGCCCGGACTTGAACCCGATCGAACATCTCTGGAGAGACCTGAAAATTGCTGTGCAGCGACGCCCTCCATCAAATCTGACAGAGCTTGAGAGGATCTACAGAGAAGAATGGGAGAAACTCCCCAAATCAAATACAGGTGTGCCAAGCTTTTAGCGTCATACCCAAGAAGACTCAACGCTGTAATCATGGTCAAAGGTGCTTCAACAAAGTACTGAGTAAAGGGTCTGAATACTTATGTAAATGTGATTTTTAAGTTTAGGATCTTTTATACATTTGCAAAAATTTCGCTTCATCGTTATGGGGTGTTGTGTGTAGATTGATGAGGTGAAAAAAACGATTTAATCAATTTTAGCATAAGGTTGTAACATACATAACAATGTGAAAAAAGTCAAGCGGTCTGAATACTTTGCGAATGCACTATCTTTAAAAATATCAGAATTCATTAGATCAAACACTGCTATATGGAAGGGAACAATCTAACATCTCATGACAAAGAAAAATACTGTTTGATATATTTGAGTTGTAAACAAACTAATATTTGAAATGGTATGTGTATTCTTTGCATTAATAAGTGGCATATATACTTTCGATAAAATATTTGCCAAATTAATGAGATTTTCACGTTTTATGTTGAATTGGTTTGAATTGCTTGGAATTCAATTCTACTTCCTTGAATTCAAATTCAATTCAAATTCTGCTCACTGTGGGGTGGGATCAATTAATTGTTTTAATTGAAATAAATGTAGAAATTCCGAATTGACCCCAACATTGATAATTATGTTACTAGAGATAATGGTAGTCTTCAGGGGAACCTCAACGTAAACAACAGCAGCAGCAGTACAACTTCAGAGAAGTTGACTCGTTTCTCAAAGCTGAAGTGTATTCTCAGGGATGTGAAGCACTCTGATCACAGCAGATAGAAATAGATTGAATAGAGCCAAGACAATTCCCTTTTATATTTAGTTGATTCTGTCTACACATTTCTCACAGCTGATCCTTTCCAGTGAAGAACATGTTTCTCCATTATAGGTGAACCAACTTGCTTATCATAAGTGCTTCATAGAGCATTCATTAACTATTCAAATGTACTACTTGGGTGCTTCACAAATCATAAAAAAAACGAATGGTAATAAAATGTACATTAACCTCTATGGGCTAGGTGGGACGCAGGCGTCCCACCCGTGGTGCACTCCATCAACAGCAGGTGCATTTCAAGAGCGGCAAATTTGAATCCAAATAAATGTCAAAATTCAAATTTTTCAAACATACAACTATTTTACACCCTTTGAAAGATAAACATCTCCTTAATCTAACCACGTTTTACGATTTCAAAAAGGTTTTACGGCGAAAGCATAAATTTAGAGTATGTTAGGACAGTACATTTACAAGAGTTGTGTGTAATGTTTTGTCAATTCAAAGACAGGGTCACCAAAACCATAAAACCAGCTAAAATGATGCACTAACCTTTTACAATCTCCATCAGATGACACTCCTAGGACATTATGTTAGACAATGCATGCATTTTTAGTTCTATCAAGTTCATATTTATATCCAAAAACAGCGTTTTACTATGGCATTGATGTTGAGGAAATCGTTTCCCTCCAATAACCGGCAGTCAAGTCAGCATCACAAATTAAATAATTAAAATTAGAAAACATTGGTAAAATATTATATTGTCATTTAAAGAATTATAGATTTACATCTCTTGAACGCAATCAACTTGCCAGATTTAAAAATAACCTTACTGGGAAATCACACTTTGCAATAATCTGAGCACTGCGCCCAGAAAAATACGCGTTGCGATACAGACTAGTCGTCATGTTGGGGAGATCTAAAATCGAAAATACTATGTAAATAATCCATTACCTTTGATTCTCTTCATCAGATGTCACTTCCAGGTATCACAGGTCCATAACGAATGTAGTTTTGTTCAAAAAAGCTCATCATTTATGTCCAAAAATCTCCATCTTGTTAGCACATGATCTAAGCCCGCCGGACTTCACTTCATGAACGAGGGGAAAAAATATATTTACGTTCGTTCAAACCTGTCAAACGTTGTATAGCATAAATCATTAGGGCCTTTTTTAACCAGAACATGAATAATATTCAAGGTGGACGAATGCATACTCTTTTATAACGTATTGGAACGAGGGTACCCAACATGAACTCGCGCGCCAGGTGTCTAATGGGCCATCATCGGTCCATGGCTCTTGTTCGGTCAGATCTCCCTCCAGAAGACTCAAAACACTTTGTAAAGGCTGGTGACATCTAGTGGAAGCAATAGGAAGTGCCAAAATATTCCTCAGCCCCTGTGTTTTTCAATGGCATAGGTTTAAAGGTAATACAACACATCAGGTATCCACTTCCTGTCAGAAAATGTCTCAGGGTTTTGCCTGCCAAATGAGTTCTGTTATACTCACAGACACCATTCAAACAGTTTTAGAAACTTTAGAGTGTTTTCTATCCATATATAATAAGTATATGCATATTCTAGTTACTGGGTAGGATTAGTAACCAGATTAAATCGGGTACATTTTTTTTATCCAGCCGTGCAAATACTGCCCCCTAGCCCTAACAGGATAAAGCCTTTATAAATGTTTGTTTGCTTAAAGCTGAATCTATGGACAGGAATGGGGGCCTGCTTAGAACTGACTCTCATTCACTCCACTACATAACTGAAGTTTTTGCTTATCAGTCTTGAGGCTGTTATGTTACTCTTATGGACATCAGGCACCCCTCCCTTCTTCAGGCTAAAAATAGCTGTGGAGGATTACCTGGAATTACCTGCGAGACAGATACTCCAGAGGTGTGTTTCAAGACGTAACAGTTATGGTCTGCCTACGTGTGCCGTGGAAAAACATTTGCCCTCGTTCTCCTTGTTAAAAGTCAGTGTCAACGTTCCATGTGGTCATGGGATGTTTCTTTGGATCCACTTTTAAGCTTTAGCTGTGGGTATGTGTGTCAGAGAGAGAGAGAAGAAATCGAGAGAGACAGAGAGAGTGAGAGGAACTAGAAAGAGAGACAGAGAGAATGAATAGACAGAGAGAGAGAAGAAAGAGAGAGTAGAATCATTTTTTATTCAGAAAAGCCAACCTGCTGCTTAACACTTCATGCTTTTCTGAAGTTGTACTACTGCTGTTGTGGTTCACTTTGAGGCAGAGGTTCTCAAAGTAGGGTCCGTGGATAGATCTCAAATAATTTATGAAAATAAAATAAAACGTTATATTTTTTTAAACATTTTTACGTTTCATTTTTTTTAATGAATATTACTAACCTACAACAGACAAAAACATTTTTGGCAAGGGATCTGTGGAATAAGTTAAGAGGGTATAATACAATAAAATGCAATGTAATATTATTAATCTACAATTTATGGTCTTAACCCTTGGCAACATGGGCCTAGGAGACTCACTGGATATTGGTATCCACAGTACTCCACCAATTATACATTTTTCAACTCAATACTTGTTGTATTCTCTTCTTGTTTTATACTTCTTTTTTATTATTACATAAATGCACTGTATTTTAAGCTTTAAAACTGCAAAGTCTTCTCTCTGTCTCATGGCAAAATGTGTAGAATTGAAGGATATTAGCTTCAATTCTGCAACAACAAAATATGTCTCTGCCCCATGACAAAATGTGTAGAATTGCATGAAATTAGCTTGAAAACTGTGAAAAAAAATCAGCCTTGCCCAGAAGCCGCTTTTAAAATGTTCCGTCCCAGGGCCTGAGACTTGGTGCGTCCGTCCATGCACTGCCGAACTTATAGTAAAACTATGAGTGGGTCCCTGATGAATTTGCTATCACAAAAGGGGTCCTCGGCTCTAAAAAGTTTGAGAATCCCTGCTCTGAGGTTCCTCTCTAGTATATAAAGGCTATTGTATTATGGTCTTCTTTTCAGTCCAGCATACAGTTATGATGGACTCAGCTCAGCCAAGACTGAAGAATAGTTTCTCTCCATCATAATCGACTTGCTAAAGAAATGTCCCAAAGTCATTTACACCACCTATACTGTATGCACATTTTATTTCAGAATATTGCATTTACTGTCCTTCTAAAGCAGAATAAATGCTATATTTTCTTACATAATCCTTTTTGACCCAATTTAACTATGCCTATAGACACAGTGTCGATTATGCTATGGTTTGTTTGTGTGTCAATCCTGAATGTTTGGTTCCTTTTAAACTCTAACACAAAAACACCTCTGTTTATATTAGTAATGTATTACTCTGTGTACTTGTCCATATTCCTCAACAGCACTGTTTATGTAGCAAAATACCCTGCTGCTGGTGGCTGTGCAAGTGTTCATCAGTCAGCATTGATGTGGCTGGTAGCTGGATGAACCTTGGTACCCCAGCAACTTTTGAATTCCAGAGGAGTGAGGGAAGAGAGTGGAGAGATTCCCCCCTGTCCAGTGATACAGCACGTGCTTTGGCCTCCCTCCTCTCTGTCACTCATTTTACTGACTTCTTTCAAAATAAACAAGTTCTAGAACCTCTGTTGGAAAACTAGAGCGAGAGCCCCGTAGCAGACTTATCTGAAAGTAAACAAAACAAAATACACTATCGGTCGATGCACATGATGATATTGTAGGACAAGAGAAGCACAAAAAATTGTGATTGAGTGTGTTCAGAGTTGGTCACGGAAAGATTTGGCATGCACTGCAGGTTATTGGCACCCAAACACACTGTATGACTCTCGTGGACACAATGACACGATTCCCTGTTGTTGTCAATTCTACAGCGCTCTGAGTTTATTGTGGTGTCTTACAGACATCCAGGCAATCAGAGAAAGCTTCACTCAGCTCTATTTCTCCACTTAGTGTTGGGTCACACATGAACAGCAGACAGTGACACTGCACTAGACTAGACAGTTGTAAACGTATTATAAGCCTCAGTGGAGCTGGTCTGGCACTAGGCCAGTTCAATAAGAGCTATCATAACGCTGGCAGAGGAAGTTGTCTCCTTTACTACAGCACTGTGAGCTGAGAGCAGGCTTGGGCTCAGACTAGAGGCCATATGTATCAAGCATTTCAGAGTAGGAGTGCTGATCTAGAATCAGGTCCCCCCTGTCCATATCATCTTATCCATTGTGATCTTAAAGGCAAAAATTACCCTAAATCAGCACTCTTACTCTGAGACGCTTGATAGGCTACATATAGCCCCTGGACTAGGGTGATTGACTGCTGTAAGTGTGTGGTTGGAAGAGTAGAGAGAGAGAGAGCAATGAGAGAGCCCAATGGATATTGCAGAATAACAAGAAGAGCATTGCTTTGGGGATTCGTCATAGAACAATTCTCCTCCTTGATGTTCGCCAAAGACATTCCTTAACGGCTTGTTTGTGCTTTTTAAGTAAAATGCCCCACCAAGGTTATTATAGTACACTAAAACTGCATCTAAAACTAAAACTAATCATGAATAAACTATTTAGTAAACTGAAATAAAATAATTAAGAAACCTGTTTGAAATACTTAAAGTATACTGAAACTATTATCTTTGAATCCAAAACGAACTAAAATTAAATAAAAATCATCATGAATTATATTCAGTTCTAGTTTTTTGGGGAACAAAAATCTAATGTGGGTTTCAAGCACATTGAGATTTACTTAATCATTTAAAGATAGACTCAGCGAGATTACGTTTCCACAAGCAGCACCTCAAGATATTGGGAGTGTGTTTGAGTGGTAAGGTTAAAGCAACCGATGGTACACGAAAGCCGAGGACTGAAGTCGGGGGAGGTGCATCTGCAACAGCTGAAAGTCAGATACTAATGTGGTTTTCTAACAGCATGCCTCAGATCAACATGGCAGTTTTGCAATTTTTTATAAAGAAAATCTATATTATAATGTCTAATTTAACGTGTATCTAAACCCCATATCACACATTACAAACTGAAATCATAATATAATATTATGTGTGTACACATTGTACCATCAGTTAGTGAGAGAGAGCTTCCAATATCAAATATTTTTGTATATATCCACTGTACACATAAATAATGGCAAATTGGTTCTTGTTTCAGTCATGTCTTTGCTCACATTTGTGTGGGTTAAACAAAAACATCAATGATTGGTTGACAATAGAGCCTTCCACAATGCAGGCGATGCTGCAGGAGGAAATTGGTGAAGAGCAACTGCAGAAACATGCAGTCGACTGCAGTCAAATCTTCATGACCTTTGATCCTAGGATTTTTGTAAAGTTCCTGCAGTTGACATGTAGACGCAAGTCTGACAATTTTATCCCCAGAATGCAACACACTTTGAAATGCTGACTTGACAAAAGTGATCTGCTCAAACGTGCCCATTGAGATTAGTAGACAGAGTATCTGCGCTACAAAGTGGTAGCCACAGGACCAAAATAGCAGAGAAGTTTAACCTCGCGCTTCAACACTCCTGGTTGTGGCGAAAATTTACCCACCACTACTGTTTACTTCATGCATCTATGTCATCTCGCTGAGTCTACTTTTAAACCTCACCTAACCTATGACCTGACCCATCACCTTATGCATTACTACCCCCCCCCCCCCCCCAAAAAAAAAAGCTACACAACACATAAATGGCTCCTAGCCTCCCACGTATAGGCTACTTTATGTCCCTAATACTAAAACTGAAATGAAATAATATAAAAACAAAATATGTTTTTATAAAAGTTAAACTAAGTAAAAACTAGTCAAGTAGATCTGAAAACTAACTGAAACTAAACTGAATTTCAAATAAAAATCGTAAAACTAATAGAAATAAAAACAAATATAAAAACATAAAACTCTAATAACCTTGGGCCCCACATACTATATTTTGGGACTCTAAACCAATTCCTCTGTGCGAAAGATATGTAAAAAAATATATATAATAATGCACAACAATATTCTTGTATGGATCGTAATTTTCTTTTTCAGTCAAAACACTTGGACTCTTACAAAATCTATTTCATGTTGTTTTTATTAGGCTATCTTGCCAGCGCTGACTGAGGCACAGCAGTGGGTAGGCTATGTGTTAATATGGATGTGTGAGTTCAGATAAGGTGACTTATTATAAGAGACGTTCTGCTACATAAATGTACTGGAATTGGAATGCCCTGGGCCAAAGTCTGCTGTTGCTGTCGTGGTAGTTAGTCAGCTCAGTGGTGATGACACGGGAGAGGCGAGCCGGGGAGAACCGACTCGGGAGGTGAGGAGGATCATGTGAGCTACACTACTAATTAGATCAGATACACAGACAGATGGACAGATGGAATAACAAATAGAAGAGGAGATGCAGACGCAGTTAGAAATACAGAATGACTGGTAGCTGTGGACTGACAAATAGTCCGGAAGACAGGCACAGATACGAACATGGACTCATAGAGATTAAGCCTAGCATTTTAACTCATCTCACACGTCTTTCTGTGCTTTACTTGTTTTCAATTTACTTTCTGCAGTAAATGCTTAATAGTTGAGTGTTAAGGAAGTTAATGTGCAGACAGACATACTTCTCAGCTGGCGCACCTCCTCTTTTGTGAGATGAAACACCAACCTTATGTCAGGAAATGCCTGCAGAGCTATGTGTGACTGACAGGCTGCTGGGGCTGAACAAAATCAGTTTCCCTTGTGTGAAAACTGTTAATGTACAAAACGGCTTGGTCACTGCATGAATTCTATAAAACAGCCCTTTTCCTCCTAAATATGTCTGAAATTCTTTGACATAGCCTGGGGGTGCATCGCAGCAAGGGTAGGGTAGGGACGCTAGGCGCTGCTAGTAGCCACAGACCTTATTTTTAGGCCTGAAAACCATAACTCAATTAAATGTTCATCTTACCTGCTAAAAAAAACAACAGTTTAGACCAGCATAAATTTTAAGCTGGTCGGATGCTTGTCAAGCTGTTGTGACCAGCTGGTGCTGCTGGTCGACCAGCCTTTGTTGTGTTTTTGCTGGTGATCAGTATTTTCAACACTGGTGACCAGCATTAGCTAAAACTAGCATCAAGTCACATTATACAGCCTTATGAAGTCATGATTCATTCCTGTTGAAATCCAACCAGAGTGGATTCCCACAAACTGCATTCAGAATGACTGCTAGTATTAGAGTAATACATGCGACTACCTAAACCATCTAAACTGGAACAACCATTTCAGTAACAGGTGAAATAAGTTAAACTAACACCTTAGATTTAGTTTAGAAAAATGTATGTTATTTATATTTGTCTAGTATAAGATACATGAATTGATTATTTAATCAATCAATGTACAGTACATGCAAAAACACAGATACTGGAACAAACAACTTAAAAAAATCTAACTGCAATAGAGCATGCTGGGAAATATGAAAATGACAGGTGTGGTTTTGCAGACCAGCAACATTCTGATTACTTGGGAGTCAGCCTCATTTGAGATTGGATCTCACAACTTCTCAGTTTCCTGCTTCGCCACTGGATCTGTGAGTATAATAAAGATTGTTAAAAGACTAGAACCAATAGACATTCTGTCATTTTTCCCTATGGGGGAACCCTTTTGGGTGCCACATAGAACCCTTAGATTTGTCCCTATAAGGGAACCCTTTTGAGCTCCATTCAGAACTCTCTCATGAAGAAGCCTCTGGTTCCAAGTAGAACCAATGACAAGTTCTACAGTTATACTTATAGGATACTTCAGCTATGCTTATGGCACACACTGTTAAAAATTACCTGTAATTTGATAGTAAGTTACCTGCTACTGAGTTGCCTACAGTTGAATGAAGGTGTGATTGTTGTAAAATGACTTGTTGTTTACCTTACTTTCACTGCTCTTACAAATGTAGGTGAAGGCACTGTGGTGGCTGGGTAATATTAGCATATTTGGGGGCATGGTCTAAAATATGTTATATTTGAGCCAACCGTTAGTGGAAGTGTTGTACCAGTTTAAATGGTTTTATCGTTATGTTGATGAAAGTCGAGCACCTTAGTTGACCATGCTCAGGTCTACAGTCTTGCTAAGAGCTTGTGATAATAAAGCATTATACTGTTAACCTTTCTGGCGCAGGCGTTCCGCTAGCGACCCACCTCGACAACATCCGGTGAAATTGCAGAGCGTGAAATTCAAATTATAGAAATATTTAACATTCATGAAAATACAAGTGTCATACATCAAAATAAAGCTTAACTTCTTGTTAATCCAGCCATTGTGTCAGATTTCAAAAAGGCTTTATGGCGAAAGCACACTATGCAATTATCTGAGGACAGCGCCCCGCATACAAAAGCATGAAAAACATTTTTCAAACAGGCAGGTGCACCACGAAAATCAGAAATAGCGATATAATAAAAGCCTTTACCTTTGAAGATCTTCTTCTGTTGGCACTCCAAAAGGTCCCACCTACATCACAAATGGTCCTTTTGTTCGATAAAGTCCTTCTTTATAACCCCAAAAACTAAGTTTAGCCAGCGTGCTTCATTCAATAATCCACCGGTTTCCCTCCTTCAAAATGCATACACAATGAATCCCAAACGTTACCAATAAACTTCTCCAAACAAGTCAAACAACGTTTATAATCAAACCTCAGCTACCCTAATACGTAAATAAATGATACAATTTAAGATGGAGAATCGTTATTGTCTTTACCGGAGATAAACAACAAAGAATGTGCTCTCATTCACGCGCATGAAAACACTACAGCCAAAATGGGAGCCACTTAGAAAAACTACAAATTCTAGCTAATTTTTCCAAAAACAAGCCTGAAACTCTTTCTAAAGACTGTTGACATCTAGTGGAAGCCCTAGGAACTGCAATCTGGGAGGATTTCGCTCATAAACATGACAGCCATTAAAAACAGTGGTAGGCAGATTCTTTTTTTAATGGTTTGTCCTCTGGGTTTCGCCTGCCATATCAGTTCTGTTATACTCACAGACATTATGTTAACAGTTTTAGAAACTTTAGAGTGTTTTCTATCCAAATCTACCAATTATGTGCATATCCTAGCTTCTGGGCCTGAGTAACAGGCAGTTTACTTTGGGAACGCTTTTTATCCGGACGTCAATATACATTTACATTTACGTCATTTAGCAGACGCTCTTATCCAGAACAACCACTTTACAATAGTACATCTATATCTTTTTTTTTGGGGGGGGGGGGGGGGGGGGGGGGGTTAGAAGGATTACTATATCCTATCCCAGGTATTCCTTAAAGAGGTGGGGTTTCAGGTGTCTACGGAAGGTGGTGATTGACTCCGCTGTCCTGGCGTCGTGGGGGAGCTTGTTCCACCATTGGGGTGCCAGAGCAGCGAACAGTTTTGACTGGGCTGAGAGGGAACTGTGCTTCCGCAGTATACTGCCCCCTAGCCCAAAGAGGTTTTAAGAGATAACTTTTCATTTTCCAGTGACTTGTAGAATTTTTTATTTAGATCTGAAGGATGTTCAGCTTATGTTTTGTTTCAGGGCTGGGTTTTATTTGAATGTTACCACCCACCAGCATAGTGCTGTTTATTAATCAGAAACAGCTGCAAAGTTATTCCTCTTTGTGACTGAGATGAGCCAAACAGCCTTGTGTCCACTTGGCCAAATTAAAATAGGGGGTGCAAACTTGTTTTTACACCTGCACTTTTTTTTACCTGAAAAATATCATAAGCCATTGGATAATTTGTCAATTTTCATTTTTTTTAGCTAGTCTGTATGTAAAAATGATGTATGACCATTTTATAAATTGTAGCCACTGGGATTTTTGCCCATTCTTCAAGGCAAAACTGATCCAGCTCCTTCAAGTTGGATGGGTTCCGCTGGTGTACAGCAGTCATACCACAGATTCTCAATTTTATTGAAGTCTGGGCTTTGTCTAGGCCATTCCAAGATATTTTAATGTTTCCCCTTAAACCACTCGAGTGTTGCTTTAGCAGTATGTTTAGGGTAATTTTCCTGCTGGAAGGTGAACCTCTGTCCCAGTCTCAAATCTCTGGAAGACTGAAACAGGTTTCCCTCAAGAATTTCCCTTTATTTAGCACCATCCATTATTCCTTCAATTCTCCAGTTTCCCAGGCCCTGCCAATGAAAAACATTCCCACAGCATGATGCTGCCACCACCATGCTTCACTGTGGGGATGGTGCACTCGGGGTTATGTGAGGTGTTGGGTTTGCGCCAGACATAGCGTTTTCCTTGATGGCCAAAAAGCTACATTTTTGTCTCATCTGACCAGAGTACCTTCTTCCATATGTTTGGGGAGTCTCCCACATGCCTTTTGGCGAACACCAAACATGTTTGCTTATTTTTTCTGATCTGTACTTCTCCATAACTTTGTCCCTGACCTGTTTGGAGAGCTCCTTGGTTTTCATAGTGACGCTTGCTTGGTGGTGCCCCTTGTTTAGTGGTGTTGCAGGCTCTGGGGTCTTTCAGAACAGGTGTATATATACTGAGATCATGTGACAGATTATGTGACACTTAGATTGCACACAGGTAGACTTTATTTAACTAATTATGTGACTTCTGAAGGTATTTATCATCTTCTTCTTTATTGAAGGAAAAACACTTAAACAAAACAAACGACGAAAACAGTCCCGTAAGGTGCACAGACTATACTATGAACAACCACCCACAAAACACAAGAGAAAATTAACCCAACTAAATATGACCTCCAATTAGAGGTAACGACAACCAGCTGCCTCTAATTGGAGGTCCTACCAAAACCCCAACATAGAAATAGAAAAACTAGATAAACACATAGAAAACACGAACCACACAAAAACCTGAACCACACAAAACAAACACCCCCTGCCACGCCCTGACCAAACTACATTAACAAATAACCCCTTTTACTGGTCAGGACGTGACAGTAATTGGTTGCACCAGATCTTATTTAGGGGCTTCATAGCAAAGGGGGGGAATACATATGCACGCACCACTTTTACGTTTTTTATTTGTAAGAATTTTTTGAAACAAGTTATTTATTTCATTTCACTTCACCAATTTGGACTATCTTGTGTATGTCCATTATATGAAATCTTGGACTATTTTGTGTATGTCCAATAAAGCTATGCTTCAAAATAAAGCCTTATGAGATATTTAATGTATTGTCATAAAGAGTTTAATTATAACTTTAACATTTGCCTAGGAACTCACTTGGTGAAGGCCACAGTACTGAAAATAAACAAATTCAACAACCATCTCTGTCACTAACAAGTACAGTCATGGGTGGTAACTCGACAATTCACTCAAAAGGGGAGGCATCAAACATCCTTGAATTCCAGAGTTGTGTGCTCATATCCCTGCCTTGTCCGTGTCCTCTAGAGTTTCCTGAGCGGATGCCACTGCTTGGCCTTTTAGGTCTGCATCTAGTGCACTGCTTTTGACCAGAGCCCAAAAGTAGTGCACAACATAGGGAATAAGGTGCTATTTGACCAGGAGACCAGGCCCAACCAGGCTCTCTCTCTCTCTCTCTGAGAAAGAAGGGCTTGTTGTTGTATCTTATCCTAGAACTTGCCTTTCCTCTCTGGTCTTACTGTATGAAGAGATGTCTGACTGTATATGTTTAAAGCAGTAAGAGTAGTGTGCAGTGGTTCTCTTTATTTTTATTATTTTCTACATTGTAGAATAATAGTGAAGACATCAAAACTATGAAATAACACATATGAAATCATGTAGTAACCAAAGTATATTTTATATTTGAGATTCTTCAAAGTAGCCACCCTTTGCCTTGATGACATCTTTGCACAAAGGGTGGCTACTTTGAATAATCTAGAATCTAAAATATATTTTGATTTGTTTAACACTTTTTTGGTTAGTACATGATTCCATATGTGTTATTTCATAGTTTTGATGTCTTCACTATTGTTCTGAAGAAAATAGTAAAAATAAAGAAAAACCCTTGAATGAGTAAGTGTCTCCATACTTTTGATTGGTACTGTATATCAGGTGATTATAACCTGTTAACAACATAACGACCACTAAAGAAAATGCTGTTTTGTTTGGTTGACCCAACTGCTGGGTGTTGGGTCACTTAGTTTGGTTGTTTTCTTTAAGGCCAGGTACCACAGGCTTTTTTGCAAATGTAAAAATTTGAATGAAACAAAGTTGATGAAAATGCATATTTCTTTTAGTTTATCATACTACAATAATTAAAATGTCATCAATTCTAACCACTTATAAATGGACATACAGTGCCTTCAGAAAGTTTTCACACCCCTTGACTTTTTCCACATTTTGTTGTGTTACAGCCTGAATTTAAAAGGGATTAAATTGAGATGTTTTCATCACTGGCCTACACACAATACCCCATAACGTCAAGTTGAATTATGTTTTTCGAAATTGTTACAAATTAATTAAAAATGAAAAGCTGAAATGTCTTGAGTCAATAAGTATTAAACCCCTTTGTTATGGCAAGCCTAAATAAGTTCAGGAGTAAAAATGTGCTTAACAAGTCACATAATAAGTTGCATGGACTCACTCTGTGTGCAATACTAGTGTTTAGCAGGATTTTTGATTGACTACCTCATTTCTGTATCCCACACATACAATTATCTGTAAGGTCCCTTAATCCAGCAGTGAATTTCAATCACAGATTCAACCAGAAAGACCAGGGAGGTTTTCCAAAGCCATGCAAAGAAGGGCATCTATTGGTAGATAGGTTAAACAAGACAAAGCAGACATTGAATATCTCTTTGAGCATGGTGAAGTTGTTAATTACACTTTGGATGGTGTATCAATACCAGTCAATATAAATATATTTGTTTGTGATATCCAATTGGTAGTTACAGTCTTGTCCTATCAATGCAACTACCGGTAGACTCGGGAGAGGCAAAGGTCAAGAGCCGTGCATCCTCAGAAACACGACCCTGCCAAGCCGCACTGCTTCTTGACACACTGCTCACTTTTCCCAGGAGCCAGCCGCACCAATGTGTCAGAGGAAACATTGTACAACTGGCGACCGTGTCAGGGTGCATGCACCCGGCCCGCTACAGGAGTCGTTAGAGTACGATGGAACAAGGACATCCAGGCCGGCCAAACCCTCCCCTAACCCGGGCGACACTGGGCCAATTGTGCACCGCCTCATGGGTCTCCCAGTTGTTTACGGCTGCAACACAGCCCAGGATCTAATCCTGATCTGTAGTGACACCTCAAGCACTGCAATTCAGTGCCTTAGACCGTTGCGCCACTTGGGAGGCCCGTTACTACAAAGATACAGGTGTCCTTTCAAACTCGTTTGCCGGAGAGGAAGCAAACCGCTCAGGGATTTCACCATGAGGCCAATGGTGACTTTAAAATAGTGACAGAGTTGTGATAGGAGAAAACTGAGGATGGATCAATAATATTGTAGTTACTCCCCAATACTAACATAATTGACAGAGTGAAAAGAAGGAATCCTGTACAGAATAAAAAATATTCAAAAACTTGCTTTTTATTTGAAACAAGGCACTAAAGTAATACTGCAAAACATGTGGCAAAGCAGTTCACTTTTTGTACTGAATACAAAGTGTTATGTTTGGGGCAAATCCAATACAACATATTACTGAGTACCACTCTCCACATTTTCAAGCATAGTGGTGGCTGCATCATGTTATGGGTATGCTTGTAATCGTTAAGGACTGGGGAGTTTTTCAGGATAAAAAAGAAACTGAGCTAAGCATAGGCAAAATCATAGAGGAAAACCTGGTTCAGTCTGCTTTCAACCAGATTAATTCACCTTTCAGCAGGACAATAACCTAAAACACAAGGCCAAATCTACACTGGAGTTGCTTACCAGGAAGACTTAAATCTGCTTTAAAAGACCTGAAATTGTTGTCTAGCAATGATCAACAACCAATTTGACAGAGCTTCAAGAATTCTGAAAATAATAATGGTCAAATGTTACGCATTCCAGGTGTGTAAAGCTCTTAGAGACTTACCCATCACAGCTGTAATCACTGCCAAAGGTGATTCTAACATGTTTTGGCTCAGGGGTTGAATACTTATCTAATCAAATGTTAGAATTTTTCTTCCACTTTGATTTTACAGAGTATTTTGTGTAGATCATTGACCAAAAAATGACAATTAAATACATTTTAGTTCCGCTTTGTAACACAGCAAAATGTGGAAAAAGTCAAGGAGTGTGAATACTTTTTAAAAGGCACTGTGCATACATAATTTCGAAACTCAATCACAGATAATTTAAAAGCTCATTTCATAGAGAATGTTACGAACTGGACTATATGTAATTTACTTTGAATAGATGGTGATTGGGTCTAAATAGATGTTTGTCGTTTGGTAGTCTGAATTAAATGTCCTTGTCTTTAACTGCCATTTCCCGAAAGTCAACACATTTTTCTCAGCCTCAGAAGCATTTGCATTCACCAGATTTTGTGTCGTTATCCTTAGACGTATTATCCAGAACTATACATCGGGAATTGTTGATATGTTTTATTTTTGTTAATTGTAGATACCATTTTCTTTGAAAAATGCAAAAAATATGGATTTTATGTATCTTTCTTTAGTATTTTACAGATAGAAAAATGTAATGTTTTTATCCACAATCGGCTATGTATAAGTCCAGTCCTGGAGTGTCTTAACCATATTAAACCAAAATATTTAGGCTGACTTCATCCAGTGTCCAGAAAAATTGATTTGCGTGATATGCATATATGTGCATATTTAATTAGATATCACATAATTAGCATATTTTTATACAATATTCAAGAAATTGTTCATACAAAAAGTACTATGTTTGTGTCTACACTCATTTTTTAGAGAGTGCAGTGACAAACTCTCCTGAAAGACAACCTCAAAGAGCATCCTCACTCGTTGTGTGCCGACCGTCATTTTCCTTTAATGTACAACTAAAAAACACATGAGGAGCTTTTCATGTCATGTAATGCCGGCCAGCCCCGGCCGCCAAGCCCCGCACCCAGCCCCGGCCCCCAGCCCGGCCCCAGCCCCCGGCCGCCAAGCCCCGGACGGTGGAACCTTTGGCGATTGGTTATTTTTACCCCTTCCTGTAAAAACAGCAGCAGCTCGGTTGGTGTGTTGGTTCGTCCCCCACAATGAACTATGATGCACATCCTGCTGACTGGCTGGAAAATAGCACCGGCCTGCTGTTCACATCTCCTCCCTTCACCCTGAAAAACATAAGGGCCAGGCAGGGAGAGAGGGGAGGGAAGGAGGGAGGGAGTGGTATGGTTCCTGGCTCAGGCTAATTGTGTGTATGTGGGTGCACGTGCATGTGTGTGTGTGTTTTCTCTAGCTGCTCTCCATTCTCCGCAACGGTCATTCCCTGTGCTCTCACTCTGTTGTCTATCACTGTATCAACAGTTTTGTCACTGCTCTAGTAGCGATCATATCTCTAAAAAGGTCATAGGTCAGATCTAATCTACAGTACTGTAGTATGTACAGTAATTACACTACCATAATTCTGAAACAATATAGGGTGTGGGAAATCATTCCCAAACACCACACCCAGTGATACTGACATAATGATGATAAGGGTGATAGTAGATAGTAGGGTTGGGTGGTATCCAGATGTTCATATCGTCATACCGTCCTTCTCTCATACCTGGATATACATTATTACCCGCTTAGTATGCATGCGCCATATATTTACGTGGATGCACCATATATTTATGAGGTGGACACTTGATACGGTCACATGATATTGTTGTGGTATGTCACAAAATCATGTTACGACCACACATATCCATATTCATTTTATATATCAATATTTTGCTAAGTCTTGCTAAGTGGATGGATCTCTACAGAAGGTGTAAACGGTACAGCCAAATGGTGACTTGCATAGTAGCAATATCAGAAATAGTGTCAAAATAAAATAATATCAGTAACGATATCAGTGGTAGAGGTAGTTATATGCATACAATCAGGGGTAAAGTGGCTGAGGAACAGGTCTTCTGAAGTGCTGCTTGATGAGGCCGAAGTACCAGTCGGGGGTGTAACAGTATAGCTTCCGTCCCTCTCCTCACCCCTACCTGGGCTCAAACCAGGGACCCTCTGAACACATCGACAATAGCCACCCCCCTCGAAACATCATTACCCATCGCTCCACAAATGCCGCGTCCCTTGCAGAGCAAGGGGAACAACTACTTCAAGGTCTCAGAGCGAGTGACGTCACCGATTGAAATGCTATTAGCGCGCACCACCGCTAACTAGCTAGCCATTTCACATCGGTTACACTCAGCCCCCTTTTGACCTCCTCCTTTTTCGCAGCAACCAGTGATCGGGGTCAACAGCATCAATGTAACAGTATTGCTTCCGTCCCTCTCCTCGTCCCTACCTGGGCTCGAACCAGGGACCCTCTGCACACATCAACGACAGCCACCCTCAAAGCATCGTTACCCATCGCTCCACAAAAGCCACGGTCTTTGCAGAGCAAGGGGAACAACTACTTCAAGGTCTCAGAGCGAGTGACGTCACCGATTGAAACGCTATTAGCGCACACCACCGCTAACTAGCTAGCCATTTCACATCGGTTACAGGGGCAAACTTGGTGTGGCCTGTGATCAGGAAGTGAAGGTCCAGACTGTGGTGGAGCTTATGCATGGATCACCAGGCACAATACCAGAGCACAAACTTGTTCTTGTTTTGGCCACTACAGTTATCACAATTCAGGTTCACATGTGTTTTCCCAACTCCATAGTTGGTGAAGAAATGGTGCATGTAGTTGATGACTGCACTGCTGGTATTTGCTTGCTTGGGCCAGCTCTTTTTTTGATGGGAGGCATTAGACCATTCTCCTTGTATGACTGGTGGAGGAGATTCAGGCATGTTCTACTGATGCTGAAAGACAGATACAAATATTTTAGCATTATTATACAATAGATGTGAAATAGCATCACTACACACACTCCATACACATAATATTAGCTAGCTAGCCAGCCATATAACGTCAGCTGGCTAGCTAACAGCAAGCTTTAACTAGCAATACAAACCGATTGTCATAGCTACCTAAAGTTAACCAAATAGGTTCAATGTTAGCTAGCTAACATTAGGCTATAACTAGCAATGCGAAATGGCAATTCTGAGAAAACATCACTAACGTTACACACAATTCATACACGTAAATTAATATTAGCTAGCAATCCAGCCATCTAACCTCAGCTAATGTTAGCTAGATAACAGCAAGCTTTAACTTGGGGTCTTTTGTTTAGACATGTCACGTTAACATTAGCTAGCTAAAAAATTACCTAGAATCCCAATCCATGGAGTAACATTACTAGCAATACAAACCGATTGTCATAGCTAAAGTTCACCAAATAAGTTAGGTTCAATGTTAACGTTAGCTAGCAAGCCAGCAATCTAACCTCAGCTTACGTTAGTTAGCTAACAGCAACCTTTAACTTGTGGTCTTTTGTTTAGACATGTCACGTTAATGTTAGCTAGCAAAAAAATTAACTATAATCCCAATCCATAGTGTAACATTATTAGCAATACAAACCGATTATCATAGCTAGAGTTAACCAAATAAGTTAGGCTCAATGTTAACTTAACTTGCAATGAAAACAACTTTCTGACAAAATTAGAAACGTATAATATCTGAAACTGTAGCTAGACTCTTACCTGTATACATGGATGAAAGCTTCATGGCAGACTGCAACCCCTTTCCTTGAATAAGACGTTCTGTGTCGTTTCCGTTTAGTTTGCAGTTTGTTTGGCCCGTTGTATTCCACCGATTTCAAAACTCGGTCAACTTTTTCCGTGACAACACCACTGTTAATCGCTGTTTCTTCCCCATCATCAGAAGACTTTACAATGTTTTCGTCAATGAAAATGTTTTTACCTAAATCAGGGATTTCCTTATCGTCTGATTCATTTTCAGAGTCAGAGAGTCAGCATGCCACGATTGTCCTACAGAAAGTAGTTCATCACAACTTTTTCCACTGACCTTGGTCGATAGCGCCTGATAAATTCAGAGCAGCGATGATTTTGAGAGCACTAGCAACATATTTGTAGTTCTCCATGGCTAACATTATATGTTTAGAAAAAACGGCATTAGAAAGGATTATCTACGCATAACGAGCAGCTCATTTTAGAGACACAAGATGCTACACCGCAGACCAATCTGAATCTCATCTCTCGGCATGTCCAGCCCACTCATTATCTCAGCCAATCATGGCTAATGGGAAGGTTCCTTCTGTTTTCTTTGGCTTAACCAACTAGGCTCTTAATTTAACAACTTCATTCGTATTTACAGATGGCATAAAAGTTTGTTAGTAAGGCAGCTGAAAGTTCACATATTCGAGAAGGCATTTCTGCCAAAAAAACACATTTTGATTAAAAGAAAATGTTTACGTTCAAACTGCTCTCCTGTGAAGTCGTGACTTGCGACATACGCCTAGTTTCCTGAATCGGGTCACATAAATTAAAACATTTAAAATAATAATAATACTGTCGCCGAAACAAAGACGATTCTGACGAGTTGTCCTGCAGAGTTATTTGAGGAAGGAAAGAGAAGAAGTCTCACATCACTCTCTCATTTTCAGATGATCTAATTACTGCTCTTTTTTGTAGCTTTGGCAAATATGTGTGTGTTTTCTATACCTATTTGCTTATCTCCCTGTAGGCTTTACAGATGCTCCCCACCCCTTGTCTGCAACCCTTCTAATTTAGTGTACCCTGCGTGCACAACCCATGTGGAATTCTGGGTCTCTGGGAGCGTTTTGAACTGCCGATCTGCGGTCAAGAACGGCGAGTTAATCTCAGCCTATGCTTCCCTTCAGTCACTTTACTTTTTGGCACTGACGTAGATCACTCCAGAGAACACGGCTCATCCAGCTGCTCTCATCATCTGACTATGTTTTCTCTCATAGACCGAGAGCTTCTGGTCATCGCAGGGGTGGCACAGGGCTACTCATTTCTCCTGAATTGAGATTTTCTCTTTTCTCCCTCTCCCACCTGTCCATCTCTTCATTTGAATTCCATGCTGTCACTGTCACTTGTCCACTCAAACTTGTTGTCATTTAGCTTATCAAAGTTTGACACTTTGATAAGCTATTTTCCTGACGATGGCCCACTGCTCTTCCTACTTGGCGACTTCAACCTCCTGACGTCGGCCTTCGATTCATTTCTTTCCAGCTCACACTTTCCTGTCCTTGCCTCTTTTGACCTCACCCTTTCCCAATCCCCTCCAATTCGCAAGGCAGGCAATATGCTTGACCACATCTTTACTAAAGGTTACACGCCTACTAATCTCACTGCAACCCTGATCACTACTTTGTTTCCTTTTCTGTCTCCCTTTCCTCCAACCCTAACCACTCAGCCCCAATCCAGATGGTCATGCGCCATCACAATCTTCTCTCTATCTCTCCCACTACTCTCTCTACTGCAACTCGCTGTTGGCTGGGCTCAATGCTTGTGCCATCATACCCCTGCAACTTATCCAGAACGCTGCAGCCCCCCTGGTTTTCAACCTTCCCAAGTTCTCTCATGTCACCCCGCGCCTCTGCACACTCCACTGGCTTCCAGTTGAAGCTCACATCCACTTCAAGACCATGGTGCTTATTTACGGAACAGCAAGAGGAACTGCCCCTCCCTACCTTCAGGCTATGGTCATTGGCCCTCCCACCCCTACAGGAGGGTAGCTCCCACTCAGCTCAGCCCAGTCCAAGCTCTTCTCTGTCCTGGAACCCTAATGGTGAAACCAGCTTCCCCCTGAAGCTAGGACAGCAGAGCCCATCTTCCAAAAACATCTGAAACCCTACCTTTTCAAACAGTATCTTAAATAATCCTCTTCCTCACCTCGACAAGAAAACCATCACTTACACTTGTCCTCCCGCCCCCTTCTAGCTCTGACTCTACTAATATTTCTGTGTTATGTGGTTGACCCACCTAGCTATCTAACTGTTGACCCACCTAGCTATCTAACTGTTGACCCACCTAGCTATCTAACTGTTGACCCACCTAGCTATCTAACTGTTGACCCACCTAGCTATCTAACTGTTGACCCACCTAGCTATCTAACTGTTGACCCACCTAGCTATCTAACTGTTGACCCACCTAGCTATCTAACTGTTGACCCACCTAGCTATCTAACTGTTGACCCACCTAGCTATCTAACTGTTAGTCGCTCTGGATAAGCGCGTCTGCTAAATGACTAAAATGTAAAATGAAAATTAAGCTATTTAATGCCGAATGTGTTGTATTTCTGTGAAGGAAAACTATAGTTGCACATCCCTGATCACTCTATTGAAGTAACAAATCAATACACAGCTTGACTAACCTGCTCCCGCTTCTCCTGTTGTGCTATTTACAAACAAACACATGACTGGCTTAACAGTTCTGGGGAACTACGGTAAGCTTCATAATGTCAAATAATGTGAAATGAAGAACTCGATCTGCTTAATCTCCTAATGTATTGCACAAGTTGACTTCAGGTATTGACTCAAAAAGTAGCTACAAATATTAAAATGTATTGCAAAACTTAAAAGAAATTGTTTCAATGGTATTGACGTATTGAAAAACCATCCCGTGGCTATTTCCAAATACCCCGGTATACGGTATATGGTTGATTTTGCAAATACGGCAACTTTTGGGTGTTAAATGTTTTGGAAAGGGAAACCTCTTGAAACCTCTTTTTATCTATCTGAATATTTTCTTCACTCTGTCTGGAAACAAGATCTAATAGTGGCTGAGACCATAATATTTAAGAATATATATTTTTTTATTGTTCTCCCCAAATACCCGAGGGGAAATGTCACTACCACCACGTCTCAAAAATTGCTATTTTAGTTGAAAAGGAAATTACAGAAATTGAATTGTAAGGCATTCTGCATTGGGGCAGGTGTCGTTCTCTTGGCATCCGCCAAACCCAGATTCGTCTGTCGGACTGCCAGATGGTGAAGTGTGATTCATCACTCAAGAGAACGCGTTTCCACTGCTCCAGAGTCCAATGGCGGCTAGCTTTACACCACTTTAGCTCGGCATTGTGTGGCCTACTACTTCCAGGAGATGGAGAGATAGAAGGAGGAAGGGATGGAGGTAGATGGGACGGAGAGAGGAGAGGAGAGAGGGAGAGATGATAGAAATAGAGAGGGAGAGAGAGGCTTGGTGAAGGGGAGAGAGGGAGTGGAGAGGGAACGAGAGAGATAGAGGGGCTTGTGGAAGGAGAGGGAGGGTTGGGAAATGGGCTTTCACAGGCAGAGAGAGACTTCGTAGGACGGGTGTCTGTCTGGAACTGTCAGCTGACTGCTTCGGCTGTGGTTTAGAGCTCAGGGGCTGAGGAGGGCTAAGGGTTTGAGGACAGTGCAGGGTCTGTGTGTGTGTGTGTGTGTGTGTGTGTGTGTGTGTGTGTGTGTGTGTGTGTGTGTGTGTGTGTGTGTGTGTGTGTGTGTGTGTGTGTGTGTGTGTGTGTGTGTGTGTGTGTGTGTGTGTGTGTGTGTGTGTGTCTGCCTGCATCTGTGTCTATGTCTATGTGTCTATGTATCTATGCGTGTGAGGTTGAGGCCTGAGAGGGGCTGTGCAGAAGCAGTACAGTGCAGAGTCTATGGTCCAAGAAGCAGACTGTGTGAGGCTGTGGAATGTGTGGCATGCTTGGCCGCTGCATTGTCCTCCAGTTCCATCCAGCCAGCGACAGGATAATCACCTCCCTTACACTACACCCCACCCCTCACTTCCCCCTCTATTCAGGGCACTGGGGGGCCTCTGGGCCACCACTAACAATACAAATCATATAACTGCAAGTATTTAAGAGGATTCATCGGGCTGGCTGGGGGCTGTTGTAGGGCAGACAGACTGGAAGATCATGGGGTGGTTTCTATAGTAGTAGGGAGGACGGATAAACTAGTTGGAAATTGTTTTTACTGTTGTTGTTTTTCTATATGTGTTGGTAGAAATATGTTGCAGTTAGACCTTGTTTTAGACAAGGTTAAAAACACAAGATATAAAGTCACATTGAACTCAGTCAGTGTGCCTGCCTGCCTGGGTGCATTTGAGGTGAAACAAAGCAAGTGGAAATAAAAATGCAGGCCAGTTCTCTGAGTTTTCCTGCTTCCAACCTCTTCCTACCAAACTCCTCAGCCATTCTCCAATGCTCTCAGTACAGATTTCCACAACTCTTCAAAGTTTAAGTGGGCATCAGCACATGTCATCCTAACCCATGTTAGATATTGGACGTCATATAGATATCTGCAGATGTTGTGATGACTAGTTGACCACGTCAAATCAAATCAAACGTTACTGGTCAATATTGGACCAATACAACAAGTCAAATCAAATCAAATCAAATGTATTTGTCACATACACATGGTTAGCAGGTGTTAATGCAAGTGTAGCGAAATGCTTGTGCTTCTAGTTCCGACCATGCAGTAATATCTAACAAGTAATCTAACAATTCCACAACAACTACCTTGTACACACAAGTGTAAAGGAATGAATACGAGTATGTACATAAAAATATATAAATGAGTGACGGCCGTACGGCATAGGCAAGATGTAATAGATGGTATGGAGTACAGTATATACATATGAGATGAGTATTGTAGGGTATGAAAACATATAAAGCAGCATTGTTTAAGGTGGCTAGTGATACATTACATCAGGATGGCAAGATGCAGTAGATGGTATAGAGTACAATATAAACATATGAGATGAGTAATGTAGGTTATGAAAACATTATATCAAGTGGCATTGTTTAAAGTGGCTAGTGATACATCTAATTACATCAAGATGGCAAGATGCAGTATATGGTATGGCGTACAGTATATACATATGAGATGAATAATGTAGGTTATGTAAACATTATCGAATATAAATAATATAAAGTGGCAAGTGATAAATTGATTACATCAATTTTCCCATTATTAAAGTGGCTTGAGTTGAGTCAGTATGTTGGCAGCAATGTTAGTGATGGCTGTTTAACAGTCTGATGGCCTTGAGATAGAAGCTGTTTTTCAGTCTCTCGGTTCCAGCTTTGATGCACCTGTACTGACCTCGCCTTCTGGATGTTAGCGGGGTGAACAGGCAGGGGCTCGGGTGGTTGCTGTCCTTGATGATCTTTTTGGCCTTCCTGTGACATCAGGTGGTGTAGGTGTCCTGGAGGGCAGGTAGTTTGCACCCGGTGATGCGTTGTGCAGACCTCACTACCCTCTGGAGAGTCTTCCGGTTATGGGCGGAGCAGCTGCCGTAGCAGGCGGTGATACAGCCCGACAGGATGCTCTCGATTGTGCATCGGTAAAAGTTTGTGAGTGTTTTTGGTGACAAGCCGAATTTCTTCAGCCTCCTGAGGTTGAAGAGGCACTGCTGTGCCTTCTTCACCACGCTGTCTGTGTGGGTGGACCATTTCAGTTTGTCCGTGATGTGTACTCCGAGGAACTTAAAACTCTCCACCCTCTCCACTACTGTCCCATCAATGTAGATAGGGGGCTGCTCCTTCTGCTGTTTCCTGAAGTCCATGATCATCTCTTTTGTTTTGTTGACATTGAGCGTGAGGTTATTTTCCTGACACCACACTCCGAGGGCCCTCACCTCCTCCCTGTAGGCCATCTCGTCGTTGTTGGTAATCAAACCTACCACTGTAGTGTCGTCTGCAAACTTGATGATTGAGTTGGATGCGTGCATGGCCACGCAGTCGTGGGTGAACAGGGAGTACAGGAGAGGGCTGAGAACGCACCCTTGTGGGGACCCAGTGTTGAGGATCAGCGGAGTGGAGATGTTGTTACCTACCCTCACCACCTGGGGGCGGCCCGTCAGGAAGCCCAGGACCAAGTTGCACGAGACCCAGCTCGAGGGTCTCGAGCTTAATGACGAGTTTGGAGGGTACTATGGTGTTAAATGCTGAGCTGTAATCGATGAACAGCATTCTTACATAGGTATTCCTCTTGTCCAGATGGGTTAGTGCAGTGTGCAGTGTGATGGCGATTGCGTCGTCTGTGGACCGATTGGGTCGGTAAGCAAATTGGAGTGGGTCTAGGGTGTCAGGTAGGGTGGAGGTGATATGGTCCTTGACTAGTCTCTCAAAGCACTTCATGATGACGGAAGTGAGTGCTACAGGGCGGTAGTCATTTAGCTCAGTTACCTTAGCTTTCTTGGGAACAGGAACAATGGTGGCCCTCTTGAAGCATGTGGGGAGAGCAGACTGGGATAAGGATTGATTGAATATGTCTGTAAACACACCAGCCAGCTGGTCTGCGCATGCTCTGAGGACGCGGCCGGGGATGCCGTCTGGGCCTGCAGCCTTGCGAGGGTTAACACGTTTAAATGTTTTACTCACGTTGGCTGCAGTGAAGGAGAGCCCGCAGGTTTTGGTAGCGGGCCGTGTTAGTGGCACTGTATTGTCCTCAATGCGAGCAAAAAAGTTGTTTAGTCTGTCTGGGAGCAAGGCATCGTGATCTGTGACGGTCTGGTTTTTCTTTTGTAGTCCGTGATTGGCTTTAGACCCTGCCACATACCTCTCGTGTCTGAGCCGTTGAATAGACCTTACTGTGAAATGCTTACTTACAAGTCCTTAACCAATAGTGCAGTTCAAGAAAGAGTTAAGAAAGTATTTACCAAATAAACTAAAGTAAAAAATAATGAGAAGTAACCAAATATAATAACAATAACGAGGGTATATACAGGGGGTACCGGTACTGAGTCAATGTGCAGGGGGTACAGGTTAGTTGAGGTAATTTGTACATGTAGGTAGCGGTGAAGTGACTATGCATAGATAATAAACAGCGAGTAGCAGCAGTGTACAAAACGAATGGGGGGTGGGTGGTCAATGTAAATAGTCCGGTGGCAATTTATATTAATTGTTCAGCAGTCTTATGGCTTGGGGGTAGAAGATGTTAAGGAGCATTTTGGTCCTAGATTTGGAGCTCACATTGACGGAGAGGTTGTTGTCCTGGCACCACACTGACCTCTTCCCTATAAGCTGTCTCATCGTTGTCGGTGATCAGGCCGACCACTTTTGTGTCGTCAGCAAACTTAATGATGGTGTTGGCCACGCAGGCGTGGGTGAACAGGGAGTACAGGAGGGGACTAAGTACATAACCCTGTGGGGCCCCAGTGTGGATCAGTGTGGCAGGTGTGTTGTTGCCTACCTTTACCACCTATGGGCGGCCCATCAGGAAGTCCAGGATCCAGTTGCAGAGAGAGGTGTTTAGTCCCAGGGTCCTTAGCTTAGTGATGAGCTTCGTGGGCACTATGGTGTGGAACACTGAGCTGTAGTCAATGAACAGCATTCTCACATAGGTGTTCCTTTTGTCCAGGTGGGAAAGGGCAGTGTGGAGTGCGATTGAGATTGCGTCATCTGTGGATCTGTTGGAGGGGTATGCGAATTGGAGTGTGTCTAAGATATCCGGGAGGATGCTGTTGATGTGAGTCATGACCAGCTTTTCAAAGAACTTCATGGCTACTGACGTGAGTGCTACGGGTGGTAATCATTTAGGCAGGTTACCTTCTCTTTCTTGGGAACAGGGACTATGGTGGTCTGCTTGAAACATGCATGTAGGTATTACAGACTCGGTCAGGGAGAGGTTGAAAATGTCAGTGAAGACACTCGTCAGTTGTTCTGTGCATGCTTTGAGTACACGTCCTGGTAATCCGTCTGGCCCTGCGGCTTTGTGAATGTTGACCTGTTTAAAGGTCTTGCGCACATCGGCTACCGAAAGCGTTATCACACAGTCGTCCAGAACAGCTGGTGCTCTCGTGCATGCTTCAGTGTTGCTTGCCTCGAAGCGAGCATAAAAGGCATTTAGCTCATCTGGTAGGCTCGCGTCACTGGGCAACTCGCGTCTGGGTTTCCCTTTGTAAGTTTTCAAGCCCTGCCACATCTGACGAGCGTCAGAGCCGGTGTAGTAGGATTCAATCTTAATCCTGTATAGATGCTTTGCTTGTTTGATGGTTCATCTGAGGGCGTTATAAGCGTCCGGATTAGTGTCCCGCTCCTTTAAATTGGCAGCTCTAGCCTTTAGCTCCATGCGAATGTTGCCTGTAATCCATGGCTTCTGGTTGGGATATGTACGTAGGGTCACTGTGGGGACGATGTCGTCAATGCATTTATTGATGAATCCGATGACTGAGGTGGTATACTCCTCAATGCCATTGAATGAATCCCGGAACATATTCTAGTCTGTGCTTGCAAAACAGTCCTGTCACGTAGCATCCGCGTCATCTGACCACTTTCGTAGAGCGAGTCACTGCTACTTCCTGCTTTAGTTTTTGCTTGTAAGTAGGAATGAGGAGGATATAATTGTGGTCAGATTTGCCAAATGGAGGGCGGGGAAGAGCTTTGTAAACATCTCTGTGTGTGGAGTAAAGGTGGTCTAGATCTTTTTTTCCTCTGGTTGCACATGTAACTTCCTGGTAGAAATTTGGTAAAACGGATTTAAGTTTTCCTGCATTTAAAGTCCCCGGCCACTAGGAGCACCGCTTCTGGATGAGCATTTTCTTGTTTGCTTATGGCGGAATAAAGCTCATTTTTTTTAATGGCCTTATAGAGTTGGTTGAGTGCGATCTTAGTGCCCGCATCGGTTTGTGATTGTAAATAGACAGCTACAAATAATACAGATGAGAACTCTCTTGGTAGATAGTGTGGTCTACAGCTTATCATAAGGTACTCTACCTCAGGCGAGTAATCCCTCGAGACTTCTTTAATATTTGACGTCGTGCACCAGCTGTTAATGGCAAATAGACACACACCCCCACCCCTCATCTTACCAGACGTAGCTTCTCTGTCCTGCCGGTGCATGGAAAATCCCTCTAGCTCTATATTATCGGTGTCGTCAGTGAAACATAAGATATTACAGTTTTTTATGTCCAGTTGGTGGGATAATCATGTTTTATTTTATTTTATTTTCCAATTAGCCAATAGAACGGATGGCAGAGAGAGTTTACTTGCTCGCCTACGAATTCTCAGAAGGCATTCCGACCTCCGCCCCAGTTTATCTCCTTTTTATCTTCATGCAAATTATGGGGATTTGGGCCTGTTCCTGAGAAAGCAGTATATCCTTTTCGTCGGACTTGTTAAAGGAAAAAGCTTCTTCCAGTTCGAGGTGAGTAATTGCTGTTCTGATTTCCAGAAGTTATTTTCGGTCATAAGAGACGGTAGCAGCAACATTATGTACAAAATAAGTAAAAAAACAAGTTACAAAAAACGCAAAGAAACTAACAAAATAGCACAGTTGGTTAAGAGCATGTAAAACATCAGCCATTCTCTCCGGCGCCAAACATGCATGTTTCTTCAGCTGATGTGGCCAAACTATTTCCCTCACTCACAAAATCTCTCTCCTGTGATTGGAGGTTTGGTTTTAAGAGGCTGTTTTGGAAGGATGTAGACCCAGGTATTCTCTAAGAACATGAAGTATGGCTGCCATCTTCAAAAGGCAGCAGAGGTCCCTTCTTCCTGACTCGTTAGACGTTTCCCTGTGACTTCACTGGGACGCACACACACTCACACATGCACAAACACACAAACACTTTAACACACACACCCACACACTTAGCCCCAGTGTGTTCATGGTGCCCTTTAGGGGGCCACTGTCTCCTGTGTTTGGCAGTCAGAAATGCCATATCAGCACCAGGCAGCACTTCCTGAGCGGATATGATGGAGAAGGGAGTGCGGTGCTCTGAATGAACAAGCCCAATGGGACACTGAGGTCTCTCTCTCTCTCTCTCTCTCTCTCTCTCTCTCTCTCTCTCTCTCTCTCTGGCATAACACTGCTCTGGCTTCGTACAGAATACTGCAGACTATCACAGCACACACACTCTTAGTCATGTACTTACGTCCAACACACACACCCACCCACCCACACCCACACCCACACCCACACCCACACCCACATACACACACAATCTGATCTTCTAAAATCCATTATATAAATCACAGAGAGAGAAAAAGAGAAAGAAATGGTGAGAAATAGAAAATGAGACAGAGAGAGGGAGGGAGAACGAGAGACAAAAAGAGCGAGAGAGGCAGGGAAGGGGGACAAAGAGTGTGACATGGTGTGAAGAAAAATAAAGAAATTAGAGTTCATTCCTGTTAAGACTATTTGGACTTTTTACCCTGTAAGTAGATGCAGAAATGTGAGTCATTAATTTTCAGATTAGACCCAGTCAGAGATTACAGTTCATAATATCTCTGTCTAGAATGTATGCCTAAATTTCATACTGTGGAACTATTACAAGTCTGAATATATCTGTCATAGCTTCAGCCTGTGGAACTAAGACTGAGTCCTTATTATCGTGCAAATAGACCTACACTGAGAATATAAAACATTAAGTACACCTGCTCTTTCCATGACATAGACTGACCAGGTGAATGCAAGTGAAATCTATGATCCCTTATTGATGTCACCTTTTAAATCCACTTCAATCAGTGTAGATGAAGGGGAGGAGACAGGTTAAAGAAGGATTTTTAAGCCTTGAGACAAATGAGACATGGATTGTGTATGTTTGCCATTCAGAGGGTAAATGGGCAAGACAACATATTTAAGTGCCTTTGAACAGGGTATGGTAGTAGGTGCCAGGCGCACCGGTTTGTGTCAAGAAATGCAACTCTGCTGGGTTTTTCACGCTCAACAGTTTCCTGTGTATCAAGAATGGTCCACCAACCAAAGGACATCCAGCCAACTTGACACAACTGTGGGAGGCATTGGAGTCAACATGGGCCAGCATCCCTGTGGAACGCTTTCGACATCTTTTAGAGTCCATGCCCCGACATATTGACCCTGTTCTCGCAAGACTGACCTGAAGATACCTCTGTATCACAGCGAAATCGGTGCCATGAAAGGTTGCCCAGTCTGCAGTTTTCTAGCCAAATTGGGCTACTTTAAAAACAATGTCGCAGGTGAAAATATTTTGGTCGAGAATTGCAGGTTTTGGGCTACTTCTACATTGCACCGCGGCCACCATGGCATTTCTCTCTATCTCAAAAAAAGATTTCACTGTGACCTGCTGCTGCTGACTATCAGGCAGTGAGCAGGCTGTTGCTGAGTGAGTGAGTGTTTGTGGGGAGGGCTGGAGGGGTGTGTGTGTGTGTGTCTTGAAAGCGCTGATTGAGAGTCACGTGACTAAGGAGACGCGCGCACTTCGTGCCAACTTTTTACCAGTTGTAGGTAGGCTATTCAAATCAAGTGAAATGTTATTTGTCACATGCGCCGAATACCACAGGTGTAGACCTTACAGTGAAATGCGTACTTACAAGCCCTTAACCAGCAATGCAGTTCAAGTAAGAGTTAAGAAAATATTTACTAAATCAACTAAAGTAAAAAATATTCAAAAGTCACACAATAAAATAACAATAACGAGGCGATATACAGGGGGTACCGGTACCGAGTCAATATGCGGGGATACAGGTTAGTTGAGGTAATTTGTACATGTAGGTATGGGTAAAGTGACTATGTATAGATAATAGACAGCGCGTAGCAGCAGTGAAAAAACAAATGGAGGTTGGGGTGTCAATGTAAATAGTCCAGGTGGCCATTTATATTAATTGTTCAGCAGTCTTATGGCTTGGGGGTAGAAGCTGTTAAGGAGCCTTTTGGTGACTTGGCGCTCCGGTACCGCTTTGCCGTGTGGTAGCAGAGAGAACAGTCTATGACTTGACAATTTTTGGGGCCTTCCTCTGACACCACCTGGTATAGAGCTTCTGGATGGCAGGAAACTTATCCTCAGTGATGTAATGGGCCGTACGCAATAAACCCTCTGTAGTGCATGGTCACAGCGCTATCGCAAATGTATCATTCTCCACGTTTAATGTCAGTTTCATTGTGTACTTTTCTCTGAAATGAGATGTAGGCCTATCAGGGGCCATAGGCTACCTGCATCTAGCTCAGCAAACCATGGCAAAATGTAATTACAATCATAAACCCAGATTTTAGTCAGTAGCCTATGCCTATTGAAATTACAAGTCAATCTCGCAAATAGTCAATTTATAACGGCTTATGGTCTTAACATCTGGCACAAAATAACAGCACAATTGCCAGAAAATAGCCTAACATTTGTTTTTTGAACTTTGTCCAATTTACACAGAGATTTTGAGATCCTCTCTCCAACTTTCATCACTCAAACTCGCCTGTCGGATTTTTCTATAGTTATGCACATGCGCAAACAGGATTTATTTACAATCATAGGAGTCAAACAAGTTCAGTCAACATCCACTGATGAAAAATGATCTGGCGAGTTTAATAAAGGAAAATTATATTTTCTCTTCAGACATATTCAAATTCCTTTAAAGTCACGTTAAGCTTTGATTGAAAACCAAATTTAGCTTCTGACGTTGTTACGAATTACATCGATATTCCTTCTTAATCCAATCGATAACATTTTGGAAAAAGGGTTTATTGGATAAATGTGGCAACTCCTCTCTTGCTGCACAAAAAAAAACATGTTAGGATAGTTTTCAGGCCTTGTGGGCGGGCTTTGAATTGTCATTGTTCTGGAAATGCTTTGTTAGACATGGCAACCCTGGTGCCATGAATAGGCTAGCATAGTCTACAGTGCATTCGGAAAGTATTCAGACCCCTTGACTTTTTCTACATTTTGTTACGTTACAGCCTTATTCTAAAATGGATTAAATATATTTTTTTCTCATCAATCTACACACAATACAACATAACGATGAAGCGAAAACAGGTTTTTAGAAGTTTTTGCAAATATATTAAAAATTAAAAACTGAAATACATTATTTACATAAGTATTACGGGCGGCAGGTAGCCTAGTGGTTAGAGAGGATAGAATCGCCGAGCTGACAAAGTAAAAATCTATCGTTCTCCCCCTGAGCAAGGCAGTTAACACAGTGTTCCCCGGCACCAAAGATATGGATGTCGATCAAGGCAGCCCCTCGCACCTCTCTAATTCAGAGGGGTTGGGTTAAATGCAGAAGACACATTTCAGTTGAATACATTCAGTTGGACAACTGACTAGGTATCCCCCTTTCCCTATTCAGACCCTTTGATATGAGACTGGAGTTGAGATTGGAGTCAACTTGTGGTAAATTCAATTTATTGGACATGATTTGGAAAGGCACACACCTGTCTATATAAGGTCCCACAGTTGACAGTGCATGTCAGAGCTTGGAGTTTGCCGAAAGGCACCTAAAGGACTCTCAGACCATGAGAAACAAGGTTCTCTGGTCTGATGAAACCAAGATTGAACTCTTTGGCACGAATGCCAAACGTCACGTCTGGAGGAAACTCCATATGGTGAAGCATGTTGGTGGCAGCATCGTGCTGTGGGGATGTTTTTCAGGGACTGGGGCTGTTAGAATAGTCACCATCGATGGAAAGATGAAAGGAGCAAAGTACAGCAAGATCCTTGATGAAAACAACACAGGAGTGGCTTCGGGACAAGTCTCTGAATGTCCTTGAGTGGCCCAGCCAGAGCCCGGACTTAAACCCGATCGAACATCTCTGGAGAGACCTGAAAATAGCTGTGCAGCGATGCTCCCCAGCCAATCTGACAGAGCTTGAGAGGATCTGCAGAGAAGAATGATAGAAACTCCCCAAATACAGGTGTGGCAAGCTTGTAGCGTCATACACAAGAATACTCGAGGCTGTAATCGCTGCCAAAGGTGCTTCAACAAAGTACTGAGTGAACGGTCTGAATACTTACGTAAATGTGATATTTCCGTTTTTTTTTTTTTTTATATACATTAGCAAAAAAGCTTTGTCATTATGGGGGTATTGTGTGTAGATTGATGAGGGGGAAAAAACGATTTAATACATTTTAGACTAATGCTGTAACGTAACAAAATGTGGAAAAAGTCATGGGGGCTGAATACTTTCCGAATGCAATGTACATGCAACAGACTGAAGACTGAACACACATACTCAGATCATTAGCGAAGAGAAAGAGCAGGCAGGCCAGCGCGAGGGAGATAGGATGGGGCAGGCAGAGCCGTGGCATATGTCTTGGAAATATGCATCTCGCCAGCTCTTGACTTGCATGCCTCACAAATTCCCAAAAGTAGCCTATAGTTCGCCTCTTCCTCTCTGGTTTCATTTCAATTACAGAACTTTGCCCAGTCCTTTATGGCCTATCATCTAGTTAAGCTATAAACACGGAAAATAATGAGTTTTGTTATAACTGCACTGTGAATTTTAATTATGTTAGGGTTTTCTCTTAGCGTTAAGGATCCCAACTTCGTTTAAACGTTTAAACCCCTATAGCTTTTATCGAAAGCAACTTACAGGCATGCGTGCACACAGTACATTTTACATACAGGTGGTCCCAGAAATCGAACCCACTATCCTGGCTTTGAAGTGCCATGCTCTACCAACTGAGCTATAGAGACCTGGAATCAGACATAATGAGTTGTTTTCTGAAGAACAGTTACCTCAGATATTGTTAATGCAGCATGTAGATATGAGCAGCAACATTAAGTGTTAGACTGTCTATGCTAGTAAAATGTGACTCTCTAGGTCCATTAAGCCTGATGAAGCTTTGTTGTTTTCAACCTGACTCAGTGCTCACTCACAAGCAAATTAACAGGCTTGGCATAAAAAGGTCACTCATCATGTTGCTTAGTGTTCACAGAGGAGAGGATGCAACCCAAATGGCACCATATTCCCTGTGTTGTTCACTAGTTTTTACCAAAGCCTTATGGGCCCTAGTCAAAGTAGTGCACTATATAGGGAAGAGGGTGTCATTTGGGACATAAATGTCATGTAGCTTAGTGTTCACAGAGGACAGGAGAAGGCTGCACTATACTATGACCATTAGAAGTCCTTCCCAAATGGCACCATATTCCCTGTGTTGTTCACTAGTTTTTACCAAAGCCTTATGGGCCCTGGTCAAAGTAGTGCACTATATAGGGAAGAGGGTGTCATTTGGGACATAAACGTCATGTAGCTTAGTGTTCCCAGAGGACAGGAGAAGGCTGCACTTTACTAGGACCATTAGAAGTCCTTCCCAAATGGCACCATATTACCTTTGTAGTGCACTACCTTTGACCAGAGCCCATAGGTGCCATTTAGGTCTCTCTTTCTCTCTCTCTCTCTCTCTCTCTCTCTCTCTCTCTCCAGATTGTGCAAGAAGAGTGATTTTCATCTGCACCCACTGTGCACATGCCTCACTACTGGCCTCTTTACAGGCCCGTAACACCAACCGAGACTGCTCTCTCTCTCTCTCTCTCTCTCTCTCTCTCTCTCTCTCTCTGTTTCTCTTTGACTCAGCTTTCTGCTCAACTCTCATTTTGTAATTTTCAGTTTGCTCCTGGGCTAGCTAATGTGTGGAGTGAGAGAAAAAAGAGGTCGGTGGTGGAGAGTGTCAAGGGGGAGAGAGACAGAGAAAGATAGAAAGCTTGAAAGGGAGAAAAGAGAAAAGAGAGATAGAGAGTTACGTACAGGAAGAGCACATAAGGATGTGGTTAGCCCATTCAGCCTGTCATTGTGAACTTCTCTGTAAGCTCTGAACATGTCCTCTTGCTCTCTCTTGTCTCTCTCTCTTGTCTCTCTCTCCATTTGTTATCTTATCTCCGTAAGACTCCAGTTGTCTTAAACCTTTTAAACAAATCTCAGCAATGTGAACCTGCTTGTTGCTCTAGCCATGACCATCTGACTCACTTGAAAACTGACACTGGCTACTGTATATCTTAAAAAGCAGGAATGTTCTTTGTGCTGTTTCGCTAACACTCTTATGGTTGTTGGACCAAGCTTATAGGCAATGTGACCTTACAATGTGGTGTTTGTTGATGTGGTGGTTCGTCTCCTTGAATGACAATCTCCTGGAGATACTTTTGGCAGTTACAATTATTGTTGTTGTGATGCATCTGTCAGTTAGTATTCTCTCTGTAGACAGATCAGTCAGTATACCCTCTATTAGCTGTCGAGGCTTTTCGGTCACCCAGGGTGCACCTGGCAGTATCTGGGTCTTGTTGTGACCTGTGACCGTTAATGTGATCCTCCTCACACCTCACTAGTCTCCCTGGGCCAGCCTCAATAGCTGGGACCATGAACTGGTTATTCATATTAGAAAGATGCTGATTATGTTGTTGTTGTTGTTGTTGGAAAACAGTTGAGTTCATCATTAAGACTTAAATATGTTGGAGCGCTTGAGAATCACCACCAAGACTGATGCCTGAAATCAAGACATCTATCTCCTGGATACATCATAGAGTATATATCATCTCTTTTGCGGTCACCGTTTGCTCATAGACTTATTTATAGACTCACAGAACAATGGGTAGAATAGGGAAGAGGAGAGTGTCCATTGGTCATATGGTGAGATGTAAAGATGCCTAGCACTGGTTAGCAGATGCTTAACTGTCTCAGATAAACAGATGGATGGATGGATGGTCGGGCAGACATGCAGACAGTCAGACAGACAGATGGACAGACAGACAGACAGAAGCAGATGGGACGAGGGCATCAAACCATCAGATGTGATGACAGTGAGAGGTGAGAGGGGGATGCCTTTAAATCCCATTGGCTGACTGCCCTCTGCTAACTTTAAACCCCACACCATGAACACACACACCACTGGCATCTCTGACTTATTGTGGGCAACACTGGAAATAGACCAGAGAGCAGCAAGGAGACGTTCTCCTACAGCACAGTATACTATGTGTCCTTTCTTGTACATTGACATTATGTAGCCTGTGAAAATAAACCTACAGTACAACAAGCTGTTTATTTGTTTAGTGCACCTTTGAATTGTAAATTGCACTAGATGTTTGTCATCAGTAGAACTGAAGGTGTCAGCAGCAGGCCTGCCACTTAAAGTGCCTGTAGATTCAGTAGATGGCTAGGTAATATATACATGCCATTTAGCAGACTTACAGTCACACATGCATACATTTTACGTATGAGTGTCCCCAGCAGGAACCTAACCCATAACCCTTCGCACTGCAAGCGCCGTGCTCTACCAACCGTGCTACACAGGACCAGAGACACAGATAAATAGAGCAGATTATATCCACTCATAGCCAGAGAAAACAGAGGGTTCTGTCTGTAGGGAAACACATATCTAAGGGATGGAGTTCACACAGCTATCATTTATCTGATCTCCCATACCTACCTCTCAGCCTGACACTGGCTCTACTTTGGTTTTGAAGACGGGGTGCTTCAAATGACTCACAGGGTATTTTTTGGGACAGGGTTGACATTTCAGGGTATTGTTTCTGAAGAGGAGTGGGAGGAGGGGACACCCCCAGCCCAGAGTCATTGAGGTTGTTGAGGTCTCTTCTGCTGTGTCCTGCAGAGTGAGACCTGTTTCAGTTTAGGGATTTAAAAAATGTGTATTTCACCTTTATTTATCCAGGTAAGGCAATTAAGAGCAAATTATTATTTACAATGTCGACCTGTCAGCGAGTGAGCGAGCGCACCACGTATAACACACAAGTAGGTGAAACAGTATAATACAAACAACAATACACATAATGAACAGTCAGCAATACATTTAGTAATAGGCGGGATTTAAAAGGCAGTGGGAAAACACATGCAGTTATCAGATTAGCCCCCCAGAGGAATGGCCATCTCTCCCTGGATCCCCCCATGGCTGCCACTGCATTCACCGTGGACCCTTTAATGCTACGGCATTCATACATAGTCATGCACATACGCACATACGCACACACGCACGCACACACACACACACACACACACACACACACACACACACACACACACCACACACACACACACACACACAGTCATGTTACTATCCTTGTGGGAATCAAAAATTATATTTTCCCTAACCCTAAAACAATTCTTATTGAATTTTAAAACATACAATCTACTTGCAGTGAAGACACTCAACATTTATATTACATTCCAGTCATCTAACAGACTCCTTTCCAGAGCGACCCACAGGAGCAACAAGGGTCAACATCCTGCTCAAGGGCACGTCTACAGATCTCCCACAAGGTAAAAAACGGGGACCCGAACCAGCAACCAGTCAGCCACCGGCCCAAGCTTCCAACCGCCAGGCCACCAGCTCTCCAAGATCCTCCCACAGTTTCCCGAGTGCTGCCCCTCAACCATCCGAGCCCCCCCCCCCCCCCTCCCTTAGAAAAAATAAAATTTAATAAAAAATAAAAATAAATAAAATGATTCCATTTCCCCTCCCCAAAGACCCCACCCCCACGCACCAACATCCAACAAAATGAACAAAAGAGAAAAAATGAAAACAGAAAACAACAATACAACAAAGAATCATAACAGCAAGACGAACTGAATATGTTTGAGTGCATGTATGGCACTATTTACATGTGTGTAGTGTGTGTGTGTGTGCACGTGTGTGCGTTTGAATAAGTGTGTGTATATGCATGTGTACACGCATACAAACACCTGTGTGGCATCAGCCTCAGGCAAACAGGCATTAGATGAAACAACTATGCCCCTCAGTGTAAAACAAACATACTTAACTTCCTATCCCCCGCCCAGCAACTCCTCTCCCACTTGTCTCCAATTCCACTTCCCAACCCTCAGCTTCCCTCAACCCATCCCACCTGTCTCTGCTGGCCACCCTCTTCTGAATTCTACGCACCATATATCTTTCAACTATGCTGTGATGTTTAACATCAAATTTTTATCTATCTAATCAAATAGAATCCACATATTGCGAGTTAAATGAATACTTTTAATAAAATCAAATCAAATGTTATTGGTCACATACACATAGTTAGCAGATGTTAATGCAAGTGTAGTGAAATGCTTGTGCTTCTAGTTCCGACTGTGCAGTAATATCTAACAAGTAATCTAACAATTTCACAACAACTACATTATACACACAAGTGTAAAGGAATGAATAAAAATATATACATATAAATATATGGATGAGCGATGGCCGTGCGTTATAGGCAAGATTCAGTAGATAGTATAGAGTACAGTATATACATATGAGATGAGTAGTGTAGGGTATGTAAACATTATATAAAGTGGCATTGTTTAAAGTGACTAGTGATACAATTATTTCATCCAATTTTTAATTATTAAAGTGGCTAGAGATTTGAGTCAGTATGTTGGCAGCAGCCACTCAATGTTAGTGATGGCTGTTTAACAGTCTAATGGTCTTGAGATAGAAGCTGTTTTTTCAGTCTCTCGGTCCCAGCTTTGATGCACCTGCACTGACCTCACCTTCTGGATGATAGCGGGCTGAACAGGCAGTGGCTCGGGTGGTTGTTGTCCTTGATGATCTTTTTGGCCATCCTGTGACATCGGGTGGTGTAGGTGTCCTGGAGGGCAGGTAGTTTGCCCCCGGTGATGCGTTGTGCAGACCTCACTACCCTCAGGAGAGCCTTACGGTCGTGGGCGGAGCAGTTGCTGTACCAGGTAGTGATACAGCCCGACAGGATGCTCTCGATTGTGCATCTGTAAAAGTGTGACAAGCCAAATTTCTTCCGCCTCCTGAGGTTGAAGAGGCACTGTTGCCCCTTCTTCACCATGCTGTCTGTGTGGGTGGACCATTTCAGTTTGCCCGTGATGTGTACGCCGAGGAACTTAAAACTTTCCACCGTCTCCACTACTGTCCCATCAATGTGGATAGGGGGGGTGCTCTCTCTGCTGTTTCCTGAAGTCCACGATCATCTCCTTTGTTTTGTTATGTTGACGTTGAGTGTGAGGTTATTTTCCTGACACCACACTCCGAGGGCCCTCACCTCCTCCCTGTAGGCCCTCGTCGTTGTTGGTAATCAAACCTACCACTGTAGTGTTGTCTGCAAACTTGATGATTGAGTTGGAGGCGTGCATGGCCACGCAGGGCTGAGAACGCACCCTTGTGAGGCCCCAGTGTTGAGGATCAGCGGGGTGGAGATGTTGTTTCCTACCTTCACCACCTGGGGGCGGCCCGTCAGAAAGTCCAGGACCCAGTTGCACAGGGCGGGGTCGAGACCCAGGGTCTCGAGCTTAATGACGAGTTTGGAGGCTACTATGGTATTAAATGCTGAGCTGTAATCGATGAACAGCAATCTTACATAGGTATTCCTCTTGTGCAGATGGGTTAGGGCAGTGTGCAGTGTGATTGTGATTGCGTCGTCTGTGGACCTATTGGGTCGGTAAGCAAATTGGAGTGGTCTAGGGTGTCAGGTAGGGTGGAGGTGATATGATCCTTGACTAGTCTCAAAGCACTTCATGATGACAGAAGTGAGTGCTACGGGGCGATAGTCATTTAGCTCAGTTAGCTTTCATTGGGAACAGGAACAATGGCGGTCCTCTTGAAGCATGTGGGAACAGCAGACTGGGATAGGGATTGATTGAATATGTCCGTAAACACACCAGCCAGCTGGTCTGCGCATGCTCTTAGGACGCGGCTAGGGATGCCGTTTGGGCCGGTCTGCCTTGCGAGGGTTAACACGTTTAAATGTTTTACTCACGTTGGCTGCGGTGAAGGAGAGCCTGCAGGTTTTTCTGAGCCGTTGAATTGTGACTACTTTGTCTCTATACTGACGCTTAGCTTGTTTGATTGCCTTGCGGAAGGAATAGCTACACTGTTTGTATTCGGTCATGTTTCCGGTCACCATGATTAAAGGCAGTGGTTCACGCTTTCAGTTTTACTTAAAGTATTAGTAATTGACTGACCAGGTGTCTCCAGATCTCCCAACAATGTTATTTTTAGGGTAAATTTTAGATTAATGTTATGCTTTTTCAGCCATTCCTGAACCTGAGACCATAAACATGCTACCTGAAAGCAATACCAAAACAAATGGTCTATTGATAATGTATCCTCACAACAAAATCTGCAGAGCTGCAATGATTGTATTCCCCAGATATTCAACATTTTGTTGGTGGCAAGAATACTGCAGAATAATTTTTGCTGAAAAGCACTTGAATTTTGCGTCATTTTATCTTTCAACTCATACACTCTGTACCACAGGTATTTTATCAAACAGCACATTTGAGTTCAACCGTAATATTTGTTCTCTTTTCAGGGGGATGAAATTCAAATTGTAACCAGCTCTGCAATGCTTGTTTGAAAAAGAGAGATACTTTGAAAAAGGTTTCATTTTCAATTAATCGAAAATGAGACATGGCAATCTTTAAACAATGGATGAGCTTTTCTTAGTAATCCACTTGAGAACCATTTAGGATTCAAGTAAAAACTTTTGTGTAAGTGAAGCTTTTAGAGAGGTTTATTGCTTTTATATTTAATAATCTCAACCCACCCAGTTCATATTTATTATATAGATAGGCACGCTTTATCTTGTCTGGTTTAGCATCCCAGATAAAGCAAAATATTTCTTGCTCATATCATTTGAAAAACCAATCATCAGGAGTAGCCAGTGCCATTAGTAAGTGAGTAAACTGAGATATTACTAAGGAGTTAATCCTTTTTTTTTTACTAGTTTTCTATTGAAATTCATTGTGGAGAGCTCATTTATATATTTTGTGATATGAATACCAAGTATGTCTACTTCACCATCAGCCCATTTTATAGGTAAACTGCAGGGTAATGTAGAAGTTGTATTTTTTTAAAGATCCAATATTGTACACATTATAATTAGGTTTTAGTCTAGAGAATCCAGAAAAGTTATTTAGATTTTCAATGAGAATCGGCTCTACCTTGCGGACTTAATATAAAACTTGAGACATCGGCATACATGGACACCTTTGTTTTTAAGCCTTGGATTTCTAATCCTATAATGTTGTTATATGCACTGCTTTTAATAGCTAGCATTTCGATGGCCATAACAAATAGATATGGTGACAGCGGAAACCCTTGTTTAACTCCTCTTGACAATTCAAAATTCTCTGAGAAGTAGCTGCTATATACTATTTACACCTGGGGTTGCTATGCATTACTTTAGGCCATTTTATAAGAGACTCATCGAAATTGAAAACATTTATGAATTAAATCCAATCTTACTTTATCTAAGGCCTTTTCAAAATCCGCTATAAATACCAGTGTAACGGCCGTCGTTAGAATTAGACCAAGGTGCAGCGGAGGATGTGTTCATCTTCAGGAATTTATTACAGAAAGAACACGTTAGACAAAAAACAAGAAACCGACAGCCAAAAAGTCCTGTCAGGTGCAAACACTAACAGAAACAATTACCCACAAAACCCAAAGGAAAAACATGCTCCTTATGTGTGACTCCCAATCAGCAACAACGAGCTTCAGCTGTGCCTGATTGGGAGCCACACACGGCCCAAAACAAAGAAATACAAAAACATAGAAAAAGGAACATAGAACGCCCACCCAATGTAACACCCTGGCCTAACCAAAATAAAGAACAAAAACCCCTCTATGGCCAGGGCGTTACAACCAGGCCTGGCTTCTTAGATGTTTCATGTTGTTCTATTATTTCTAGTAGTCGTCTTATATTATCTCCAATGTATCATCCATGTAAAAAACCTGTCTGATCAGGATGAACAATACCTGGTAAAACCTTTTTATTTCTGAGTGCTATGCATTTCGCAAATATTTTTGCATCACAACATTGAAGTGTAAGAAGCCTCCCATTTTTTAGATGGACTGGGTCTTTATATTTGCCATCAGGGTCTTGTTTTAATAATATAGAAATCAGACCTTCCTGCTGAGTACCTGATAGACTACCATTTCTATAGGAGTAGTTAAAACAAGCTAATAATGGAGCTTTGAGTATATCAAAAAAGTCTTTATATACCTGTACCAGAATGCCATCAAGCTTGGGTTTTATCCAGACTAAACGGATTTAATAGCCTCAAAAAGATATTCCTCTGTATCTTGGCCTTCGAACTGATCTTTTTGTACATTTGTACATTTTTTATAATCTTTTGGAAAGAATTCCTTACACTGATTGTCATTTAGAGGGTGAGGATGAGACTGAAAAGATAACATCTGCTTAAAATATTTAGCTTTCTCTTTTAAAATATAATTAGGAGAATCATAGATGACTCTGTCTTTAGTAAAGAGTTTCTGCAAATTATTTTTGGTTGCGTTCCTGTGTTGGAGATTCAGGAAGAATTTTGAGAATTTTTCTCGATATTCCATCTAGTTTCCTTTATTTTTGTAATAGATTACGTTAGATCGTTCTTGAATAAGTTCCCCCAGTTATTTTTGTTTTTCCTCTAACTTATTTTGTATCGCCATACTACAGTTTTCATTGCTATCTACCTGTACTATTAGTTCATGTATTTCCTTGTTAGTCTTGTCTCTTTAGACAGGAACTGCTTTTTTATTATTGATGTGTATGGAATTGAATGACCTCTGAAGGTACAGTACATTTAAAGGTATCCCAAACAATAAGGGGACTTTGATTACATTTCCAATATCCCCGTCCACGTGGAAATTCTGTAAGAGTTATGTGAATTAGGTGATGATCCGATCGCATTCTGTTTCCGATTAATACTTTTTTAACCTTTGATTCAAGAGCGAAAGAGACAAGAAAGTAGTCAAGAATACTAGCTTAATTATGTCTCCTCCATGTAAATCTCACAAGGTCAGGGTTTTTTAGTCTCCAAATATCCACGAATGTGTCCATAATATTTGTGATCTCCTTAAGGGCACGGTGATGATAGTTTGTAGAGTGATTTCCTTTACTGTCCATTGAGGTACTTAACATTGTTTTTGTCTCCCACAATAATGATTTGATCATTTGTTGCCTGTAAGTTCAATAAATTGGAATAAATATTGTCGAAGCATATGGATAATCCTGATTAGGACCATATAGATTAATTAGCCAAATCTGTTTTTCATCCACTTTCGTAATCAAAAGCATCACAACTTTTCAGTTCTTTTCCCAATGACAGAGTGTGTATGATGTCAGGATGAGTAAGACTATAATGTGTGTGTCTAAATAAATAATAACCCAGACATTTTGCGTTGTTGATTGTCTATGTGTGTAACATGAAGTGAGTTTAGCCTTAATATTCAGGATGATAATTGTAATCGTTATCATATCACCATCATAGTTGCATCATATTTACATTAAACATAACTCTCATAGAAAAAAACATCCCAGTATTTCCATAGTAATTGACGTTTCACATGATTATGAAAGAGACCTTGCATTACTATAGAGACGGCTTCACTACAGTACAAATGTATCCCATACAATATGTTATTATTTCCCAACATCCTTGTTCTGATATCTTCCCATTGCTTGTTGTAAACATAGATAAACATGTAGGCAAAGACATACAAAAAATAGGCAACCAAAAAATATATTAAATTATAGAAAAGTTCTCAACAATAGAGAGAGGAGAGAAGATAGAGTGAGATAAGAGTGAGAGATCAAGTGTGTGTGTGTGTGTGTCACAGTATCTAACGAAGGTGGCGCCCCTCCTCGGTCGGGCGGCGCTCGGCGGTCGTCGTCGCCGGCCTATTAGCTGCCACCGATCGTTGTTTCTGTGTCTTTTGGTTTTGTCTGTCTATCTCGCACCTGTTTTGTGTTTGTCATTAGTGGGGGGTTATTTAGTGTGTATTTTCAGTTGGGGTTCTCGTGCGGGATTGTTTATTGTCCACTCAGGACAGTTGTGATTGTAAACTGTTATTGTCTATTATATTGCCGGGCTGCGCCCCGTGCGCTTTTTTTTCCCAGTGCGCTTATTTTGGGAAGGTGTTTTCCCCTGGCAGACTTCGCCACGCGCCTGGTGCCCTACGGCTATTGCGTGTTACTATTATTATTAAAACACAGTTGCTCCGGCCCTCTGTCTCCTGCTCCTGATTCCACATCTCCACTGGTCCTAGACGGTCGTGACAGAGTGTATGCGACCGTAAGCGAGCGTGTAATTGAGTGTGTGTGCACGTATCAACTTCATAGTGTTCAGATATTTTTACAGTCCCCATAATTTTTTCTGGAGCCTGATGTCCCCGTAGAATTTAGTACAGCCATGGTGTTATGGAGCTGTCTCGGTAGAGCTGTCCATCTATAAAGAGTTTGTTCACAATGAGAAAGGCACGCTTGCCCTTCTCCCTCTGTTGCCTTTACGCCGTTCGTTTATCTCCCTTGGAAATTGGTAATTGAGACCAAATTTGGTCCCTTTAAGCTCCCTTCCGCTGCTTTTGATCAGCTCCTTTTGTTGGTAGTGTTCAAATTTGGTCTTGTCGCTCCGAGCTCCAAGTCTGTGCACTCGGTGGAAAGCCACCTTGTTTACAGTCTCTAGAGGAAGTTTCAAGGCGGATTTAGTGAACTCTCAACAGGTAGAGTGCTTTCTGCGTAGTCTGGTTCAAGTATAATGATCCCTGGACCTGGGAACCCAGGTCCCAAATGGCTGCCTGCTGCACCAAAGCCCAAGAGCTAGACTGTCCCTTTTTATAATTCATTCATTATAATATACATTCATACCATTCTCATTCTCCAAGTGGAAATGTTGTTTGGATAGCTCAGAAACTGCACAACACTTGTGATGAATAACTTTTGGCTTATTTAATTGCATTTACTAGTTTACTGTCAATTTCTTTGTTGTTTTTGTTTGGAGAGCATGTGTCCGGTTTGTCTGTCATGTTTAATGTTGTGTGAACGTGCACGCTTTAGCGTGCATAGATATACCTGGCCTGCGCGCCAAGAATAGGTGTGGCCAAATGTACACTACATGAGCAAAAGTATGTGGACACCTGCTCGTCGAACATCTCATTCCAAAATCATGGGCATTAATATGGAGTTGGTCCCCCTTTGCTGCTATAACAGCCTCCACTCTTCTGGGAAGGCTTTCCACTAGATGTTGGAACATTGCTGCGTGGGCTTGCTTCCATTAAGCCACAAGAGCATTAGGAGGTCATGCACTGATGTTGAGCAATCATGCCTGGCTCGCAGTCGGCGTTCCAATTCATCCCAAAGGTGTTTGATTGGGTTCAGGTCAGGGCTCTGTGCAGGCCAGTCAAGATCTTCCACACCGATCTTTACAAACCATTTCTGTATGGACCTCACTGTGTGCACGGGGGCATTGTCATGCTGAAACAGGAAAGGGCCTTCCCCAAACTGTTGCAACAAAGTTGGAAGCACAGAATCGTCTAGAATGTCATTGTATGCTGTAGCGTTAAGATTTCCCTTCAATAGAACTAAGGGTCCTAGCCCAAACCATGAAAAACAGCCCAAGACCATTATTCCTCCACCACCAAACTTTACAGTTGGAACTATGCATTGGGGCAGGTAGCTTTCTCCTGGCATCCGTCAAACACAGATTCGTCCATCGGACTGCCAGATGGCGAAGCGTGATTCATCACTCCACTCTCATCACTCATGAAGCTCCCGACGAACAGTTCTTTGCTGACGTTACTTCCAGAGGGAGTTTGGATCTCGGTAGTGAGTGTTACCACCGATTGATGATTTTTACACGCTACGCGCTTTAGCCCTCGGCGGTACGGTTCTGTGTGCTTGTGTGGCCTACCACTTTGCATCTGAGCCGTTGTTGCTCCTAGACATTTTCACTTCACAATAACAGCACTTACAGTTGACTGGGGCAGCTCTAGCAGGGCAGAAATTGGACAAACTGACTTGTTGGAAAGGTGGCATCCTATGACGGTGCCACGTTGAAAGTCACTGAGCTCTTCAGTAAGGCCATTCTACTGCCAATGTTTGTCTATGGAGATTGTATGACTGTGTGCTTGATTTTATACACCTGTCAGCAACGGATGTGGCTGAAATAGACAAATCCACTAATTTGAAGGGGTGTCCACATACTTTTGCATATAGAGTGTATTTAAGTGCCCATTTGAGGATGTTCCAGCTAGTTAGTAATGTTTTGGGTAAGGAGCGGCAGTATCTGAGCCTGGTAGACCCCACATGTGCTTTGTTGGTTAAGAGGCTTTTTCTTTTGAATGCTGACATTTTGATGTCAGAACTTTGTAAATATTACCGTCATCTTTGAAACACCAGCGCTGTGTAAATATATCCAACACTCATTTGCACCTCTACTGTACCTGCCTGTTCAGCCTCCTGCTGAATCTTGTACTTGAATGCCCTTATTTTACGCTGACACAGCGCGGCGGAGATGGGCTACAGATTACACACCAACCTGTCACTTCATAGGCACTCAGTGGTCTCGGAGTCTCTGCATTTCAACTTTATGTTTATTGTGGTATAGTGTGATATAAGCAGAATTCAATATAATTCCAATGCAAGAACCCCCCAAAATGTAGCCCTCTCGCTGATTTCATCTGCCCCCTGGCGCCGGGTCTGACCTGGTGACCGAACAGGCTACCATGTGCAGCTGGGGGGGATAGCTCCAGGGGCCCTTGGGGGTGGGCTGGGCATTCATGGCCGGTTTGGCGGAGACCCAGGGAGGGGGGGGCCCGGAGTACCTGACCACCACACAGGCCTGTCTGTCAACATAAGCCCCGCACACCACAGGGTCGTCGGCCTGCCAGGGGTGGTCAAATCTCCCATCCCCGAAGTTGAACTTTAACCATTAATAACTGGCACACAAGAGCATGTCTAGATGTGCATTTTCCCATAATCAAATCCATTTTGGGATAAAGTGTAATATAGGATAAGGCGAGGACAGCAGGGGTGGAGGAGGTGGGGGGAAGGCGTTCCGGGGGATGGATAGGTCTTGTTCGAAAGTTGGTAACTATAGGGTGAGACCCAGAGAGGGGCACTCCATCCAGCCAGCTTCCTGCCCTGATCCACGGAACTTACTCTGCCCCCCAGAAGGAAAGTGTCACTCCCCCAGTCACCTAGATCTAGGCCTCAGCCAGCCCTCCACTCACTAGAGGCCCAGTAAGCCAGAAAAAGGGGGGACAGAACAGCCAACCTCCACAGATGCTGCCTGCTCTTCTCTCCTGAAGGACAGTGTCACACACACCTATTTACATAGGCCTTCTCCCTGGGGTCTACCTGACCTCCAGGCAGGCTCCCACGGACCTGGTGACCTCTTCTACTGTCAAAGCACCGCTGTTGGTCCTGACTCCTACCTCACCCTCCTTGGATCTCTTTGGGCATCACCCATCACCGCGTCCCGGCCAGGGCTCAGCCACCTCCACAACCTCGCCCCAAGGCGAACCTGGGCCCCCACACTCAAGCAGCCCTCTCCCGGCCACAAATAACTCTATTGCCCCGCTGTCATGAACCACCAGCACCTGGTGACCCAAATGCGCACTGTGCACCTGGTAACCAATAACAGGCTCTGTGCACCTGGTAACATGCTCGCTTTTCTGTTCATAGAGTCCCAACTCTACGCTCAACAGCCTAAGTCCAACTATGCACTTTCCGTGCCAGAGAGGGGCCCTGCCCGAGTCCGGCCGCCCTTGCTCTGACTCTGAGTGCCCCATCTGGGGGCCCCTGCATGTGCCTTGTGACACTTCGACTTCCAGGAAGGCCACAGTGAGTCAGGCCTGACTCTGCCCCCAGGCCTGACTCACAGTCCAAGAGGACGGGCCCACTCTGTTTCTGGCCCCTGCTTCCCTGCCTTCCCTCTCCCTGGGCCTGAGAGTCCAGCTTACTCCCTGGAAGCCCAGACCTGCAGGCCTCCACACCTACTCTCCTGTCCCAGTCCAACACCCCTCTCTCTGGGCATCACCCATGACCAAATAACTGTATGTATTTAACTGTGGATGAAGGATGTATTGCTGCCTCGATCAGAGCTCTGGCCTGACTTAGCTTTTTATTTGCAACTCTGCCTAGAAGGCCAGCAACCCGGGGGTCGCCTCTTCACTGTTGACGTTGAGACTGGTGTTTTGCGGGTACTATTTAATGAAGCTGCCAGTTGAGGACTTGTGAGGCATCTGTTTCTCAAACTAGACATTCTAATGTACTTGTCCTCTTGCTCAGTTGTGCATCGGGGCCTCCCACTCCTCTTTCTATTCTGGTTAGAGACAGTTTGCGCTGTTCTGTGAAGGGAGTAGTACACAGCATTGTACGAGATCTTCAGTTTCTTGGCAATTTCTCACATGGAATAGCCTTCATTTCTCAGAGCAAGAATAGACTGATGAATTTCAGAAGAAAGTTCTTTGTTTCTGGCCATTTTGAGCCTGTAATCGAACCCACAAATTCTGATGCACCAGATACTCAACTAGTCTAAAGAAGGCCAGTTGTATTGCTTCTTTTATCAGCACAACAGTTTTCAGCTGTGCTAACATAATTGCAAAAGGCTTTTCTAATGATCAATTAGCCTTTTAAAATGATAAACTTGGATTAGCTAACACAACGTGCCATTCGAACACGAGAGTGATGGTTGCTGATAGTGGACCTCTGTACGCCTATGTGGATATTCCATAAAAGAATCTGCTGATTCCAGCTACAATAGTCATATACAACATTAACAATGTCTACACTGTGTTTCTGATCAATTTGATATTATTTTAATGGACAAAAAATGTGCTTTTCTTTAAAAAACAAGGACATTTCTAAGTGACCCCAAACTTTTGAACGGTAGTGTATATTGACTCTATGCACAATCACAGGACTCTACACACTCACTCACGCACACTCACACTGACACTCCAACACAAACACACACTTCATTTTCTCACACACATAAAACGCACAGACATTCATACTGACTCTACACACACCCACACACACACTCACATATAATCATCATATACGCTGCTGCTACTCTGTTTATCATATATCCCTTTTTACAGAAAGTGATGCGACAAACAAAAAACATTCAGTCAGCAGCAGTCCTGTGGGAGAAAACATGCCCAGTTCCTGTTGCGTCATGCTGATGACAGAGTCAGGATTTGACGTAAACAGCATGAGTCCATGGCCCCATCCTGCCTGGTGTCAACGGTACAGGCTGGTGGTGTAATGGTGTTGGGAATGCTTTCCTGGCACACATTAGGTTCCTTGATACCAATTGAGAAACGTTTGAATGCCAAACCTTGTAGAATACATGCCCCAGAGAATTCAGAATGTTCTGTAGGCAAAGGGGTGTCAAACCTGGTACTAGATGGGTGTACCTATAAAACTGGCCTCTGAGTGTATATTTGATCATTTTTATTTTATTTATGCACTTTGAGACTATTCTTGTAAAATGAAAAGCACATTTTACGAATGTAATAAATTATTATTATTATGTATCTCTACCCCTACCAGTCCAGTATCCCTGCATATTGTAAATATGGTATTGGCACTGACACTGTATATACACTATAAACTCAGCAAAAAAACAAACGTCCTCTCACTGTCAACTGCGTTTATTTTCAGCAAACTTGTGTAAATATTTGTATGAACATAACAAGATTCAACAACTGAGACATAAACTGAACAACTTCCACAGACACGTGACTAACAGATGTGTTCCTGAACAAAGGGGGGTCAAAATCAAAAGTCACAGTCAGTATCTGGTGTGGCCCCCAGCTGCATTAAGCACCGCATTGCATCTCCTCCTCATGGACTGCACCAGATTTACCAGTTCTTGCTGTGAGATGTTACCCCACTCTTCCACCAAGGCACCTGCAAGTTCCCGGAAATTCCTGGGGGGAATGGCCCTAGCCCTCACCCTCCGATCTAACAGGTTCCAGACGTGCTCAATGGGATTGAGATCCGGGTTCTTCGCTGGCCATGACAGAATACTGACATTCCTGTCTTGCAGGAAATCATGCACAGAACGAGCACTATGGCTGGTGGCATTGTCATGCTGGAGGGTCATGTCAGGATGAGCCTGCAGGAAGGGTACCATATGAGGGAGGAGGATGTCTTCCCTGTAACGCACAGCGTTGAGATTGCCTGCAATGACAACAAGCTCAGTCCGATGATGCTGTGACACACCGCCCCAGACCACGACGGATCCTCCACCTCCAAATCGTACAGGCCTCGGTGTAACACTCATTCCTTCGACGATAAACGCGAATCCAACAATCAGTGAAAAGCACTTTTTGCCAGTCCTGTTTGGTCCAGCGACGGTGGATTTGTGCCCATAGGCGACGTTGCTGGTGATGTCTGGTGAGGACCTGCCTTACAACAGGCCTACAAGCCTCTCTCAGCCTATTGAGGACAGTCTGAGCACTGATGGAGGGATTGTGCGTTCCTTGTGTAACTCGGGCAGTTGTTGTTGCCATCCTTTACCTGTCCCGCAGGTGTGATGTTCGGATGTACCGATCGTGTGCAGGTGTTGTTACACGTGGTCTGCCACTGCGAGGATGATCAGCTGTCCGTCCTGTCTCCCTGTAGCGCTGTCTTAGGCGAGTCACAGTACGAACATTGCAACTTATTGCCCTGGCCACATCTGCAGTCCTCGTGCCTCCTTGCAGCATGCCTAAGGCACGTTCACGCAGATGAGCAGGGACCCTGGGCATATTTCTTTTGGTGTTTTTCAGAGTCAGTAGAAAGGCCTCTTTTGTGTACTAAGTTTTCATAACTGTGACCTTAATTGCCTACCGTCTGTAAGCTGTTAGTTTCTTAACAACCGTTCCACAGGTGCATGTTCATTCATTGTTTATGGTTCATTGAACAAGCATGGGAAACAGTGTTTAAACCCTTTACAATGAAGATCTGTGAAGTTATTTGGATTTTTACGAATTATCTTTGAATGACAGGGTCCTGAAAAAGGGACGTTTATTTTTTTGCTGAGTTTATATACAAAAGTATCTGGACACCGCTTCAAATTAGTGGATTCAGCTATTTCATCCACACCCGTTGCTGATAGGTGTATAAAATCGAGCGCACGCCCATGCAATCTCCATAGACAAAGATTGGCAGTAGAATGGCTTTACTGAAGGGCTAAGTGACTTTCAACATGGCACCTTTCAAACAAGTCAGTGTGTTAAATCTCTGCCCTGCTAGAGCTGCCCCAGTCAACTGTAAATGGAAACATCTAGGAACAACAGCAGCTCAGCTGCGAAGTGGTAGGCCACACATGCTCAGAGAATGGGAGTGCCGAGGGCTGAAGCACGTAGCGTGCAATCGTCGTCTGTCATCAGTTGCAACACTGACTATGGAGTTCCAATCTGCCTCTGGAAGCAACGTCGGCACAAGAACTGTTCATCGGGAGCTTCATGAAATGGGTTTCCATGGCCGAGCAACCGCACACTAAGAGTGGTGTAAAGCTCGCCGCCATTGGACTGTGGAAACGCGTTCTCTGGAGTGATGAATCACGCTTCACCATCTGGTAGTCCAACGGACAAAGCTGGGTTTGGCAGATGCCAGGAGAACACTACCGTCCCCAATGCATAGTGCCAACTAGAGGTCGACCGATTAATCTGAATGGCCGATTAATTAGGGCCAATTTCAAGTTTTCATAACAATCAGTAATCGGTATTTTTGGCCACCGATTTGCCGATTGGAAAAAAAAATAAAAATAAAAAAGATATATATATATATATATATATATATATATATTTTTTTTTTATAAATATTTTTTAACTAGGCAAGTCAGTTAAGAACACATTCTTATTTTCAATGACGGCCTAGGAACGGTGGGTTAACTGCCTTGTTCAGGGGCAGAACGACAGATCTTTACCTTGTCAGCTTGTGGATTCAATCTTGCAACCTTACGGTTAACTAGTCCAACGCTCTAACCACCTGCTTTACATTGCACTCCACGAGGAGCCTGCCTGTTACGCGAATGTAGTAAGAAGCCAAGGTAAGTTGCTACCTAGCATTAAACTTATCTTATAAAAAACAATCAACCAATCAATCATAATCACTAGTTAACTACACATGGTTGATGATATTACTAGTTTATCTAGCCTGTCCTGCGTTGCATATAATCGATGCGGTGCGCATTCGCGAAAAAGGACTGCCGTTGCTCCAACTTGTACCTAACCATAAACATCAATGTCTTTCTTAAAATCAATGCACAAGTATATATTTTTAAACCTGCATATTTAGCTAATATTGCCTGCTAACATGAATTTCTTTTAACTAGGGAAAATGTGTCACCTCTGCAACAGAGTCAGGGTATATGCAGCAGTTTGGGCCGCCTGGCTCGTTGCGAACTGTGAATACTATTTCTTCCTAACAAAGGCAGCCGACTTCGCCAAACGGGGGATGATTTAACAAAAGCGCATTTGCGAATAAAGCACAATCGTTGCACGACTGTACCTAACCATAAACATCAATGTCTTTCTTAAAATCAATACACAGAAGTATATATTTTTAAACCTGCATATTTAGCTAAAAGAAATCCAGGTTAGCAGGCAATATTAACCAGGTGCAATTGTGACACTTCTCTTCCGTTCATTGCACGCAGAGTCAGGATATATGCAACAGTTTGGGCCTCCTGGCTCGACTTAGGGATGCCACCCGTTAGATAAAATACGGAACGGTTCCGTATTTCACTGAAAGAATAAACGTGATAGTTTCCGGATTCGACCATATTAATGACCTAAGGCTCGTGTTTCTGTGTGTTATTATGTTATAATTAAGTCTATGATTTGATAGAGCAGTCTGACTGAGCGATGGTAGGCACCAGCAGGCTTGTAAGCATTCATTCAAAACAGCACTTTCATGCGTTTTGCCAGCAGCTCTTCGCAATGCATTGCGCTGTTTATGACTTCAAGCCTATCAACTCCCAAGATTAGGCTGGTGTAACCGATATGAAATGGCTAGCTAGTTAGCGGGGTGCGCGCTAATAGCGTTTCAAACGTCACTCGCTCTGAGACTTGGAGTAGTTGTTCCCCTTGCTCTGCATGGCTAACGCTGCTTCGAGGGTGGCTGTTGTCGATGTGTTCCTCGTTTGAGCCCAGGTAGGAGCGAGGAGAGGGACAGAAGCTATACTGTTACACTGGCAATACTAAAGTGCCTATACGAACATCCAATAGTCAAAGGTATATGAAATACAAATCGTGTAGAGAGAAATAGTCCTATAATTCCTATAATAACTACAACCTAAAACTTCTTACCTGGGAATATTGAAGACTCATGTTAAAAGGAACCACCAGCTTCATATGTTCTCATGTTCTGAGCAAGGAACTTAAATGTTAGCTTTCTTACATGGCACATAATGCACTTTTACTTTCTTCTCCAACACTTTGTTTTTGCATTATTTAAACCAAATTGAACATGTTTCATTATTTATTTGAGGCTAAATAGATTTTATTGATGTATTATATTAAGTTAAAATAAGTGTTCATTCAGTATTGTTTTAATTGTCATTATTACAAATAAAGGTAAAAAAAAATTGGCCGATTAATCGGTATCGGCGTTTTTGGTGCTCCAATAACCGGTATCGGTATCGGCGGTGAAAAATCATAATCGGTCGACCTCTAGTGCCAACTGTAAAATTTGGTGGAGGAGGAATAATGGTCTGGGGCTGTTTGTCTTGGTTCAGGCTTGGCCCCTTAGTTCCAGTGAAGGGAAATCTTAACGCTACAGCATACAATGACATTCCAGACAATTCTGTGTTTCCAACTTTTGCGGAAGGCCCTTTCCTGCATGACAATTCCCCCGTGCACAGCCAGGCCTAATCGCCCAACATCAGTGCCCGACCTCACAATTGCTCTTGTGGCTTAATGGAATATTCTAACATGTAGTGGAAAGCCTTGCCAGAAGAGTGGCACACATTAATGCCCATGATTTTGGAATGAGATGTTTGATGAGCAGGTGTCCACATAATTTTTGGTCATGTAATGTAGCTTACTTCCTTTCTTGTGTTCTTCTTATTTCTATTTCTCGTCTGTTTTTGTTCTACTTTATTTTATAGTACTACTGTTATTGATTACGGCATTGTTGGGAAAGAGCATACAAGAAAGGCATTTCGCTGTGTTTGTGCACGTGACAATACAACTTTGGAACTTAAAACTTGAGTATGTGCTGTTGTTGCCCCTTACATCCTTCTGCTGACCTTACAGTTTGCTAGAACAAAAAAAGGGAACGGTGGTCATTGAGTGTGTGTGTGTGTGTGTGTGTGTGTGTGTGTGTGTGTGTTCGTTCTCTTTAAGCTCTTCCCAGCAAGCAGGGGATGTCCTGATGACATTTGGTGATGTTACCATTTGGTCCCTTAAGGGTTTCAACGTTTTGTTATCCCAATGACATTCTGAGATTTTATTTTATTTATTAGGATTGTTCTAAGAACATTATAAGAACATTGAGTGATAGTCCCAAGGGAATGTTCTCTGGGGGACCTTTGTGATCTTCCCTGTAAGTTCTCAGCGTGTCACTGAGGACCATGTCAGGACCTTTTTAGGACGTTCTCACAACTTTAATTTTACTAGTCCTTAGGATGGTTCGAAAGCAACATTCTCTGGGGGACCTTTATATAGTTCCCGGTTTGTCCCAGGGGAGTTTTTTTAGGATTTTCTTGGGACGTTGTGCTATGATCCCCTTAAGGTCACATTAACTTTCTTGGTAGGTTTTGTCTAGATCCCGGTTTGTCCCAGGGACGTCCCCGAGGACGTTTTTTGGACGTTCTGTCATTGTCCCCTGAAGGTTTTTGTCACGTGATGGTCCCAGGTCCCAGGTGTCCCAAACCACATTCATTACTTATAATACATCTCTGCACTTAGCAAAATAATGTCATCTGCACTGCTATTTTAGTTATCAGGTAATCTGACTATTCTGTCACTGATTTAATTTACTAATTTCAGCAATTTGAGTTTGAGGTTTCAGTAGAGTTGTTGGTGGAGCATATCATTCAGTTTTAATGTTACTCCTGAATCACTATGGTAAATGTAATAGTTTTTCTTCAGTGTATTTTTACCAGAGCTGAGATTTACTTACATGTGAAACGTGTAGGAAAAGGCCATCAGTCATTGATGTAGACATGGTGGTGTAGCAGGAGGTTTGGAATGCTGTGAATCAAGAGGTTGTGAGTTCAAATCCAAGGGGAGGACATGTTAAATAATAAGTACTGTATGAATAAACTTACATCATGTGTGTCAAATATGTAAGTTGAAAACATTGTATTGAATGCTGTGGGTGTGACTGGATCAGTTTGGTCAACCAATCAGGGTCTTGATGGGCTTGGCAAGAGTAACAAGGGGTGATGTAAAATGAAACTAGGGTGTGTGTGCCCTGGGTAAATAAATAACCATTTTTTGTGTGGGGAGGGGTTCTTTGTGACCATCAGGTGACAAAGAACAAAGACCTCCAGGGGACCATGACACAGTGTCTCAAAAATGTCCCCGGGACTAACTGGGAACTAGGCAAAACCTCCATGCAACCATGACAAAAAGTCCTGATGACTTTAGGTGGCCATTTTGTGACATCCCGGGGACGTCCTAATGCCTCATTATTGTTTGCAGGGTTACTCCAGTACTTACTGTCTTCAACTCAACTCAACCCACACACACACACACAGAAGGGAAGTGAGTCATGTGGAGACAGCGTTGCCAGGCTAATCAGATCTTACCTCACAAAACCCACTGGCCTAGCCAAGTCGGGCTGGAAGAGAGAAAAAAAAGTTTTATTGTCACATACTCCAGATGGGACTAACTATTCACCTGTCATTGTCACATCACCAAAAAACTATAACGTTGTTTTCATACAGTATATATTCTCTTGTGACTGAAAAACATTGCAGTTAATGTTGAGATGTGTTCTTTACTTGAACTCTGTGAAGCATTTATTTGGGCTACAATTTCTGAGGCTGGTAACTCTAATGAACTTATCTTCTGCAGCAGAGGTAACTTTGGGTCTTCCATTCCTGTGGCGGTCCTCATGAGAGCCAGTTTCATCATAACGCTTTATGGTTTTTGCGACTGCACTTGAAGAAACTTTAAAAGTTCTTGAAATTTTCCAGATTGACTGACCTTCATGTCTTAAAGTTATGATGGACTGTCGTTTCTCTTTGCTTACATGAGCTGTTCTTGCCATAATATGGACTTGGTCTTTTACCAAATAGGGCTATCTTCTGTGTACCCTAGTCACAACACAACTGATTGGCTCAAACGCATTAAGATGAAAATAAATTCCACAAATTAACTTTTAAGAAGGCACACCTGTTAATTGAAATGCATTCCAGGTGACTACCTCATGAAGCTGGTTGAGAGAATGCCAAGTGTGTGCAAAGCTATCATCAAGGCGAAGGGTGGCTATTTGAAGAATCTCAAATATAAAATATAGTTTGAGTTATTTAACACTTTCTTGGTTACTGCATGATTCCATATGTTATTTCATAGTTTTGATGTATTCACTATTATTCTACAATGTAGAAAATAGTACAAATAAAGAAAAACCCTTGAATGAGTAGGTGTTCTAAAACTTTTGACCGGTAGTGAAAATGTAACTCAACTTACTGTCATCTAGCTATATTGTTTGTCAGTTATGTTCTTCATTTTTGTGTTTTTGACGGAGAAAGGATTTGTGTGGGGAACTATTTCCATTGTCGTTTACTGAGCTCTTCAAACTGTTTCTCTGGGTGTCTTTTGTAATGCTGCCCGGCCCGCCTGTAAAAAGAAAACCTTTTTTTGATATTTTCCCCTCCCTTTGTTCTTTCTCTCTCTCTATTTTCTCTCTGTTTGATGGTGTAGGCAGTTAGGGTGTGTGTGTGTGTGCGCATGTGCATGCGTGTGTGTCTGAGGGGGAGTTGATAGATGAGTGGGAGAGGGTTGTACAGGTGAAACAGGGTGGAGCTCTACAGGAAACGTGTTACTCAGAGCTATTGTGAAAAGGATTACAACCACTGGTTGTGTGTGTATGCATATTCGTGTGTATGTGTGCTGTGACTGAAATGTTAAAACCCCACTATTTTGCTCTCAGTTTTGTTTCTTTTTAAATCACACCGCAAGGCTAGCACTAGCACCTCCCCTCCCTCTCTGGCTCAGAGAAAACACCTCAAAGATCTACACATATTTTTAGATTGTATACAAGGTTCTAGAACCTTTTCAACTGTCAAAACAATAACACGTTCTATATGCAAGCGCAACCAAGACGTTCCCCAGTAAACATCCAATCCTGCAGCTCACCATAATTGCTAACTACCTAGTTAGTTGGCTAGCTAGCACAAAATTATAAGTTAGTATTTATTGATCCAACCCAAAAATGTAACAAATTAATTATATACACACATTGACTTGTTGCTACCAGATCCACTAAACAAAATCATCAGAAAATGTTTATTTCCCATTTATTATCAGATTAATCTAATGGTGTTACATTTGGCTAGCACAGCAAATAACCAGAGCTAGCATTGTTAAGGTAGACAAAGATCAGCTTACTTTTTAAGCCAGCTAGGTAGATTAATTTATCTCACGACAGCCAACAATATAACTAAACTAAATGTAGCTAGCATACGAGTCCAATGTTTGACGGCGACATTGTTTAGCTACATCAAAGTTAGCTAGAAGCAGTAATTACCCCACTATCGACCTCTCTCTCCCCCTCACTAATCTCTCTCCTAGCTCTTTATCGGTTTCCTCCAAAACGCAACTATATTTTAACCAGTTGTACTGCCCACTTAGTTTCAATTAAGAAACATACTGTAGTTTTAATGAACCGCTAGCTTGTGCTAGGCACGTATTATAAACGTCACGTTACGAGACCAAGCTAGTTGTTTGTTTACATGTAGTATAGTTTATAATACCAATGCTAGCGCTGTCACCTTGTGGTAATGTTGAACTGCATATTAATTACACCAGGATGATGCATTACATGAAGCAAATAAATTGCAACTTTATTTCAACCATCATGTATTTTGAAATTAAATAAAATGAACCTTAAAATATTCCTTTATGCACACCCTCATGATAGTGACATTTGCTAATAATGTCTCTCTACTGAGAAAGCCATCCTTAAGACCGGGCTTGCACTAATCCATGTCATGATGGCATGTACAGTAGCTGTAGGAGTCAAGTCTGGTATCCTTCAACATGGTTAGCCTCATTAACTGTCTAATGAAAAAAAGCACTGATATTGCCATTATCAATCAGACTTTTCTTGTCTTTCAAGTTATTAGCAAATGATTAACATACACAGGTTATCTCAGATGTGTAAGTGAGTTTCCTATATCTAATAGTATAATTTCAAATGGAGAAAACATCTCAGCAAAATGTAAACAATGTGTGAGGATTTGCTGTTTCAAATGACAAGCCACATGTACAAGTGCCTACGAGGCCAATACTAATCCAATCATGTCTGCATTGGGCATGTACGCCATAAATAATCTCACATCCACTGTAACCAAAAGGGTAGAGCACGAATAGTGGAGGCAAGAGAAAAATCAAAGAAAAATCCCCTGGAGAATGACCACTGTGAAGGGTAACTTTTACATGGGCTGCAAAGCAGCTATGTAATGTGTGAGTTCGATCTTTGTATGGCTGACCTGACCAGGCCAGGACGCAAACCCTAATCAAATTATACTTGTAGCTAGCATGCTAACCACTGGAGAAGGAGGACAATGAGTGTAGCAGAATGAAGCAAATCGGTGCAAAGTTGCAGGAGGAGATCCTCCCGCAGCCGAGATGCTTACAGTATTAAAATATAGATACCGTCATGATAGACAGGAAGATACACTACTTCAAGTCCCAAGGGGGATGACATCACATCTCATTGGCTACTAGAACTCACATGCAGCTCACCTCCACTACAGTCACAACCCTTTCACCTCCTCCTATGCCAGCGACAGTATAAATCAGCCACCGACTGTTTGTTCAGAGTCAATGTAGCAGAATTAAATACCCACAAAATGTATTCTGTGGGTGCTAGATTGACTCAGTTCACACAGGCTGCTCTGCTGGCTGCTGAGGTTGATGCGGAGGAGGACGAGGTCAGTGACTGTAGAAGAGGGGTGAGCGTGTATCACATGTGAGCTAGTTGACAGGTGAGTGCTAGGCTCTTTCTCAATTCATCCTTACTCGATTGCTCTCCTAGTCTCTTTCTAAAAACCCATTGGAGAAGAAGGTCAGAGGGGAGGGACTTTGTACCTTCTCCTCTAATACAGTTGCAATACAATACAGTTGAGGAGATAGGATGCAAATAATCAAGGAAAGACAGTGAGAATGCCCTAGTAGCCATGGTGTGGTTATGTCACCCGCCCTGAGACCTAAGGTACTGTTATCCTAGCCCAACCAAGATTGTGGTTTTGGTATGGTAATAGACGCTGCTTTGTGGGTATGTAGTGTTGTTGTGGACCGGGGTTGCATCCTAGGTTAGCCATACAGGGATTGTTACAACCACAGCAATGATCAAGGACATCAGCTGCAGCTGCAAATCTGTGCAATATCATCAGACAAAATGAGAGTGAGTGACAACCAAATAAAACAGAAACAGTGAATGTTCAATGACCAAAAAAATCCACTATACTTAATTAAACACTCATACATACAAAGAACGTCTATGTAAATCGTTAGTGGGTTTAGACATTAATCTTACTCCAAAACAAGAGAATATTGAATAGTTCAAATAATAGTGTCTAATACAAATAATAAGCTGGATATCAGGGATGGTCTGGAACAGAAACCTGAACACCCGGTAGCTAGATCGCCATGCATGTTCTAGGTCTATGCATTGTTTCTTTTAAGAGTATTTTTGTATTCCTTACAACCAATTATAACATTAAACCAGTAGTATACAGTATACATCCCATTGGCGATATACCCTTCAGTCTCTCCAGGACTTGGGACTTTCATTGGGTCCTTTAGCCGCAGTCAGGGTTTACCATCTTTCACAGGTCTGTGTATCTGAGGTTAGGAATTATAGAAATTAGACCAGTCATCATAGAATCAGTTCATTAGCAAGTAAGCTTAGCTACCTGACATTACCTAGAATAGATGGTTAACTTGATAAACAACTTACCCGTGTGCTACACATCATCCTGGCGCCGCCACCTCCTGCTGCTGCTAACGTTACTATCCATGCACACCGTGATGCTTCTTTGGGAAATCTATCTATAAACTTTAATTTTCCGCAGACGTAAGTTGAGAAAAAAGAAGAAACCCGCACACTGCTCTTGATAGTATCACTGCTCTTTAATACGCTTTACATATCGGCCTCAACCTCTCTTTCGTATCGTCTGAGATCCCTAAAGATTGGAAAGCTGCCACGGTCATCCCCCTCTTCAAAGGGGGAGACACTAGACGGAAACTGTTACAGACCTATATCTATCCTACCCTGCCTTTCTAAAGTCTTTGAAAGCCAAGTTAACAAACATCACCGAACATTTCAAATCCCACTGTACCTTCTCCGCTATGCAATCTGGTTTGCGAGCTGGTCATGGGTGCACCTCAGCCAGGTTCACCAACTGCTTCTCAGATAGAGTTCAGTGTGTCAAATCGGAGAGCCTGTTGTCCGAACCTCTGGCAGTCTCTATGGGGGTGCCACAGGGTTAAATTCTCGGGACGACTCTTTTCTCTGTATACATCAATGATGTCGCTCTTGCCGCTGGTGATTCCCTGATCCACCTCTACGCAGACAACACCATTCTGTATACTTCTGGCCCTTCTTTGGACACTGCGTTAACAAACCTCCAGACAAGCTTCAATGCCATAAATCACTCCTTCCGTGGCCTCGAACTGCTCTTAAATGCTAGTAAAACTAAATGCATGCTCTTCAACCGATCGCTGCCCGCACCTGCCCGCCCGTCTAGCATCACTACTCTGGACGGTTCTGACTTAGAATATGTGGACAACTATAAATACCTAGGTGTCTGGTTAGACTGTAAACTCCCCTTCCAGACTCACATTAAACATCTCCAATCCAAAATTAAATCTAGAATAGGCTTCCAGTTTCGCAACAAAGCATCCTTCAATCATGCTGCCAAACATACCCTCGTAAAACGAACTATCCTAATGATCCTTGACTACGGCGATGTCATTTACAAAATATCCTCCAACACTCTATTCAGCAAATTGGATGTAGTCTATCACAGTGCTATCCATTTTGTCACCAAAGCCCCATATACTACCCACCACTGCGACCTGTATGCTCTCGTTGGCTGGCCCTCGCTTTATATTCGTCGCCAAGCCCACTGGCTCCAGGTCATCTATAAGTCTTTGCTAGGTAAAGCCCCGCCTTATCTCATCTCACTGGTCACCATAGCAGCACCCACCCATAGCACGTGCTCCAGCAGGTATATTTCACTGGTCATCCCCAAAGCCAACTCCTCCTTTGGATGCCTTTCCTTACAGTTCTCTGCTGCCAGTGACTGGAACAAACTACAAAAATAACTGAAGCTGGAGTCTTATATCTCTCTAACTAACTTTAAGCATCAGCTGTCAGAGCAACTTACTGATCACTCTACCTGTATACAGCCAATCTGTAAATAGCACACCCAACTATCTCATCCCCATATTGTTATTTTCTTTTCTCCTTTGCACCCCAGTATCTCTACTTGCACATTCATCTTCTGCACATCTGTCACTCCAGTGTTTAATTGCTAAATTGTAATTATTTCGCCACTATGGCCTATTTATTGCCTTACCTCCCTAATCTTACTACATTTGTTCACACTGTATATATATTTTTCTATTGTGTTATGTGTAACTCTGTGTTGTTTGTGTCGCACTGCTTTGCTTCATCTTGGCGAGGTCGCAGTTGTAAATGAGAACTTGTTCTCAACTGGTCTACCTGGTTAAATAAAGGTGAAATCTTTTTTTATTTTTTTAAACTCCCTCCCTCCCCTCACCACAGAGGCCCAGTGGGGGTTCTGCCAACAGGTCTCGTCAGGGTGGAAAAATCTGGCTAGACAAAACATCATTAGGAAGGGTGTGTGTATATTCATGCAGCGTAGAGCAGGGCACTGTCTGTCTGTCTGTCTGGCTTGTTTATTTTGATTTCACTCCCACCTCCTTCTCATATGAAAAAATGGCAAATTAGTTTTCCTTTTCAAGCCCAATAGGCCATGCCTTACCTATGTAGCTCATATTGAGTGGCTAGGATTGTGGCAGCCCTTGTGTGGTCTCTGGATGTGTGTGTGTGTGTACGTTTGTGTGCACATGCATGCGTGTGTACGTGTGTGTGTGTGATGTGGTGTTTGTGTGTGGTGTAACGAGGCAACAATTGATCTACAAGTAGTTGGAATTGTCTCCTCAAACACACACTGACATGTCACACCATTAAGTGTTTCGTAGGGACATTAGGTCAGGTTAGATATGGATTATTTAATGGACGAATACTGGGGAGGAAGACAAAGTTACACCATTTTCGAAAATCAGAGGACAGACTTTATTTGAGTATAGAGTATATCCTGAAATGTTGAAGACAAGTAAAGCCTGAATGGTGTTATTACCAATGTCTATTTTGATGTTAAATCAAAACTCTCCCTCCCTCTCTCATCCAGAACTCCATCCGCCACAACCTGTCCCTCCACAGTCGTTTTGTTCGTGTGCAGAACGAGGGGACAGGGAAGAGCTCGTGGTGGATGCTGAACCCAGAGGGAGGGAAGAGCGGGAAGTCCCCCCGACGTAGAGCTGCCTCCATGGACAACAACAGCAAGTTTACCAAGAGCAGAGGGCGGGCTGCCAAGAAGAAGGTAGGAAGGAATAGAACAGTACATACACTGTCTATCATTAGCTGTATTTCAGCATCTCTACAGTGTTTGTTTGTTAATATGGAAAAGTGAATAGGCTCATCTGTCACAGGCGTCAAAATGAGTAGACCAAGGTGCAGTATGGAATATGTTCATCTTGTGGTTTAATGAAAGAATGAACACTTTACAAATTAAACAAAAATGACAGCAGACAGTTCCGTCAGGTACTTACAACTAAACGGAAAACAACTACCCACAAAACCCAAAGGAAAAACAGGCTGCCTAAGTATGGTTCCTAATCAGAGACAACTGCCTCTGGACAGCTGCCTCTGGTTAGGAACCATACTCGGCCCAACACAAAGAAATACAACACATAGAATGCCCACCCCACAACCTGACCTAACCACATAGAGAAACAAACCCTCTCTCTCAGGTCAGGGCGTGACATCATCACTCAGACCATTATAGGTTAATATGAGGTGCCACAAATTGCTGAAACTAAAACAATCTCTACTTTTAGCTACTGTGCAGAGTTGTTCTGCACATCCGTCAGCCTTGTGTCAGTGGCCTGTCCACCTGTGTACCTTTGTCTACCTGACCTCACCTCTGTCCCTCTCCCGTCTCCCCAGGTGGCTCTCCAGGACGGGGTAGTTGGGGGTGCAGACAGCCCGGGAGGCTCCCAGTACTCCAAGTGGCTCGGCAGCCCCAACTCCCACAGCCACAGCAATGATGACTTCGAGGCCTGGACTACCTTCCGGACGCGTGCCTCCTCCGACGCCTCCACCCTCTCTGGCCGTCGCTCTCCCTTCCTGGAACAGGACATCGACCTATCAGAGGCCGACGTCCATATGGGCTACCCTGGAGGGGTGGGGCCTAAGATTACCTCCATGGCCACCCTGCCCAGCCTATCAGAAGTGGGCCTGGCCGGCTCCATGGGGGGTCATCATCATGGTCACCACGGAACAGAGAATGTCATGGAGAATCTCCTTGACAACCTCAACCTGTTGTCCCCCAAGAATCAAGGCCAGCTGGTGGTATGTGGCGGGCCTGGGTCTGGGCCCGACTCCTCCCGGTCCTCCCCCTCCTCCATGCTTCAGAACAGCCCCTATAGCTCCCCCTCCATGAACCCCCAACCCCAACAGCAGGACTACAGGAAGTGCCTCTATGGCCAGGCTGGGCCAGGCATGAACAGCCCGCATCTCTCCCCCATCCCCATGCAGACGCTGCCAGAGAGCAAGCCTCCAGGGTCCTTTGCACCCTTCCGGAGCCATTACAACTGCCCCGCTGGGCTCCTTAAGGAGCTGCTGACCTCTGACGTAGCTGACCCCCATGGCAGGGGTGGGGGTGAGGCCATGCCCACCATGGAGACAGTAGTGTCCCAGTCAGGGAGAGGGCGAGGAGGAGGAGGGCGGATGCTGCCCAACTACAGCAGCCAGGGGCAGGTGGGACAGGTGGGGGGGCACGGAGGGGTGAAAATGATGAGTCCACCTCCTCAGCAACACCCACAACACCCTCAGTCCCACCCTCAAAATCCACACCCTCACCCTCACCTGCAGCCTTTCCACAGCCAGGGCCAGTGCCCTCACCCATCTGTGTCCTCCATGAACGGCTGTGGCCTGATTCCCCTGACCAGCCTCAACCACGCTGGGGGCCCAGCCCGTCTAGCCAGCCTCAGGACACACATCCACCAGCTACAGCAGCGGCCCCACAGTGGTGGTGGTCACCCAGTTTCAGGCCATCACAACCACAGTCCCAACCACAGCGGAGCTCCTCCACCCAACTACGGCAGCAGTGCTAATTGTTATGGGAGACCAGGTCCAGGTCACAGCTCTGCTCATCCCCAGTCCCACCATCGCCATCACCACCATCATCATCATCATCAGGAGAGGCTGCCTAGTGATCTAGATGACATGTCCATCGAAAGGTTTGAGTGTGACATGGAGTCTGTTCTTCATGATACGCTGATGGATGGAGACTCGTTGGACTTCAACTTTGACCCCATGGTGACCACCCAGGGGTTTAGTCAGGGGGTTGGGGTGAAGACCACCACACACAGCTGGGTGTCTGGCTAAGACACACACACACACCTCTCCGACTCAGAGCAGACAGGTTAGTGTATAGAGATACAATATAATAAATACAACAGTGTAAATATAATATAATATATTTACTATTAAATTGTGTCTCAAACCATGTATGGTAAATGTTTTGAAATCCTTTAATACATTAATTATGCAGTTATTGATGGTTTTACATTTTTGATTTTTCAGGTTTTTCACCATTCTCCACTGGCCTCTAAAGAAACCATTGCCCCTCTCCAGAGGACTATCATCAGCCCGTCCCAATTCTGTCACTATCCATTGCAGATATGTAAGGTGGAAGAAATAAGGTGGAAACTCCATCACTAAACTGTGTTTACATATCTAGACCCTGTAGATTTGCGAAGATCAATGGCTACGGAGGTACTGCGCTGGCTGAGACTGTGAGGGAAAGGCTGGTCTAAAGTTGGCCTTGTAAATATAGCAGCACTTGACTCAGCACAATATCATTCACTTCAACAGTACTTGGAAGAAGCTGGAGACTCTTAAAGCAATGTTTTATTGTGAAAAATGTTTTGTGTTTATTATGTTATTTTAGTTTTTGGGATCTCACATTATGTTTTTGCAAGTGTGTATTTATTTTTTTATGTTCAAAATCAGGGCTGGTTTTAGCGCTTCAAAAACAACTGGAACGGAGTCGGTTCTATTTCACATTCAAGTGGGGTCTGTACCACCCTTCAAGGTGCTTTTCAATAAGGTTGTCAAAAAAAGTTTGACATATTATGTCTGAATAAGATATTATCGATGTAAATATGCTACTATACTTCAAACATATAGTGCATTCGGAAAGTATTCAGACCGCTCAACTTTTTCCACATTTTGTTACGTTACATCCTTATTCTAAAATTGATTAAATTGTTTTTCCCCCTCATCAATCTACACACAACACCCCATAATTACTAAGCAAAAACATTTTTTGTAATTGTATAAAATAAAAAACCTGAATGTGACATTTTCATAAGTATTCAGACCCTTTAGTCATTACTTTGTTGAAGCATCATTAGCAGTGATTACAACCTGGAGTCTTGTTGTGCTCCCTCTCCGGCCTCTAGGTCACCAGGCTGCTCATTATGGCGCACACCTGGCACCATCGTTACGCGCACCTGCGCATCATCAGACTCACCTGGACTCCATCACCTCCCTAATTACCTTCCCTATATATGTCACTCCCTTTGCTTCCTTCCCCAGGTGTTATTGTTTCTGTTTCATGTCTGTGCATTGTTCGTGTTTCTTGTTTTGTATTATGTTTTCATTTATTAATTAAATGATTCACTCCCTGAACTTGCTTCCCGACTCCCAGCGCACACATTACAACTACAAGCTTAGCACACCTGCATTTGAGGAGTTTCTCCCATTCTTCTCTGCAGATCTTCTCAAGCTGTGTCAGGTTGGATGGGGAGCATCGCTGCACAGCTATTTTCAGGTCTCTCCAGAGATGTTCGATCACATTTAAGTCTGGGTTCTGGCTGAGCCATTCAAGGACATTTGTCCTGAAGCCACTCCTGCATTGTCTTGGCTGTGTGCTTTGGGTCGTTGTCCTGTTGGAAGGTCAACCTTTGCCCCAGTGTGAGGTCCTGAGCGTTCTGGAGAAGGTTTTCATCAAGGATCTCTCTGTACTTTGCTCAGTTCATCTTTGCCTCGATCCTGACTAGTCTCCCAGTCCCTGCCACTGAAAAACATCCCCACAGCATTATGCTGCCACCACCATGCTTCACCGTAAGGATGTTCCCAGGTTCCTCCAGACGTGACTCTTGGCATTCAGGCCAAAGAGTTCAATCTTGGTTTCATCTGACCAGAAGATCTTGTTTCTTATGGTCTGAGAGTCCTTTACGTGCCTCTTGGCAAACTCCAAGCAGGCTGTCATGTGTCTTTTACTGAGGAGTGGCTTCCGTCTGGCTACTGTACCATAAAGGCCTGATCGGTGGAGTGCTGTAGAGATGGTTGACCTTCTGGAAGGTTATCCCATCTCCACAGAGGAACTCTCCAGCTCTGTCAGAGTGACCATCGGGTTCTTGGTCACCTCCCTGACCAAGACCCTTCTCCCCCGATTGCTCTGTTTGACCGGGCGGCCAGCTCTAGTAAGAGTGTTGGTGGTTCCAAACTTCTTCCGAGTATTGAGTCTCATAGCAAAGGGTCTGAATACTAATGTAAATAAGGTATTTATGTTGTTTATTTTTAATACATTTGCTAAAATTAAAATAAAAACTGTTTTCACTTTGTCATTATGGGGTATTGTGTGTAGATTGATGAGAAAAGAAATGTATTTAATCCATTTTAGAATAAGGCTGTAACGTAACAACATTTGGAAAAAGTCAAGGGTTCTGAATACTTTCCAAATGCACAGTATATGCTATATGCTGTGTGTATATTTGTGATACAGAATATTCTTAAATTTTTTCCTATTTCCCTAAAACCAGAAATGTCTTAGTTTCTCTCGGTCTATGCATTAAAAAGCCTTTCAAACTGCCGATATTCTATGTTGAACCATGTACCCAGGAACCAGTCCAGCATAGGAATAGCCATAATCACAGTGATTATATATCAGTGATAGTACATATCAGACTAGTTCAGTGATAGTAGATTCAGTGTATTTCAGTGACAGGACAAATCAGAGAGGTGTAGCAAGGGGTTACTTATCCAACATCTTAGGCTATTCTCACCTCAGCCTTTCATCGGTCTTCCATTCTCTCCCTCTTCAAGTCACTCCTGAGTTACGATTCATCATTCCATCTACTTTTCTCTCATCTAATGAATTTGACAATCAAACTCTCCCTTCCTGGCCTTTCTCCAATCAGCTCACTTCCCAATATACTACTTGTTCTTTCTCCCACTTCCAAAATATCTCCCTCCCACTCTCCTGAATTTTATTTTACTCACCTCTCCTTATGCCTTAATATTCTCTCTCACTTTATCTCTACTCCTTCCTTCTCTCTCTCGCTCTCTCACCCTCTCTCTGTCTGTCTCTCCCTCCCTGTCTGTGGGTGTGAGGGCGCTGTTTGCTTTAAGAGGGCAGTGGTAATTTGAAAGGCTGATAATGGAACCTAGTTTAACTCACAGAACACAGGATTTGAGCTATTTTCTTCCATATGAGCCCTGCATCTTTGCTTCCCTGTTTATCACGAACCACAACGTGTTACCCAACTAACCTGATGTTTTGGAGTCAGTGTACTTATTCTACAGGTAACTGCCAAAATAATAAAACACAATTAAATGGGGGATACAAAGTAAATTGAAAGCAGGTGCTTCCATACAGTTGTGTTTCCTCAGTTAGTTAAGCAATTAACATCCTATCATGATGAGGACCATTATTTTGGCTACCATGGCTATGCCACCATAGGATGACAATGCCCCCATCCACAGGGCACAATTGGTCACTGAATGGTTTGATGAGCATGAAAACAATGTAAACCATATACCATGGCCGTCTCAGTCACCAGATCTCAACTGAATTGAACACTTATGGGAAATTCTGGAGCGGCACCAGAGACAGCGTTTTCCAGCACCATCAACAAAACATCAAATTATGGAATTTATTATGGAATAATGGTGTCGGATCCCTCCAATAGAGTTCCAGACACTTGTAGAATCTATGCCAAGGTTCATTGAAGGTGTTCTGGCTTGCCCAACAACCTATTGAGAAACTTTATGTTGGTGATTCCTTTATTCAAGTTTTATTAGTCGCATGTTCCTTCTCGACAATGCAACAACAATAAAAAATTATAATATGTACATAAAGTAAATTGCTCATTAGAATAAATATTTTTTTTAGCATAAGTATAATACAGGAAGGCACAATTTATAGTCCAATATTTACACGTTTTGGAGAAGGGTTGATTGGGGGGCAAGTGTTTAAACTGTGCAGTATTTATCAATAATAATTAGAAGCTGTTGTGTTATGTGTAGCATGAATGTGTGTGTGAGTGTGTGTGTGTGTGTGTGTGTGTGTTTGTTTGTTGGTGTGTGTGCGAGTGTGCGTGCCCATGTCTGTGTGGGTGAGTGAGTGCATGTGTGCTGAGGTGCGGAGAGTCATTGCAGGTTGTCAGTCCAGTTCAAGTGTTCAGCTGTCTGATGGCTTGTAGATAGAAACTGTCTCTGAGCCTGTTGGAATCAGACCTCATGCTGCAATACTGTCTGCCCAATGGTAAGGAAGTGAACAGCTCGTGGCTGGGGTGTGTGGGGTCCTTGACGATGCTGCAGGCCTTCCTCAGGCACCGTTTCAAGTAGATGTCCTGGATGGGTGGGAGCACGGTCCAGGTGATTTATTTAGGCAGTTACCTGTATATAGTCTCACATTTTGCTTAAAATAGTTGTTACTATTCTGTTCCTATTAATTTAGAACATTATTTTCCCGAGATGTTGTGCGGTCCTCCCATTACGACCAGTCGGGAAAGCATGACGTTTATTAGGCTACATATGAAATAAGTTATAATGAACTTCACAGGGTGGTGAAAGTGCAAGGTGATGAGCTTGATGTTATTTTCCAATAAATATTGGGGGTCTTATTCTGGAGACATGATCAATGATGCTTGGCTGCCGTTTGGTAATCTCTTCCTTTTGTCCATAATAATCTCATCATGTAGGCTATACCCGCACTGTATCTGCAAGCTGTTGGCTAGAGTGCAAGTGCCAATATCAGAGTGGGCACGTTTGGCTATATAGCACAATTTGTTTTGTGAGAACACCATCAGTAGATTTAAAATTGAGATGGAAATGAATTGAACTTGTATTTTTTATTCTGTACAAAGTCCTCATGCACAGCCTTTTATCCACAATAAGTAAATGATGGAAACGTCTCTGTTAATGCACATATAGTTTGTTATGCAGATTTTAGAATATTTGCATGAAAATCAGTCGCCAATTGGATGGAAACCTAGTTAGTGACAGTCACCCAATTAGCATTTTTTTAAAAAGTTAGTCTAGTCTCCAGCTATCTAAACTTGTAGTAATCATGGTTGAATTCCCGACCGGGGAGCTCCCATTGATTTTGTTAGTCACTCTCCCTCAGAGATCATATTAAAAACTACAAACATTTCTCTCCGCCCCATGGCAAAATGTGTAGAATTTCAGCAAAATGTAACTTAGGGCCCCCAAAAGGCAAGGGCCAGCTCTGACTGTATGTGTGGGAATGGATGTGGGTACGCAGACCCGCGAGCCTCTGCAGCCTCTCATTATAAGTTTTTCTTGACCCCACCCCCATCAAAATTGCCCATCCCTGATTTAGAATCTAAGTTTGGGAAAGTGAAGGCTTAGATGTTATTTGTTAGTGGACATAGCATTGTAATGTATAGTAATTCCCAGAGTAACCTGTTATGATTCTACGTCTGCATTCCAAATGGTACCCTATAGGTGCCTTTTGGGACATAACCTTAATCAGCAGTCTCAAATTCCAGGCCCGGGAGCGATATCAGGCCTGCAAGATGAGTTATTGCACACTCACACCTCGAACTTTTTACCTCTCAACATCTTGAAGGGATATATATATATTTTTTTTGCATTTCCTTTTTCTGTCACAGTGCGTAGGGATTGTGTATGGAAAATATGATACATAACTTTTTTTCTTAATTCACAGTATGGATAAGTTGTTGATGCTAGAATAGACTGTTCACAAACCTTACCAGCCATGTGTGTACTGAGTTATATATTTATTCTTTCAATTTCTGTTGTTTCCATTTATTTTTTGCTCATTTCAAAATAATACCCATTACTAACTTTCAGCATACATATGTGACCTCACTGTAAATAATAATACATTAATATGTTGATTGTTTAAAATGAATGAAACGTTTAAGATAGGGTATGCAGTATCTACAGAGATCTTATCATGAGTGACTCCGTCCCAAACAGTACCCTAGTTCCTATATACAGTGCATTTGGAAAGTATTCAGATCCTTTCCCTTTTTCCACATTTTGTTACGTTACAGCCTTATTCTAAAATGTATAAAATATGTTTTCTACTCATCAATCTACACACAATACCCTATAATGACAAAGTGAAAACAGGTTTATAGAAAATGTTGCACATTTATTAAAAATAAAACAGGAATACCTTATTTACATACGTATTCAGACCCTTTGCTATGAGACTCATAGACTCATAGCAAATTGAGCTTAGGCGCATCCTGTTTCAATTGATCATCCTTGAGATGTTTCTACAACTTGATTGGAGTCCACCTGGGGTAAATTAAATTGATTGGACATGATTTGGAAAGGCACACACCTGTCTATATAAGGTCCCACAGTTGGCAGGGCATGTCAGAGCAAAAACCAAGCCATGAGGTGAAAGGAATTGTTCGTAGAACTCCGAGACAGGATTGTGTTGAGGCACAGATCTGGGGAAGGGTACCAAAAAATGGCTGCAGCATTGAAGGTCGCCAAGAACACATTGTCCTCCATCATTCTTAAATGGAAGAAGTTTTGAACCACCAAGACTCTTCCTAGAGCTGGCCCTCCAGCCAAACTGAGCAATCAGGGGAGAAGGGCCTTGGTTAGGGAGGTGACCAAGACCCAATTGTCACTCTGACAGATCTCCAGAGTTCCTCTGTGGAGATGGGAGAACCTTCCAGAAGGACAACCATCTCTGCAGCATTCCACCAATCAGGCCTTTATGGTAGTGGCCAGACGGAAGCCGCTCCTCAGTAAAAGGTACATGACAGCTCGCTTGGAGTTTGCCAAAAGGCACTTGAAGGACTCTGACCATGAGAAACAAGATCTGATGAAACCAAGATTGAACTCTTTGGCCTGAATCCCAAGCGTCATGTCTGGAGGAAACCTGGCACAATCCCTATGGTGAAGCATGGTTATGGCAGCATCATGCTGTGGGGATGTTTTTCAGTGGCAGGGACTGGGAGACTAGTCAGGATCGAGGGAAAGATGAACGGAGCAAAGTACAGAGAAATCTTGATGAAAACCTGTTCCAGAGTACTCAGGACCTCAGACTGGAATGAAGGTTCACCTTCCAACAGGACAACGACCCTAAACACTCAACCAAAACAATGCAGGAGTGGCTTCGGGACAAGTCTCTGAATGTCCTTGAGTGGCCCATGATAGAAACTCCCCAAAAACAGGTGTGCCAAGCTTGTAGCGTCATACCCAAGAAGACTCGAGGCTGTAATCGCTGCCAAAGGTGCTTCAACAAAGTACTGAGTAAAGGGTCTGAACACTTATGTAAATGTAATATTTCATGTTCTGTTTTTTGTTTACATTTAAATTTATTTTTTTCCCCTGTTTTTGCTTTTTCATTTTTGGGTATTGTGTGTAGATTGATGAGGGGGGGAAAACGATTTAATCAATTTTAAAATAAGGTTGTAACATAACAAAATGTTGGAAAAGTCAAAGGGTCTGAGTACTTTCCGAATGCACTGTAGTGCACTTTTTTGGGCTAAATTCCATAGGGATTAGGGTGCAATTTGGGATGCAAACACTTTAGTAAATGCCAGCTTTAAGATCATCATCCCTGAGACAATTATATTGTATAAAATATAAACTTTGTTACTATTTTGATTTAAGTGCTGTTTTTTGATTTTGTAACAGACATTGTTACGTAGCTGCTGTTTGTATATATAAAAAACAATAACTAAAAGTAGAAATGTTAAAAGGTAGCCTACTGGTTAGAGCGTTGGGCTAGTAACCGAAATGTTGCCAGATCGAATCCCCGAGCTGACAAGGTAAAGATCTGTTGTTCTGCCCCTGAGCAAGGAAGTTAACCCACTGTTCCTAGGCTGTCATTGTAAAAAGAATTTGTTCCTAACTGACTTGCCTAGTTAAATAAAAAAAATACACAAAAGTTGAATGAATACAAGTAGGACCAACTTTCATTTAAGATGTTGCACTACTAAAGTTTTGTAGTTGCTCAAGTGTTTCATATAATTTGTTTTGATTAAAAAGATTTTACAGAAAAATGCTTATCCTCAAACATAAAAAAGTGTTTGGGCCGGTTACATTTCTTAACTTATGTACAGAAAGCAAAATGTATTTTGATATACAGTATGTGTGAAATGCCATGAAAGTATAATATAATTATTCAATGCGATTTGTTTATGCATTACAGATGATCTATATTCAGAATATATATTGTAAGGTAGCTGTTGCTGTTTGTTATATAGAGAATTTACTGTTTTGTTAGTTATGATTTGGAGCGAGGTAGAATTGTTAACAGTTGATATGATTTGTATCATATTTTGACAATGGAAAATATTTTAAGTCAATGGTTATTGTTCAATGTTAATTCTGACCTTAAAATCACTGTTGATGAGTTGGTGTTGACTCTGACTTGAAGTTGTTTCTGGTAAGTGTTCATTACATGTTAATGTTATTGGTAAATGTTTATTCTGCCATGTAAATGTTGTCTGGAATTATTTAGCCTTAGTGTTAAAAAAAATACATCCAACCACCCCCCTAGAGTCGATGTCCGAGCCCCCACAGAAATCTAATTAGCATAAAACAAAATCCCCATCAAAATCTGTCTGTCTAAGATGAGATGTGTTTTTTTGCATAGGCTGCATATCAATCCACTGTATCCCTCTATGTCGGCCTTCCACCACAGATGCGGAGCTACAGCGGTGTTTGTCAGACCAGGAGACATCTAGAAAATCGTTATTCTCACAAAAATGTCTAGCATCCGAATGCTTTGGCCTCACAAGACTCGCCCGGTACAAACAATGTCTGTGAGTATATACAGTGCATTCGGAAAGTATTCAGACCCCTTGACTTTTGCCACATTTTGTTACGTTACAGCCTTTTTCAAAAATGTATTAAATTGTTTTTTTCCTCATCAATCTACACACAATACCCTACAATGATGAAGCAAAAACGAGTTTTTAGAAATTTTTGCTAATTTATTGTAAAGAAAAACCTGAAATATTTTCAGGTCTCTCCAGAAAAGTTTGATCGGATTCACGGTACCCTTCCCCAGATCTGTGCCTCGACACAATCCTGCTGTATCAGAGCTCTACAGACAATTCCTTCAATGTCATGGCTTGGTTTTGCTCTGACATACACTGTCAACTGTGGGACCTTGTATAGACAGGTGTGTGCCTTTCCAAATCATGGCCAGTCAATTTAATTTACCCCAGGTGGACTCCAATCAAGTTGTAGAAACATCTTAAGGATGATCAATTGAAACAGGATGCGCCTAAGCATGTGTCTATGAGTCTCATAGCAAATGGTCTGAATACTTATATAAATAAGGTATTAATGTTTTTTATGCTTTAAACATTTGCAAAATTTTCTAAAAAGCTGTTTTCGCTTTGTCATTATTGGGTATTGTGTGTACATTAATGAGGAAAAAATGTAGTTTAATCAATTTTAGAATAAGTCTTTAACATAACAAAATGTAGAAAAAGGAAAGGGGTCTGAATACTTTCCGAATGCACTGTATGAAAGTACTTTAGTGCCAAAAAAGGGGTTAAATATGGGCATTCAAAAAAGTTGTATTTGCTGATCTTTCTTTTAGCTATCAGATATAGGACAGACACTTCAAAATATGCTTCCTTCTGATTTATTTTGGAATAATCTGTTTTGCCATGCATGAATATGTTATTCAATGCATTTATATGGGCTAATAGCAGGAAGGCCAAATTCAATGTTTAATCAAATATTAAAACATTTAAAAAATAATTATTCTTGCAGGGGTCCTACATTTCCAAATCAAATAGCTAAATTATTGTTGGTATGACCATCTTAAAATAATTCCATGTGTTAGCTTAGTAGAAATCCAGCCCCAGGTCTTTAGACATTAGTAGTCATATCTTTAAATGACAACCCAGACCAGCTAGCTAGACCACAGTGCTTTCTTGGAACCTCTCCTTGAGGGGCAAGTGCCTGACACTATTCTATTTGTGCCATATTTACAACAAAAAAATGCAACAAGTTCAATTTTTGCAAATGTTGGTTGAAGCCATATGTGTATATAAATGATCTTACTGAAAATATTTGTGGCTGTCTCTTCATTGTATAGTTGGTGACCGTCTCTCTTTGTAACCCCTATATCAAAGGTCTGATATTAAAAGGCTGTTTTTAACTACTTACTGTACTTTCCACCTTTCTACACCCAACCCCTTAGCCTCTAATCTACAGTACACTACATTTTTACTGTTATCTTTTCCAGTTATTTGCACAATGTTTATAAACACATACTGTAGCGATAACGGTGCTAGATTAATTTAGATTGTACAGGCTCTTGTGATTTGTTGTAAATCCATGCTGAATGCGTTTTCAGAACTACACCCCCTTGCCAAAAAAACAGGCTTCTGGACAACAGTTGTGGCAAAACTTTGGCCAATTTCCTGCAAGCTCATATTTTCACATGCAAATTAGTTTTGTGACATACTGATGCGGTAAATTTGCAGCAACTTGTAAACTTCTGGGAAACTTGTGGAAAACATTATGTTTGCTGCAAACTCAGTATGAACATGCAAATTCTATCAGGTTTTTGGTTACTGTGTGTTAAAAAAACATTGAAATGTGTCCACATAAACCAAATCACATAACTTTAAGTGGACGTACTTCAGAGTAAAAAACATACTAAATGTAGTAAATATACTAAACAACACATCTTCAATGTGCAGCATGGTAATGAAGATAATAGCAAAGACTATATTTCCCAATTTAATTGTTTAATAAAAACAACATTTACACTATAGGGATGATGACATTAGGATGTTTAAAACCTCTTTGGGATAGGGGGTGGTATTTTCATGTCTGGATGAAAAGCGTGGCCAAAGTAAACTGCCTGCTACTCAGGCCCAGAAGCTAGGGTATGCATATAATTGGTAGATTTTGATAGAAAACACTCTAACGTTTCTAAAACTGTTAAAATATTGTCTGTGAGTATAACAGAACTTATTTGGCAGGCGAAATCCTGAGGACAAACCATCCAGGATAGTTTTTTTTTTTTAGTTGACTGAGTTTTCTATGGGGAACTAGATTTAAGAGGCACTTGGTTGTAGTTCCTATGGCTTCCACTAGATAGATGTCAACAGTCTTTAGAAATTGGTTGATGTTTTTCCTTTGAGAAATTAAGAAGTACAGCTATTCAGAATGAGAGTCAAGCCAAGTGTACTTTTTTGTTTGGTGCGTGCGACCTGGACCTCGCTCCACTTTCATTTTATCCGCTATTGAACACAGTATATTCCGTCTTAAATTATATTGATTATTTACGTTGTAGGATACCTAAGGATTGATTAGGAAAGTTGTTTGAAATGTTTGGACAAGTTTACAGGTAACTTATTATATAATTTGTCGTCATAATGGGCGAGTTGGAACCGGTGTTTTTCTGAATCAAACGCGCCAAATAAATGGACATTTTGGGGATATAAAAAAGGGGTTTATCGAACAAAAGGACCATATGTGATGTTTCTGGGACATATTGGAGTGCCAACAGAAGAAGATCTTCAAAGGTAAGGCATGAATTATATAGTTATTTCTGACTTTCGTGTCGCACCTGCTTGGTTGAAATATGATTTTCATGTGTTTGTATGGTGGGGTGCTGTCCTCAGATAATCGCATGGTTTGCTTTCGCTGTAAAGCCTTTTTGAAATCGGACACGGTGGCTGGATTAACAAGAAGTTAAGCTTTGTTTTGACATATTGCATGTGTATTTTCAAGAATGTTAAATATTTCAAATTATTTAATTTGAATTTCGCGCTCCGCTAGCGGAACATCTAGCCGTAACAGGTTTTAAAGGGCAACTACATAATTATTTACATGAGCCAAGTGATAACTGAACAATAGATTAACCAATGGAAGTTTAAAAGATAATTAAAAAAATGCAATAAATGTAATAAAAACAGAAACTTTTGAGTGAACTTTGGAGATTGCGGCCCTGTGGAAGTCCTTCGTTCAAAGCTTATTGAATGCAGACACTGAAACAATCAGAAAACTAAATAAAATTAGGATACAGAAAACTATTTATATTTTGGCATCTTGAAAGATACAAATTGAGCTATGTCTAATATGGCAATTCATATAATTTTTCAAAAATGAATTATTGTTACTCTAAAAAAATGCTGGGTTAAAAATAACCAATTTGGGTAATTTTGACAACCCAGCGCTGGGTCAATATTGGTCAAAAAATATTGACGGCCGACACGTCCCTAGTGTCCTATGTGTCAAAGAAAGGCAAAAATGTGATACTCATGAGTATGCTGCATAGGGATGGGAGAATCTGTGGCCAGGAACATCAAAAACCAGAAATCATAATGGATTACAATGCCACAAATGGAGGGGTGGACAATTTAGAGACTGCGGAGGATTCAGGAGGAGGATGCTGGTGTGTAGGCCGGCCTTCATTTATTTTCAATGGGGTTCATTTATCATTTCCATAAAATACTGTGTAAAATTTGTCCTTCCAATTTGTTTAGTTCAAAGCAATAAACATGAATAGTGATGAAAACCTTTTTTCATTTATATTTGTTCAAGAAAAACATATTCCACCCATATCTTGATTTTAATATATATATTTTTTACAAAAATCACATTTTATTAAAAAAAAACTAATCGCGCTTATATTGATCAATGTGATCTAGCAGAGGTAAATGACAAATATGAACCATGTATGCTGTCTATATTGCTTGTAAATGATAAGTCAACATCAAAAATCTGTTTATTTGTCACATGTGCCGAGTACAACAGATAGGCCTGATCACCGACAACGATGAGACGGCCTATAGGGTGGAGGTCAGAGTCCTGGCAGTGTGGTGCCAGGAAAACAACCTCTCCCTCAATATGAGCAAGACTAAGGAGCTGGTCATTGACTACAGCAAAAGGCGGGCCGAACAGGCCCCCATGAACATCGACGGGGCTGTAGTGGAGCGGGTCGAGAGTTTCAAGTTCCTTGGTGTCCATCACCAACAAATTATCATGGACCAAACATACCAAGACAGTCGTGAAGAGGGCACGAGAAAACCTTTTCCCCCTCAGGAGACTGAAAAGATTTGGCATGTGTCCCCAGATCCTCAAAAGGTTCTACAACTGCACCATCAAGAGCATTCTGATCGGTCGCATCACCGCCTGGTATGGCTACTGCTCGGCATCTGACCGTATTTTTTACATTTTTTTAGACAAACAAAAACATGCATTGACAAAAACATTAGACAACCTAACATATCTACAAACATTAATGACATCACACTTGATCAGATCCACATGTTCCCACCATATCCACACCCAATGCTGTTTCTAATGCTTGTGAGACTCTGCCCCATATGACTCAAATGTGTCATGTTTAAGTCAGACAAACAATTACTTTTGCATTGCAGTTAATCACTAGCCTGGCTAACACCTAACTCTTGAAATCGTCCTGACTTCAGCATCTGGAATGGCTCTTTGATGTTGTCGGCACAATGCGTTGATAATGAAGGGGGCTGTGCTTTTACTGGTTGGCTTTCCTGTCTTTCTCACTCAAACACCCAGAGCCACACACAGCCCCCGAGTGACGCCCAATTCAATTACAATGGTTGGATTTTCAAATTCAAACAATGGAGGTCTCAACCCAGAAGAAATAAAAAAAAACATTTGAGAGAACCAATCAAACCCCGTAGCACAATTTATTCACGAATATTACATTAACAAACATCCTCTTTTCCAGACCAGTGTGGTCACAGCTCTCCCTGCGCTGTGAGTCACGTCAGCCAGGCTAGTTAATCACAGCAAACAGAATCAAATTCAGTCTCATTTTTTTTGCCTGGAGTATACAGCAGATGCGCACTGTCTGGTCCACGGAGCCCTCTGGATCGCAGCCAGATGTTGTTCAGCCACTTGATCATCTGGGCTGCTCTCTCACATTTCACTCTGTTGGGAGCACAAAGTACTCAATGAATTATAAATCCCTTTTAACAACCAATTTTCTAAATACAAAACAAATCTTTCAACATGTACCTGGCAAGACCCGGCTACTGATCAAGCTTGGTGTGTCCACAGTCCTATGTTTTCACGTGTGTGTCCCAAGAACCTCCCCTCGTGTATAAAAAAGGTGGTATTTACAGAATATGCACTGCGTGTAAGGCTGTGTTCTTCTTTAATTTCAGGCTACAGTTGTGCAAAAGAAAGTGTGTTTTTGCACCTTGCTGGCTCTGGGATTCGAACCAGTGACATATTAGTTACCGGCCCAATGCTCTTAACCGCCTGGCTTAACCAGTAGTGGGGAGTTAAGGGATAGTTTCACCCACATTTCTAAATTAAATACTTTGAGGGAAGGGTTGATAAGCCAGGTCAAATGGTTGAACAAAGGCAAGGGAGTGAGGAAAGAGCTACATTTATAGGTGTGGCAGTAGCGTCGAGGTTAGAAAGGAAGGCCGATTTTAGAACGCCCGAGCTGCTTGCGGGGAAATCTGCAGGGAGTGATCTGTCAGCCAGGGGGTTACCATCTACAATATCTCTATACTACCTACTGATGTTGAGGAAGTGCCCATGAGCTACTCCAAGCCTGTAATGTGTGTAGTGTGTCAGGTTGGAATCAAAGAGGCAAGGTTCCACTCATTCAGTATATGTTTACAAAGCTGTCCATTCATTGGTCTTGACCTCTGCATTTGTTACAGAAATGAAGAAATGTTAGAAACATAGCTATCTAAACTAACTTGACTACATCCAATTTGAGATAAACTAACATTAGCTAGCTAACAGAATTTGCATCCATCCTCCTCAACTTCACAAGTCCGACTAAAGCTGCCACTGTCAGCATCCATTGACAACCAGTACAGTAACGCTAACTAACTCAATCAATCACCATGCAAGCATGAGATAAGCCTGCTAAATAGCTTTGTTAAATTAAACCGGATGGAGAATAAGTAAAATCTAGCTATGGTAACTTAGCTAGTTAGCCAGCTAACTTAACTAGCTAATGTAACTAATGAGTGAAACAGTGTCCGAGACAGTCCAGAAGTGTCAGACTAAGCTAGCTAAAGTCGCTAGCCAGCTAAATTTATCTAGCTACTCTTACAGACATTGACATAGGTAGCTAGCTAGCCAAACGCTGACAAAAAAAACTAGATTTAGTTACAACACTTCAGTAAACTTGCGTTGAGAGCATGGTCGCGAGGCTAACGTTACCACAGCCAGAGTTATTAGAACAGAAAATGGCTCGCTAGCTAACGTTCATTCGCTAACTATCTAATGCTCAAGCTAACGTTAGTTACCTACCTAATTATGATAGGACAACACATTTAACCTGAATGACCATCAAATGTATAATTCGTTACTTTTGTTACTTAGCGTTTTCAGTCAGCCAAAATACCCGTAGTCTGTCGAAACAGTCAGTCACACTAACTATAACTAGAATACGTGCGAGTATTCTGGTGGACTTCACGTGCTGGTGGTGGGAGAATTATCCCACTGGCTGGGTCAAATATCCATAACCCAAACTTAATAACCCAGCACCAACAACCCAACCTTGCTATACAGTATTTACAGTAAACAACCAAACTACTGACCCAATGCCTGCAACCCAGAAATTGGGTCATACACAAAAAAAAATGTGGGTTGTTTGTAACTTACATTTCAAAGCCATGCATCCAAGAAGCCTTGACCTGTCTGGTGCACACATTTCTCTGTCCTCAGTTTGATTGAAACCTCAATCTGTATTTTTGCCTAACTGATTGCTTCTAGAAAGAGAGAAGGAACAACATGATCAAGATGAACTACCTACTAATTTAAAGCAATGAAAGCTCGAATTGTTACAAAGCATGAATGTATGGGCTACATGTATGAGAATAATACCTGCATTTACTTACCCTATCAATCTTGAAGACGATACACTAATTTATCACTCAAAAAAAGTGTTATGAGTTCACCACAAACATATTTCCTGGGTTTTGATGCATCCTCCTCCAACACCATGGGTAGGGGAAGGGTAGTTTTGCGTTGACGTCAAATCAACTCATAGTTTTGCTAGCTAGCTAGCTACCTACTTTAGCTGTTGTGCTAGCTAATATGATACAGAACCTTGACACTAGCATATTGACATGCATATTGGTTTTAAAAGACAGCAACGTATTCACCTAAAAATAGGCAGATCATTAATTAGCTAGCTACCTATCACATGAATTGTGGAAAAATATAATATCTAATGTTAGCTAGCTATGCTCTAGCCAGTCAGTCAGTAGCACTGATAGATTGAAACTGGTATCAACAAAATATGTTTCACTCTATCCCCAAAACATGACATTGCTAACTAGTCATCATTTAGTTAATACAATGTTAAAGTTTATTAGGAAGTTTAATTAACAAGTTAGACACTCACAGGACAACATTGGTAGGTAGCTAGCTAAATAGCTTAGTTTCCATTTAACCAACAGATATTTCAAATCCCCTTGATTGGTCATCAACTGTTACTGGTCTTGGAAATTGTTGCCATAGTTTTGCCACAGATTCAAATTAAATCCTGAGTGAATTGTCCTCCAGAAACAAATTGCGCTATTGGCAATAAATATTGGGTGTGTTCGTAAATTCAATCTGGAGTGCACTCTTGGCATTTGTAAATTCAGAGCGTTGTCAGATTATCCATTCAACAATTCAGACCGTTTCGCTCTAGGAGCGTTCAGATTGCATACTCAACAACCTGGCTGAGGAAGGAGTAGGGTTGATCGGAGCGATCTGACCTCACACGACATCAAGCACCCAAACCAACTGGCCAACTTTGGCTAGCTTGCTAGCTACTTCCAGACACATAATTAGAGAACACCTCACTCTGACCATTTTACTCGCCCTAGCAGAGCTGGTTAGGCTGTTTTCATGTTATCCAAAGCATTGGTGACTGTAACTGTGCTTCTGAAAACAATTTAATTACGTTTTTTTTGCCAAAGTTTATTGACACTGGCATATTTATTGGGTGTTGAGCGTTTGTAAATTCATCAGTTATTCTGTTTCTGGCACACTCAGACAAGTGTGCTCTCAGACAAGTGTGCTCTGAAAGCGGAATAGACAGCCAGAGTGAATTTACGGACACACACATTATTGTTGCCTAAGGCTTGCAGAAGATTTACCACTAGTGGCAAACATTTGTAAACTTTTGGCAACATTTTGTGCTACACTATTTAGTTTGCAGAAAATTTGGCACAAACTTACGGAAAGTTTGCAGCAATAAATGTATTTTTGTAAGGAACCGCAGCAGACCAGGGTTCAAATACTATTTTAAATCTTTCAAATACTTTGAGCGTTTGCTTTAGACGGCCTGGAATGCAGACTGCAAACTCTATTGGTTCCATTTTGCCTGGCAAGCTCAATCAAACACAGCTAAAGGATTTTACATTATTACACAAAGTATTTTTCAACAAGGTCTGCGCTGCAGTGACCTTCTCATGACTCTCTTCAATTTAGCAAAATAAACCACTAAATACATTTTAAAATACAGAAATACATTTGCAATTACACGGCCCAAAAACCAACAATATTCTCATTAACTGTTACAGCTGAACGACAACGTGAACGACATACAGCTGGCGTGTTATACATTGAATCGGCAGGATAGAACAGTAGCCTCCGGTAAGACAAGGAGTGACGGTCTATGCACAGGGGCGAAAATCTGATATCAACTTTGGAGGGGACAATTACATGAAATTTTCTTAAGAGCAATTCCTGAGGGGGACACGAAAAGTAGTGCTGTAACACATAGCCTACATTGTAATATGGTAAATGTATATTGAGGAACCAAAGAAATAAGGTGTTTCCCGTACTCCTAACTACCGGTACCCAAAACTACACAACTAATCACAACAGCAATACCATTGCCTTTAACAAATCTTAGTTCAGTCACCAGTTTAAGTTGAGAGTGGGGGTATCCATGGCATTTTCCAATTATGTTCCTATTTTACAAGTAAAAAAATTGAGAACCTTTCATAATGTTGCCAAACAAAGACTCAACAAACTTACCTGAGACTCCCTGTCTCTGCCAGTCTGTCCCTGCATATCTGTCCCCAACTCTGCTGTCTGTGTGCCATCTGTTGCCTGCTCTGCCTAATGACATCATTGTGAAACATTTCCATTAGAATTTAATTTCTTTCTTATGAACATTTTATCAACTAGTCTTTGAGATATTAGGCTACTAGGGTTCTTACTTTGCATTTTGGTGTATTGAAAAATACTCTGATGTCCGTCTTTTATTTTTCTGCCATTTTTCTACCTGGCTGGCTGGCTGGCTACACACACAGTGTGTAGGTTATTTACAGTAGGAGATGGGCTTCTATCTTCAATCATTCTATTTGGGCTTCGATCTAAAAGGTAGCTAGCAAATGTGAAACGGATTAAAATGACAAGAGTTGACAGCTGTATGAGTTCACCATTTACACAACATATGCTGCAACCTTTTGAAATTTTAATAGTTTGTTTCATATTGGCTGGCTTCCAACAATAGCTGAATTTACAAAGCTAGTGAGCACCAATTCAGTTTCAGTGATGTTTGCTATAATCTTTGCTACACGGGTTAAATAAAGGTTAAATAAAATAAATAAATAAAAGTTCACTTGCGACAATTTAGCTTTTGCAACGAGACCATTAAATATATTTAAGACAATGGTAGAAGAGAGTGTAGTTCTGTTCAGTTTGGATTTCAGTTTATCGCTAACCTTATCACAGGGACTTTGAAGCACTAACTTACATCATCTGCATGCTGATTCCATCTTTGACGACGCCACATAAATGGAATAGGTACTAGCTAGCTTAATAGTTAATATTTGTGCGCTAGCTCTGCATATTCAGCTAGTGTGTGTGCGCGATTGACTGGATTAACCTCACGTCAGTGACGTGCATTGAGTGCCTTTCCGACAGTAGATACGACCTCTCTGTTACCTAGCAAGCTAAGGAACTGGCAGTGGATCAAACCGTTGTGAGGCAAAGGGTGGGGGGGTTGCAATCTTTTGAAACTTAAAAACGCGCTATTAAGTGTCTATAATCAGCACAATTGCTTTCATTGCGTATTATTAATATTATTTAAATTACATAGTTATGTTTCAGTGATATATTGGGGGGGACAAATCATATTTTTCCCAGGATGGGGGGGTTGTGTCCCCCCCGTCCCCCCCGGGATTTCCGCCCCTGTCTATGCATATTTGTAAACAACAGCTGGTGCACTTTGCTCGCCTGAGGTAGAGTATCTCATGACAAGCTATAGACCACAGTATTTACCAAGAGAGTTTCATCTATATCCTTCGTAGCTGTCTATTTACCACCACAAACCGATGCTGGCACTAAGACTGCACTCAATGAGCTGTATACGGCCACAAGTAAACAGGAAAACACTCATCCATTTGGCCAATCAGAGTTCCTCTGTCCAGTGGCTGTGAAATTTTGCCCATCTTAATCTCTTATTTTTTTTGGCAAGTCTGAGATATGGCTTTTTCTTTGAAACTCTGCCTAGAATGCCAGGATCCTGGAGTCACCTCTTCACTGTTGATGTTGAGACTGGTGTTTTGAGGGTACTATTTAATGAAGCTGCCAGTTGAGGACTTGTGAGGCATCTGTTTCTCAAACTAGACACTCTAATGTACTTGTCTTCTTGCTCAGTTGTGCACAGGAGCCTCCCACTCCTCTTTCTATTCTGGTTAGAGCCAGTTTGTGCTGCTCTGTGAAGGGAGTAGTACACAGCATTGTACGAGATCTTCAGTTTCTTGGCAATTTCTCGCATGGAATAGCCTTCATTTCTCAGAAAACAAACAGACTGATGAGTTACAGAAGAAAGATCTTTGTTTCTGGCTATTTTGAGCCTGTAATCGAAGGTCAGTTTTATTGCTTCTTTAATTAGGACAACAGTTTTCAGCTGTGCTAACATAATTGCAAAAGGGTTTTCTAATGATCAATTAGCCTTTTAAAATGATAAACTTGGATTAGCTAACACAACGTGCCATTCGAACACGAGAGTGATGGTTGCTGATAGTGGACCTCTGTACGCCTATGTGGATATTCCATAAAAGAATCTGCTGATTCCAGCTACAATAGTCATATACAACATTAACAATGTCTACACTGTATTTCTGATCAATTTGTTATTTTAATGGACAAAAAAATGTATTTTCTTTCAAAAACAAGGACATTTCTAAGTGACCCCAAACTTTTGAACGGTAGTGTACATATTACCCCTATTATCTTGACTAACCGTTGCCCCCGCACATTGACTCTGTACCGGTACCCCCTGTATATAGCCTCGCTATTGTTATTGTACTGGTGTTCTTTAATTATTTGTTGCTTTTATTTGTTGCTTTTTACTTATCTTAAAACTGCATTGTTGGTTAAGGGCTCGTAAGTAAGCATTTCACTGTAAGGTCTACTACACCTGTTGTATTCGGCGCATGTGACAGATAACATTTGATTTGATTTGATAACCTGTTATAATATGGTCATAACACTTTCATGACTCATATATTTAGACCTGTTGTGACATATATTCCATTATGTTATGGCTGGTAATGACACCTACATAAAAGTGTCAAAACCCACATTTATATATATTTAAAACAATTCTGACAAGAACTTTCCTTTCGTTTCAAAGTTTATCTCTTAATTCCTTTGTTTTTGTTGTAATTAATTCGTCATATATTTTTTTTTCATCATATTTTAAATAACTGGTAGAAAATACACTTTGACACTGTCAAGAAGCATTATGACCATCCTGTGTCACTTTACTTGGACTAAGAAAATACACTTTATGACACTGTCAAGAAGCATTATGACTATCCTGTGTCACTTTACTTGGACTATGAAAATACACTTTATGACACTGTCAAGAAGCATTATGACCATCCTGTGTCACTTTATTTGGACTAAGAAAATACACTTTATGACACTGTCAAGAAGCATTATGACCATCCTGTGTCACTTTACTTGGACTATGAAAATACACTTAATGACACTGTCAAGAAGCATTATGACCATCCTGTGTCCCTTTATTTGGACTAAGAAAATACACTTTATGATACTGTCAAGAAGCATTATGACCATCCTGTGTCCCTTTATCTGGACTGAGAAAATACACTTTATGACACTGTGACACTGTATATATAACATACTGTTTTTGTGGGTTTTGACACTCTTATGTAGGTGTCATTACCAGCCATAATATAACATAATACATATCACAACAGGTCGAAATATATGTGTCATGACAGAGTTATGACCATATTATAACAGGTTATGTATGAAAAGTTATCTCAGCTGTTTTGACATATTATGACATGGTTAAGACCATGTCATAACGTGTTATGAATCTGGGTGTCAAGTAAAGTGGTACCCAATTTTGTTTTGCTCATTTCAGTTATATTGTTTGTCCCTCCTCTCTTATTAAGAGATGGAGTCCATAACAGACTACTTTAGGAAACTTTCTGAATGGACATAGAGAGAATTAGCTAACTTCGACACACACAACCACCCTAAAAGGACCCATCAATCAAAGCCACCAGCACATCTCAGACACACACAAATCACTTTTCCTAAAAATGTGTTCAAAACCTAGGGCTCATCTTCAAATCTGTAGTCCATCAGAAAGTAGGCCTTGGCTACATTACGCATAATGCAGCCAGGGTGATATTAGAGAACTATACTTTTTTTATTGCACATTTAATTAAACTTCTGCATTTAGCGATATTCATCTTCAATTAATTGGCTCATATGTTTTTGTCCCTGGCTTGCATAGCACAAGTGATGGTCACCTAAATTCACTATAGTAGGCTAGCATACAAATGGTGGATGAATAGTCCAGCCTATGAATCAATTCCTAATTTACACGTGTCTTCACTGTTCCCTGCTTGCGTAATTCATGCATCTCCACTGGCATCTCTATCTTCCATCCTCTCTCTATTCCGTTTATAGCTCTTTAACCAACCTAGCTGAATTTCATTTAACCAGGCAAGTCTGTTAAGAACAAATTCTTATTTACAATGATGGCCTACACCGGCCAAACCTGGACGACGCTGGGCCAATTGTGCACCGCTCTATGGGACTCCCAATCATGGCAGGTTGTGATACAGCCTGGATTCGAGCACTGAGATGCAATGCCTTGGACCGCTGCGCCACTCGGGAGCACCTACAGTCTGTGTGTGTCCCAGAAGTAGCAATATGGTCAATAACTTTGAGCAATTAAAAAAAATATATATTCCAGGAAAGAAGAACCTTGCTCTTGCTTGCTGGATATAAAATAGGCCACAGCCTTCACAGTGAACTGTCAGGGAAGTTTGAATGGCGAGAGCTTCTCTGGCTTGATGTGATCACATTGACTGGTGGTAAAAATGCAATAAATGGGAATCCTCTTTCCCCGTGCCCAATACATACAATTTAATGTATTACGTCAGAATGCCCAATTTTAGAATGTTTCCAATCAAATGTATGAATTAATCAGTCTAATTTGCATAAACATGGTGATTGAATGATAGCTGTGAGGGTTCTCAAATTAGGATCAAGTCCTTAGATGTTCATATTAGAAGACTGACAAAAGGCCAGGCTCTTTGGCAAATGACAGGAGTTGCAAGGAGTGGAATGTAATAGCAGAGACGGCAACCAGGCTATTCCAGACCTGCATTGTTTGTTGAATTGACAGAATTATCACAATAGGGAACCAACAGTAATGCTCTAAAAGAATGCTGTATTTGAGTTCATCAGTAACTGCACTTAGTTGCTTTACAGTGTTAATTCAACACTTTCCTTGGAGTTCCAGTATGACCTCAGCGAAGCCTTTGAAATTTTGCCCGTGCGGTGTGGTCACATTTTATGGAAATTCCTCTCAAGTTTGGAAATTCAATATGGAGCCTTTCATGTTTCACAGTGTGAGCCACTCCAGAATTCCATCATGGTATGCAGCAAGCTGGGAATAGTCTCTGATACAGAGGGGTTGGGTTAAATGCAAAAGACACATTTAGGTTGAATGCATTAGGTTGCGCAACTGACTAGGTATCCCTATTCCCTTTCCCTTTCAAAGCTTGTCTGCTAAATGACGTAAATGTAAATGTAAAATTGTGTGTTTGTTAGAGAATTACGGACTAGGTCAGGTGAGTTCAACTAACCATGCTCATCGTGTCTCGTGTCCTGGCTGTTTCCCCCTTTAGTCACAAGCTCTCTGTATCCACCAGCAGCCATCCCCATATGACTCTGCCCTCCCTTCAGCCTACTGATGCCCAACATCAGTATCAATGGGTAGTTTAGTTTTCTAAAAGAGCGTGGTCACTGTGTTTACATCATATGAGGAAGAGCGAGAGGTATCTTTAGAATTTTCTCGTGGCACGAATGGTTGTTTTGTTTTTCTGTATCTGACATAATGCCAGAGAGGTTTCATAATCTGTGCCACCCATCAATGACTGGGCACAATTGGAAATGCCCAGAGTAAGTTTTAAGCACATGGCCTGTTTTTGATGAGGAAGTGAGAGTGTGTGTCCCTCGCTTGCCAATGCCACCAACTTGCCCAATACACTTGTTAGCTGTTTGGGCAGAAAGAATGTCCATTGTGGTGAATGCATGAGATGCCACCATTGTTACCAGTGCCACACAAATGTTACCTGCGTCGCACAAATGTTATCTGTGCCACACAAATGCAGACATGAAGTATTTTGATTAATTTCCTCTATTCCATGGATAATTTGGTTTTGTTGTAGTTCATGAATTACAAGCTGTTGTGTTATGAATTGGCCAAGGAACCTCTGCCTACCTGTCTGTCTGTCTGTCTGTCTGTCTGTCTGTCTGTCTGTCTGTCTGTCTGTCTGTCTGTCTGTCTGTCTGTCTGTCTGTCTGTCTGTCTGTCTGTCTGTCTGTCTGTCTGTCTGTCTGTCTGTCTGTCTGTCTGTCTGTCTGTGTCTTTGTGTGCAGCTGTACTCTGCTTGTAATGTGTCAGACCATATTGAGACAATTAACATTATTCTATTGTCTTTATAGGTTTCTTATGTTTTATATAACAGCTATTCTGAGCTTTCATTCCGTATTTAGTGTTTTGTGCAGTTCAGCATACGTACAACGCTACATGGCTTCTATTGGAAGACCAGTAGTGGCCTTGTGAATTTGAAAAGAGTTTAAATACTTATACATTGTAAAACTTTGTCTCTCTCTCTCTCTCTCTCTCTCTCTGGACTTTGATATTTACTTCTGTTTGACTGAGATTCCAGTTTTTTTTTAGTATCATAAAAAGGCTGAACAAGACAGACAGTGTAAAGCAGGAACAGTTGGTTTAGCTGCATGTTGGTTCGTTCCACCCGGTGTTGCTTTTTTCTATTGTCTTATTATATGTTGACTGGGATGAAGAATGAAATGATAAAACTGCATCAATTCAAATGACTGGGGAAGTTAGACAGAGGCCATAAGATGATCATCTCATCTACATTACAGAACGCGTTGGAAAACCCTGGTCCAGAGCCAAATCATTTCTAAGCCTATATCAAAGATTGCAGAATGAAACTGATATTCCACCATTGTCTAACAACCTTTTTGTTTAGATGTGCCTGAGAGTAAGTCAACCTTACAGATAGATGGCTGGTTATTACCGACCTATGATGTCATGGAAAGATGTGCCGCTCGCCTATGGTGGAAAATAGTGCCAAAGTCTGTCATTTAATGAGGATTTAGAGTGTGGGGTATCCCTGGTGATACAGGAGGACAGCAACATGCATGGTGTTGGTGGTGCAGGTGGTGTGGGTTAATGGCAGCAAGGTGATGGATGCAAACACATACGTTTACTCTTTTCTCTTCTCCTCTCCTCTCTGCTTCTCTCCCCTTTCACTGTTAATGGAAAGCTTAAGGTCTCTATTAAGATACTGTATGTAAGTGTCACGCCCTGACCATAGAGAGCCCTCGGTTCTCTATGGTGTTTAGGTCAGAGCGTGACTAGGGGGGTGTTCTAGTCATTCATTTTCTATATTGCTGGTTTGTATGGTTCCCAATTAGAGGCAGCTGGTAATCTTTGCCTCTAATTGGGGATCATATTTAGGAAGCCCTTTCTCCCACCTGCTTTGTGGGATATTGTTTTGGTTAGTGCTTTGTGTGTGCCGTGACTGCACGTTTGTTATATTCTTTGTTGTAAGTGTCACTATTTAATATAATGTGGAACTCTACGCATGCTGCGCCTTCGTCCACTCATTTCAACAATCGTGACAGTAAGTTGTAAAAATTGACAGTGTTCTCCCCGTTTTTCCTAATGCATGCAAAATTTCATAGACAAAAATATTGCACTTTGCCTATATATCATGAAAATGTAGCTTTGTCATTGTTTTAATTACTTATTTGAAGGGAAGCAGTGAAAGGACAGCATAAAATGTGCTTTTATTTCCTTACAATCTGTGCCATGTATAGAGACACGCTGTATCAGACTAGTCATGTGAATAAATATAACATAAGACTTCTATAAGACAACAGGGAAACCATTCCTTCTAAAGTTTGGAAAAAAAAGCTTCAAGGTGTAATGCCTTAGAATTACATATAGAAATTAATAGGATCTCTGTTCCATTTACATAAAAAAAATACTAATGGACTCGAGGTGGGCAAATAACAAGCAACATTGATCTATCATCCATCTCCAACAATTAAAGAAAAAGAGGGTCAAAGGACAGAATTTCAGTGTGCTCTTTAAAGGGGGAGTAAAAATGGGAACCTTGGTATTAAAGCTACACTACTCACCCTCACTTACCACTCTCACCCCCCCTTTTTCCTGCTACTCTCTTTCTCTCCATGAACTTTCTCGCTCACTCTTTCTTTACCTCCCTTGATCCCTCTCTCACTTCCCCACTCTCTCTGCCCCCTTCCTTTCTTTCTCTAATCGTCAGATTACCAGATGCTGCCAGTTTCACACTCAATTAATCCCGGTAAGATTGGTCAATCAAGTGGACTGAGAGCCATTTAGCAGTGGGGGGCGGATGACAATAAAATCCCTTAATTGGTTGCTGTTCCCAGAGACGGGGGTGCCCCCGGGTGGATCCAGACCTCTGATTGGTCCATGAACAAGTGAGTGATTTGGGGGGGGGAGGGGGGGGGGGGGGAGAGGTTGGGTGGGGGTGAGTCATACACTCTTAGAAAAAAAAGGGGCCAAGTAGAACCACATAGAGTTCTTTGGTTTATCCCCATAGGGGAACCCTTTTTAGTTACAGTAAACTTTGCAGGGTTAAATCAAAACTTAGAGTTAGTATTAAAATTATCTGAGTACATATGGTCCTACTCTACAGAGTGTAAAAAGTACTCTGATTATAGTGTTACATTTTGAGTGTTAATGTAACACGCCATAGTTTAAAAAATTACCACTGCATTACACTTGCCAGTGTTACTCAAATGCATGATGTAATTAACACTTATTTGTATTCAACACTAGTGTTGATCTAGAGTTAACTCCTATTAGCGTTAAACAAAAACTGTTACAGTAAGTAATTTGGGTGTTTTAACACTATGTTGTAAAGCCTAATTTGTATATTTCCAATGGTTCCTTTTATCGAGTGAATTGTAGAGTTACCACCCATGTATTTGTTAGTGACAGAGACATGGTGTGATGTCCCTCCCACTCAGTCTGCTGGGTTCTCCTGTTTGGTAGTCTGCTTGTTGCAGGAGGCCAGTAAGCAGACTGTTTTCACCATACAACACCCTCTCCATACACTACTGATCCTATGGATGTCCACAACTCATGTTACATTTTTGTATTTATTATTTGTTTAATAAATGTACAGTTGAACTTGGAAGTTTACATACACCTTAGCTAAATACATTTAAACTCAGTTATTCACAATTCCTGACATTTAATCCTAGTAAAGATTCCCTGTCTTAGGTCAGTTAGGATCACCACTTTATTTTAAGAATGTGAAATGTCAGAATAATAGTAGAGAGAATGATTTATTTCAGCTTTTATTTCTTTCATCACATTCCCAGTGGGTCAGAAGTGTCACAACTTCCTCCTGTAACGGTTGTCGTCGGGAATGGAGGACCAAAACGCAGCAGGAATGTGGATGCTCATCTTGTATTTTATTTTAAACCAAGAAAACACCAAAATAACAAAATGAAGAACGATGTCACGATTCCCACCGACGGTGGCGCCCCCTCGTGCTCGGGTGGTGCTCGGCGGTCGTCGTCACCGGCCTATTAGCTACTACCGATCCCATTTTTGGTTTTCCCTTTTTTTGGTTTTGGGCACCTGTGGCCAATTAGCTATTAGAGGGGGTATTTAGTTTAGCTGGCCCGTCCGTTGTTTGTGTGGGATTAATTTTGTTCATTGACGACGTGTTGTTCGTCGGCTTTACCTTGTCGCCTATTTGTATTTATTCCCTATGTTTGGGAACTTTTGTTTATTCTCCAGTGTTATTAACCTGTTATGGCTAGGGGGCAGTATTTTCACGGACGGATAAAAAACGTACCCGATTTAATCTGATTAGTACTCCTGCCCAGAAACTAGAATATGCATATAATTATTAGCTTTGGATAGAAAACACTCCAAAGTTTCTAAAACTGTTTGAATGGTGTCTGTGAGTATAACAGAATTCATTTGGCAGGCCAAAACCTGAGAAGATTCTGTACAGGAAGTACCCTGTCTGACCATTTCTTGGCCTTGTTGATTATCTCTATCTATTACAGGGGATCTCTGCTCTTACGTGACACTTTCTACGGCTCACATGGACTCTCAGAAGGCGGAAAAATGCTGAATCGTGGCTTTGCAGGCTCTGGCTGAAACAAAGTAGCGCGTTTGGATAGTGGCTGGTTACAGTACTGTGAGACTCAGGCTCGTGCCCGCGTCGACCGAAAGCTTTGTTTTCTTTCCTCTGTTTAGATAAACGGAGATTCCCGGTCGGAATATTATCGCTATTTTACGAGAAAAATGGCATAAAAATGGATTTTAAACAGCGGTTGACATGCTTCGAAGTACGGTAATGGAATATTTAGAAATCTTTTGTCACGAATTGCGCCATGCTCGCGACCCTGATTTACCATTTCGGATAGTGTCTTGGAACGCACGAACAAAACGCCGCAATTTGGATATAACGATGGATTATTTTGGACCAAACCAACATTTGTTATTGAAGTAGCAGTCCTGGGAGTGCATTCTGACGAAGACAACAAAGGTAATGAAACTTTTGTAATAGTAAATCGGAGTTTGATCAGGGCTAAACTTGGTCGGTGTCTAAATGGCTAGCCGTGATGGCTGGGCTATCTACTGAGAATATTGCAAAATGTGCTTTCACCGAAAAGCTATTTTAAAATCGGACATATCGAGTGCATAGAGGAGTTCTGTATCTATAATTCTTAAAATAATTGTTATGTTTTTTGTGAACGTTTATCGTGAGTAATTTAGTAAATTCACCGGATGTTTGCGGGGGGTATGCTAGTTCTGAACGTCACATGCTAATGTGAAAAAGCTGGTTTTTGATATAAATATGAACTTGATTGAACAAAACATGCATGCATTGTATAACATAATGTCCTAGGGTTGTCATCTAATGAAGATCATCAAAGGTTAGTGCTGCATTTAGCTGTGGTTTTGTTTTTTGTGACATTATATGCTAGCTTGAAAAATGGGTGTCTGATTATTTCTGGCTGGGTACTCTGCTGACATAATCTAATGTTTTGCTTTCGTTGTAAAGCCTTCTTGAAATCGGACAGTGTGGTTAGATTAACGAGAGTCTTGTCTTTAAAATGCTGTAAAATAGTCATATGTTTGAAAAATGGAGAGCCGTCCAGGTCTCACTAAAGGAGGCCAGTGCGCGGCAGAAGAGGAGTGCTGACCGCCACCGCAGTGAGGCGCCCGTGTTCGCACCGGGAGACAGGGTCTGGCTCTCGACCCGGAACCTGCCCCTCCGCGTGCCTTGCCGGAAGCTGGGGCCGCAGTGTGTGGGGCCCTTCAAAGTCCTGAGGAGGATAAACGAGGTGTGTTATCGGTTGCAACTCCCTTCCTATTACCGTATTAACCCCTCGTTTCATGTGTCTCTCCTCAGGCCGGTGGTAGCTGGTCCCCTTCAAGAAGATGAGGTGCCGGAGGTCCCTCCGCCCCCTCTGGACATCGGGGGGTCCCCGGCGTACAGCATACGGGCCATTCTGGACTCGAGACGCCGGGCGAAGGGCATGCAGTACCTCGTGGACTGGGAGGGGTACGGCCCGGAGGAGAGGTGCTGGGTGCCGGCGGAGGACGTCCTGGACCCATCTATGTTGAGGGATTTCCACCACCTCCGTCCGGATCGCCCTGCGCCTCGCCCTCCGGGTCCACCTCGAGGCCGGTGTCGGCGTGCTGCGGGAGCCGCGCGTCAGGAGGGGGGTACTGTCACCATTCCCACTGACGGTGGCACCCCCTCCTGCTCGGGTGGCGCTCGGCGGTCGTCGTCACCGGCCTATTAGCTACTACCGATCCCCTTTTTGGTTTTCCCTTTTTTTGATTTTGGGCACCTGTGTCCAATTAGCTATTAGAGGGGGTATTTAGTTTAGCTGGCCCGTCCGTTGTTTGTGCGGGATTAATTTTGTTCATTGACGACGTGTTGTTCGTCGGCTTTACCTTGTCGCCTATTTGTATTTATTCCCTATGTTTGGGAACTTTTGTTTATTCTCCAGTGTTATTAAAAAACACCACTCCCTGTGTTCGCTGCTTCCTGCGCCTCATTCCTCCTACACGACTACCGAAGCCATTACAAACGAACAATCAACAAAACAGTCTTGTCAGGCTCACACACGCAAAACAAGAAACACCAAATAACAAAATGAAGAACGAACGATCAACAAAACAGTCTTGTCAGGCTCACACACGCAAAACAAGAAACAACCTCCCACAAATCACAAACACACCCTAATATATAGGACTCTCAATCAAAGGCAACTAAACAACCCCTGCCTCCAATTGAGAGTCCACACCCCAATTAACTAAACATAGAAACAGACTAACTAGAAAGAACACAGAAATAGACTAACATAGAACAGTGACCAAAAATCCCGGAAATAATAAATCAAACACCCTAATACATAAACCATCACCCCGAAACACATAAACAAAATACCCTCTGCCACGTCCTGACCAAACTACAATAGCAAATAATCTTTATACTGGTCAGGACGTGACACCTCCGAAGTCGGTCCCTCCTTGTTCGGGCGACGTTCAGCGGTCGACGTCACCGGTCTTCTAGCCATTGCCGATCCACCTTTCATTTTCCATTTGTCTTGTCTTCCCACACACATGGTTTCAATTACATGTGTATTTAACCCTCTGTTCCCCCCATGTCCTTGTCCGTTATTGTTTATTGTAGTGATTGTGCACGTTATGCTGGTGTGTGACGGGTTTGACCCATTGCTTTATTGTACTGTTTACAGTGGTTTTATTTAGTAAACTGCAAGGGGTTCCTCTTGCAGCTGGACTTAAACCTGGCAACCGTCCACCCGGCTCCTTTGGGCCGTGAGAGGGTGTCCGCCCTCGTCTCGTGCCTCACCGGGAAAGCCCTGGAGTGGGCCAATGCCGTGTGGAGAGGGAGATGCGGCGTTGGACCAGTTTGAGGTGTTCACCTGCTGCTTCCGGGCAGTCTTCGACCACCAGCCCGAGGGTAGAGCGGCGGGTGAATGCCTCTTCCATCTGAGGCAGGGGACGAGGAGCGCCCTGGAGTTTCGGACCCTGGCTGCTGGCATGGGATGGAACGACAGGGCCCTGATCGACCATTATCACTGCAGTCTGCGCGAGGAGGTCCGTCGGGAGTTGGCCTGCAGACACACCACCCTCACGTTCAACCAGCTGGTGGACCTGTCCATCCGGCTGGATAACCTGCTGGCTGCCCGCGGACGTTCAGAACGTCCGGCTGGGAATGCAGATAGATCGTTCACCCATAGTTTAGGGATCCCCATTGTTCCAGTGGCTGTGCCTTTCCCCGTTCACGCCTTAGATAGTCGACCATTAGGGTCAGGGTTGATCAGGGAGGCCACCGCTCCTCTGGGCATGGTGACGCAGGGGGGTCACAAGGAGAGAATTAGTCTGTTCCTTATTGACTCTCCTGCGTTTCCTGTGGTGCTAGGCCTACCCTGGTTAGTTTGTCATGACCCCACTGCTTCTTGGCCACAGAGGGCTCTCACAGGGCGGTCGCGAGTGCTCGGGGAGGTGTTTAGTGGTTTCCGTAGGTGCTACTACGGTGGAAAGTCCAGAACCGGTCTACACCGTGCGCATTCCCCCTGACTATGCCGATTTGGCTCTCGCCTTCTCCAAAAAGAAGGTGACTCCTTTACCACCCCATTGATGGGGCGATTGCGCAATAAATCTCCTGGTAGATGCTTTACTTCCCAGGAGTCACATCTATCCCCTCTCACAGGTGGAGACGGAGGCTATGGAAACATATGTCTCCGAATCCCTGCGTCAGGGGCACATTCGGTCATCCACTTCACACGCCTCCTCGAGTTTCTTTTTTGTGAAGGAGGGAGGTCTGTGGCCGTGTATTGACTATCGGGGTCTGAACCAGATTATTGAGGTATAGTTACCCGCTACCGTTCATAGCCAAAGCGATTGAGTCAATGCACGGGGCACGCTTCTTCACCAAACTAGATCTCAGGAGCGCTTACAACCTGGTGCGTATCCGTGAGGGAGTCGAGTGGAAGACGGCTTTCAGTACCACCTCATGGCACTATGAGTACATCGCCATGCCGAACGGGTTGATGAATGCGCCATCAGTCTTCCAGGCCTTTGTAGATGAGATTTTCAGGGACCTGCAGGGTGTAGTGGTGTATATGGATGACATTCTGATATACTCCGCTGCACGCGCCGAGCATGTGTCCCTGGTGCGCAGGGTGCTTGGTCGCCTGTTGGAGCATAACCTGTACATCAAGGCTGAGAAGTGCCTGTTCTTCCAGCAGTCTGTCTCCTTCCTAAGGTAACGCATTTCCACCTCAGGGGTGGAGATGGAGAGTGACCACAATTTAAGCCGTGCGTAATTGGCCGACTCCCACCACGGTAAAGGAGGTGCAGTGGTTCTTAGGGTTTGCCAGAAACTACCTGAGGTTAGCGGCTCCCATTACCTCACTGCTGAAGGGGGGCCCAGTGCATTTGCAGTGGTCGGCTGAGGCGGACAGGGTTTTTGGTAATCTGAGGGCTGTTTACCTCAGCTCCCGTGCTGGCCCATCCAGATCCCTCTTTGGCGTTCATGGTGGAGGTAGACGCGTCCGAGGCTGTGATGGGACCTGTTGGCTGTCGTCAAGGCTTTGAAGGCGTGGAGACATTAGCCCCCTCAAGCCAAACACCCTTTTCTCATCTGGACTGACCACCGCAATCTGGAGTACATCCGGGCAGCGAGGAGATTGAACCCTCGCCAGGCAAGGTGGGCTATGTTTTTCACCCGTTTTGTGTTTACCCTTTCCTACAGACCAGGCTCCCAGAACGTGAAGGTGAACACATTGTCCCGGCTGTATGACACAGAGGAGCGGCCCATGGATCCCACTCCCATACTCCCTGCCTCGTGGCGCCGGTAGTGTGGGAGCTGGACGCGGACATCGAGCGGGCATTACGTGCAGAGCCCACTCCCATCCAGTGTCCCGCTAGGAGTTTGAACATCCCGTCTGCTGTTCGTGACCGGTTGATCTATTGGACCCACATGTCATCTTGGGATTGGTCGGACAGTGCGCTGTTTGAGCGCGAGGTACTGGTGGCCTACCTTGGCTAAGGATGTGAGGGTTTATGTTTCCTCCTGCTCGGTGTGCGCCCAGTGTTAGGCACCTGCCGAGAGGGAAGCTACACACCTTACCTGTTCCACAACGGCCGTGGTCGCACCTGTCGGTGGACTTTCTAACCAGTCTCCCCCCCCTCACAGGGTAACACCGCGATCCTGGTTGTTGTGGATCGGTTCTCGAAGTCCTGTCGTCTCTGCCCGGTCTCCCTATGGCCCTACAGGCTGCGGAGGCCTTGTTTACGTACATCTTCCGGCACTACGGGGTGCCTGAGGATATAGTGTCTGATCGAGGTCCCCAATTCATGTCTAGGGTCTGGAAGGCCTTCATGGAATGTCTGGGGGTCTCGATCAGCCTTACTTCAGGGTTTCACCCCAGAACTCGCTTCGCCACTCTTCCACTAACCTCTCTCCCTTCCAGTGCGTACTGGGCTACCAGCCGGTTCTGGCACCTTGGCATCAGTCAGACCGAGGCTCCTGCGATGGACGACTGGTTCAGGCGCGCAGAGGAGACATGGGAAGCTATCCGTGTTCACCTTCAGTGGGCCGTGCTGCGCCAGAAAGAGAATGCAGACCGCCACCGCAGTGAGGCCCCTGTGTTGGCACCGCGGGACCGGGTCTGGCTCTCGACCCAACGCCTGCCCTGCTGGAAGCTGGGTCTGCGGTTTGTGGGGCCGAGAGTGAACGAAGTTTGTTATAGGTTACAGCTTCCCCCCTATTACCGTATTAACCCCTCGTTCCATGTCTCTCCTCAGGCCGGTGGTGGCTGGCCCGCTCCAGGAGTCTGAGGTGCGGGAGGTTCCTCCGCCCCCTCTGGACATCGAGGGGGCCCCGGCGTACTCCATATTGGATTCGTGGTGTTGGGCGAGGGGCCTTCAGTATGTCGTGGGAGGGGTACGGTCAGGAGGCAAGGTGCTGGGTTCCGGTCGAGGATGTGTTGGAACCTTTAATGCTGCAGGAGTTTCACCGTCTTCGTCCGGATCGCCCTGCACCTCGCCCTCCGGGTCGTCCCCAAGGCCGGTGGGGGGGGGGTACTGTGACGACTTCCTCCGAAGTCGGTCCCTCTCCTTGTTCGGTCGACGTCACCGGTTTTCTAGCCATCGCCGATCCACCTTTCATTTTCCATTTGTCTGGTTTCAATTCCATCAATTCCATGTGTATTTAACCTGTTATGACTAGGGGGCAGTATTTTCACGGCCGGATAAAAAACGTACCCGATTTAATCTGATTATTACTCCTGCCCAGAAACTAGAATATGCATATAATTATTAGCTTTGGATAGAAAACACTCCAAAGTTTTTAAAACTGTTTGAATGGTGTCTGTGAGTATAACAGAACTCATTTGGCAGGCCAAAACCTGAGAAGATTCTGTACAGGAAGTACCCTGTCTGACCATTTCTTGGCCTTCTTGATTATCTCTATCCAATACAGGGGATCTCTGCTGTTACGTGACACTTCCTACGGCTCCCATGGGCTCTCAGAAGGCGGCAAAAAGCTGAATCGTGGCTTTGCAGGCCCTGGCTGAAAAACATTAGCGCGTTTGGATAGTGGCCGGTCAGAGTACTATGAGACTCAGGGTCGTGCACGAGGGGATCCCATGCTTTTATTTTCTCTCTCTTTGTACGTAAACACGCTTTCCCGGTCGGAATATTATCGCTTTTTTACGAGAAAAATTGCATAAAAATTTATTTTAAACAGCGGTTGACATGCTTCGAAGTACGGTAATGGAATATTTAGAAATGTTTTGTCACAAAATGCGTCGGGCGCGTAACCCTTCGTCACCCTTGGATAGTGTCTTGAACGCACGAACAAAACGCCGCTATTTGGATATAACTATGGATTATTTTGAACCAAACCAACATTTGTTATTGAAGTAGCAGTCCTGGGAGTGCATTCTGACGAAGAACAGCAAAGGTAATCAAACTTTTCTAATAGTAAATCGGAGTTTGGTCAGGGCTAAACTTGGTGGGTGTCAAAATAGCTAGCCGTGATGGCTGGGCTATCTACTCAGAATATTGCAAAATGTGCTTTCACCGAAAAGCTATTTTAAAATCAGACACCTCGATTGCACAAAGGAGTTCTGTATCTATAATTCTTAAAATAATTGTTATGTATTTTGTCAACGTTTATCATGAGTAATTTAGTAAATTCACCCGAAGTTTGCTAGTTCTGAACGTCACATGCTAATGTAAAAAGCTGGTTTTTGGATATAAATATGAACTTGATTGAACAAAACATGCATGTATTGTATAACATAATGCCCTAGGGTTGTCATCTGATGAAGGTCATCAAAGGTTAGTGCTGCATTTAGCTGTGGTTTTGGTTCATGTGACATTTTATGCTAGAATGAAAAATGGGTGTCTGATTATTTCTGGCTGGGTACTCTGCTGACATAATCTAATGTTTTGCTTTCGCTGTAAAGCCTTTTTGAAATCGGACAGTGTGGTTAGATAAAGGAGAGTCTTGTCTTTAAAATGGTGTAAAATAGTCATATGTTTGAAAAATGGAAGTTTTATTTTTTTGGAGGAATTTGTAATTGGCGCCACGCCTATCATTGGATATTGGAGCAGGTGTTCCGCTAGCGGAACGTCTAGATGTAAGAGGTTAACCTGTTGGGGATAGGGGGCAGTATTTGCACGGCTGGATAAAAAACGTACCCGATTTAATCTGGTTACTACTCCTGCCCAGTAACTAGAATATGCATATAATTATTGGCTTTGGATAGAAAACACCCTAAAGTTTCTAAAACTGTTTGAATGGTGTCTGTGAGTATAACAGAACTCCTATGGCAGGCCAAAACCTGAGAAGATTTCAAGCAGGAAGTGGCCTGTCTGAGAAGTAGTGTTTCATCTTGGCTCTTTTTATTGAAGACTCAGGATCTGTGCAATAACGTGAAACTTCCTACGTCTTCCATAGGGTCTCAGAGCCCGGGAAAACGTTGAACGATATCGAGGCAGGCTCTGGCTGAAACACTTTATCGCTTTTGGCAAGTGGCCACTCAGAGTACTATGGGCTTAGGCGCGTGCCCGCTTCGACCGAATGGTTTCTTTTCCTTTGTCTGTTTATCTAAACGCAGTTTCCCCGGTCGGAATATTATCGCTTTTTTATGAGAAAAATGACATAAAAATTGATTTTAAACAGCGGTTGACATGCTTCGAAGTACGGTAATGGAATATTTAGAATTCTTTTGTCACGAATTGCGCCATGCTCGTCACCCTTATTTAGCCTTTAGGATAGTGTCTAGAACGCACGAATAAAACGCCACTGTTTGGATATAACGATGGATTATTTTGGACCAAATCAACATTTGTTATTGAAGTAGAAGTCCTGGGAGTGCATTCTGACGAAGAGAACAAAGGTAAGAACATTTTTCTTATAGTAAATCTGACTTTGATGAGTGCTAAACCTGCTGGGTGTCTAAATAGCTAGCCCTGTGATGCCGGGCTATCTACTCAGAATATTGCAAAATGTGCTTTCACCGAAAAGCTATTTTAAAATCGGACATATCGAGTGCATAGAGGAGTTCTGTATCTATAATTCTTAAAATAATTGTTATGCTTTTTGTGAACGTTTATCGTGAGTAATTTAGTAAATTCACCGGCAGTGTTCGGTGGGAATGCAATTCACATGCTAGTCACATGCTAATGTAAAAAGCTGTTTTTTGATATAAATATGAACTTGATTGAACAAAACATGCATGTATTGTATAACATAATGTCCTAGGGTTGTCATCTGATGAAGATCATCAAAGGTTAGTGCTACGTTTAGCTGTGGTTTGGGTTTTTGTGACATTATATACTAGCTTGAAAAATGGGTGTCTGATTATTTCTGGCTCGGTACTCTGCTGACATAATCTAATGTTTTGCTTTCGTTGTAAAGCCTTTTTGAAATCGGACAGTGTATTTAGATTAACGAGAGTCTTATCTTTAAAATGGTGTAAAATAGTCATATTTTTGAAAAATTGAAGTAAGAGCATATCTAAGGATTTGAATAACGCGCCACAGGATTCAACTGGCTGTTGAGTAGCTTGCGTCCCACCTAGCCCATAGAGGTTAAGCCATACATTGTATCTTTTAGTTAGAATTCTCCTGACAGACTCAATAGAATATATAGGAGAGAACGGGTTCACAATATTAGAGACTAATTTATTTACCTTTATTTAACTAGGCAAGTCAACTAAGAACAAATCCTTATTTTCAATGACAGCCTAGGAACAGTGGGTTAACTGCCTTGTTCAGGGGCAGAACGACAGAGTTTTACCTTGTCAGCTCAGGGATTCGATCTTGCAACCTTTCAGTTACTAGTCCAACGCTCAAACCACTAGGCTACCTGCCACCCCATCAATGAAAGAAAGACATCTAAATATATGCATATTCATCTCCGTTTCAGCACCAATTGGTAGATTTAAAATACTCTGATCTTGTAGATTATTTAAGGTTAGAAAAGTATTTACAGTATGAAAAAGTATTTATAGCCTCCTTAATACTAATTGAGTGTATGCAAACTTTTTGTAAGGGGTGTGTACTGCCGGCAGAGAAGTCAAGCGCAGGAGAGCAAAACTGATTTACAACGGAGCAGTTTAATAAATAAAAACACTGTAAACAGTACAATAAATCACTGGGTAAAACCTGTCACACACCAGCATAACGTGCACAATCACTACAATAAACAATACCGGATAAGGACATGGGGGGGAACAGAGGGTTAAGATAAATGTGCTGAAAACCCTATTGAATGAACTCCATTAGAAAATCTGTTGGCCAGCAAGTGGGAGGGTTTTGGGCAGTTAAATTACGACTGCAAAGCCTGTTAGAAGACTGAATAAGTTAAGTCTGAATACCAACTACTGAGAAGTTATAGGAAAGGCTTGTGTAAGAAAGGTGTAATTGCCTAAGTCGGAATCAGGCCCTTTATGAACAAGTAACTATGGGTGACAGGTCACATCTTGGCCCACTCTATATTTTAGATCCGGATTTCCCAAACTCGGTCCTGCCACCAAACATTTCTGTAAAAAACCCAATGATTTATCTGCGTTCTGATTTTTTTTCTTTTCGTTTCGCACTGTTGGGGGTAGGTGCACATGATTCAGCAGCCCTAGCGCTGGAAAGGCAAAATGTTCCCATTTTGAACTATTTCATATGTCTGAAGGTAGAACTTCGCCTACTCGGCAGGCCCAGAGAGCAAATCAATTGCACCTATAGGTCTACCGCTGGCCAATCATATAGCTCTGATCACAGTGGCTGACCAGTTTCCTCAAGCCATAGACTGTAAAAAGAAGCCTCATACTCACAGATAAATTGATACTGAGATTTAAAAACTTTTAAAACCATGACTAGAGAGAGACTCAACGAACACAGCTGCTGTTTTATGTTGTTATTCAGCAGCCTTTATAAGCCATAAAATGTGCATTCTCCCTACTTCCACATGCTACAACCAGCTCTGCAGCTGCAATTAAGGAGTATAGTAACATTTTTGAAAAGCTTGTGTTATTAGTGGCTTGTGGCTTTTTTAATATCGCAGAATATTTAACTGTATCTGGTCATTGGAGTAACAACATGAATTGGTGCATGAGACAGAAATACAATAATGCAGTGCGACTTGAGTTTCACCATCAGCTGGAAGACTGTGTCCCCTTGTCTCAGCAGAGGGCAGAGGAACAGTGAGCCTTACCGCTGTTCCCTCCCTCCTCAGACTGACCATCAGATGCAGGCCATCGATCCAGTAAAAACGAAAATCAGCTAATTATTATGCTCACGTAGCTGTGACTCACAAGTAATACAACAAATGATATATTACCAGTGTGATTATATACTTACATTTAAAAAGAAATATAGCCCAATTTCAAAATGGTCTGAGAAGAACAACATTGGTAGGTCAATTAAACCATAGCCAATATGCAGTGATAATGTAAGTGGAAATCTGAGTCCAAATTTGAGACTTCTGGTCCCAACCGCTGTGTATTTTTGAGACGCAGAGTAGGTGAACAGATTATCTCCATGTGTGGTTCCCACCGTGAAGAATGGAAGAGGATGTGTGGGGGTGCTTTGCTGGTGACAATGTCTGTGATTTATTTAGAATTCAAGGCACACTTAACCAGCATGGTCTGAGAGTCCAGGATTATGAGGAAAAACATTAAGATGTGCAATATTTATTCCACGGGACAAAACTAGGTCCAGATTATGACTGTGGCAGTGAGTAGGTCCGGAGACATGTTGGACAAAACCCACTGAGTCGCCGATGGCTCCGAAAGCTTTTTGGCGTGAGTCTGTGGACTTTTCCATGTGAATATTAAAGTTACCAAAAATGTGAATATTATCTGCCATGACTACAAGGTCCGATAGGAACTCAAGGAACTCAGTTACATGAAGTTGATGCTAAGAGTCAATATTTGCTAAGAGTCAATATTTTCAGTGTTGACCCTTTTTCAAGACCTCTGCAATCCGCACTGGCATGCTGTCAATTAACTTCTGGGCCACATCCTGACTGATGGCAGCCCATTCTTGCATAATCAATGCTTGGAGTTTGTCAGAATTTGTGGGTTTTGTTTGTCCACCCGCCTGAGGATTGACCACAAGTTCTCAATGGGATTAAGGTCTGGGGAGTTTCCTGGCCATGGACACAAAATATCAATGTTTTGTTTCACGAGCCTTTTAGTTATCACTTTTGCCTTATGGCAAGGTGCTCCATCATGCTGGAAAAGGCATTGTTCGTCACCAAAATGTTCCTGGATGGTTGGGAGAAGATGCTCTTGGAGGATGTGTTGGTACCATTCCTTATTCATGGCTGTATTCTTAGGCAAAATTGTGAGTGAGCTCACTCCCTTGGCTGAGAAGCAACCCCACACGTGAATGCTCTCAGGATGCTTTACTGTTGACATGACACAGGACCAATGGTAGAGCTCACCTTGCCTTCTCCGGACAAGCCTTTTTCCAGATGCCCCAAACATTCGGAAAGGGGATTCATCAGAGAAAATGACTTTACCCCAGTCCTCAGCAGTCCAATCCCTGTACCTTTTGCAGAATATCAGTCTGTCCCTGATGTTTTTCCTGGAGAGAAGTGGCTTCTTTGCTGCCCTTCTTGACACCAGGCCATCCTCCAAAAGTCTTCGCCTCACTGTGCATGCAGATGCACTCACACCTGCCTGCTGCCATTCCTGAGCAAGCTTTGTACTGGTGGTGCCCCGATCCCGCAGCTGAGTCAACTTTAGGAGACGGTCCTGGCGCTTGCTGGACTTTCTTGGGCGCCCTGAAGCCTTCTTCACAACAATTGAACCGCTCTCCTTGAAGTTCTTGATGATCCGATAAATGGTTGATTTAGGTGCAATCTTACTGGCAGCAATATCCTTGCCTGTGAAGCCCTTTTTGGGCAAAGTAATGATGACGGCACATGTTTCCTTGCAGGTAACCATGGTTGACAGAGGAAGCCATGAGAGCTCCCTCACGACGCCAGGACAGCGGAGTCAATCACCACCTTCCGGAGACACCTGAAACCCCACCTCTTTAAGGAATACCTAGGATAGGATAAAGTAATCCTTCTAATCCCCCCCCCCCCCTAAAAGATTTAGATGCACTATTGTAAAGTGGTTGTTCCACTGGATATCATAAGGTGAATGCACCAATTTGTAAGTCGCTCTGGATAAGAGCGTCTGCTAAATGACTTAACCTCTCTGGGCTAGGTGGGGTGAATTCGTCCCACCTACGCAACAGCCAGTGTAATCCAGTGGCGCGTTAATCTAACAACACTGTCCGATTTCAAAAAGGCTTTACAACGAAAGCAAAACATTAGATTATGTCAGCAGACTACCCAGCCAGAAATAATCAGACACCCATTTTTCAAGCTAGCATATAATGTCACAAAAACCCAGAAGACAGCTAAATGCAGCACTAACCTTTGATGATCTTCATCAGATGACACACCTAGGACATTATGTTATACAATACATGCATGTTTTGTTCAATCAAGTTCATATTTATATCAAAAACCAGCTTTTTACATTAGCATGTGACTAGCATGTGACTAGCATTCCCACCGAACACTGCCGGTGAATTACTAAATTACTCACGATAAACGTTCACAAAAAACATAACAATTATTTTAAGAATTATAGATACAGAACTCCTCTAAGCACTCGCTATGTCCGATTTTAAAATAGCTTTTCGGTGAAAGCACATTTTGCAATATTCTCAGTAGATAGCCCGGCATCACAGGGCTAGCTATTTAGACACCCAGCAAGTTTAGCACTCACCAAAGTCAGATTTACTACAGGAAAAATGTTATTACCTTTGCTGTTCTTCATCAGAATGCACTCCCAGGACTTCTACTTCAATAACAAATGTTGGTTTGGTCCCAAATAATCCATTGTTATATCCAAATAGCGGCGTTTTGTTCGTGCGTTCAAGACACTATGCGAAAGGGTAAATAAGGGTGACGAGCACGGCGCATTTCGTGACAAAAGATTTCTAAATATTCCATTACCGTACTTCGAAGCATGTCAACCGCTGTTTAAAATAAATTTTTATGCAATTTTTCTCGTAAAAAAGCGATAATATTCCGACCGGGAAATCGTCTTTTATTACAAAGAGAGTGAAAGTAAAAGTATGCTATCCCCTCATGCACGAGCCTCAGTCTAATGGCCCTCTGCGAGCCTCAGTCTAATGGCCCTCTGATAGAGCACTTGCCAAACGCGCTAATGTGTTTCAGCCTGGGGACGGAATTACATCGTTCAGCTTTTTCCCGCCTTCTGAAAGCCCATGGGAGCCGTAGGAAGTGTCACGTCATGCCAGAGATCCCCTGTATTTGTTAGAGATGATCAAGGAGGGCAATAAATGGTCAGACAGGCAACTTCCTGTAAGGAATCTTCTCAGGTTTTGGCCTGCCAAATGAGTTCTGTTATACTCAGAGACACCATTCAAACAGTTTTAGAAACTTTAGGGTGTTTTCTATCCAAAGCCAATAATTATATGCATATTCTAGTTACTGGGCAGGAGTAGTAACCAGATTAAATCGGGTACGTTTTTTATCCGGCTGTGCAAATACTGCCCCCTAGCCCCAACAGGTTAAATGTAAATGAAATGTAAATGAAGAACAATGATTCCAACCAACCACCCTTTTGAAGCTTCCAGTCTGTTATTCGAACTCAATCAGCATGACAGAGTGATCTCCAGCCTTGTCCTCGTCAACACTCACACCTGTGTTAACGAGAGAATCACTGACATGATGTCAGCTGGTCCTTTTGTGGCAGGGTTGAAATGCAGTGGAATTTTTGGGGGGGGATTCAGTTCATTTGCATGGCAAAGAGGGACTTTGCAATGTTTTGCAATTCATCTGATCACTCTTCTTAACATTCTGGAGTATATGCAAATTGCCATCATACAAACTGAGGCAGCAGACTTTGAATGAATATTTGTCATTCTCAACTTTTGGCCACGACTGTAGAGTGTATCTTATCATGTGTCTTCACAGTCCCTGCTGTTCTGTAAGGTGTATTTCTATCAGTTTAAAAAAAATCTGATTCTATTTGCATCAGTTACCTGATGTGGAATAGAGTTTCATGTAGTCATGGCTCTATGTAGTACTGTGCGCGTCCCATACTCTGTTCTTGACTTGGCGATTGTGAAGAGATCTTTGGGGGGTATGATTGGGTGTCCGAACTGTGCTAGTAGTTAAAACAGACACCTCGATGCATTCAGCATGTCAACACTTCTTACAAAAACAAGTAGTGATGAAGTCAATCTCTCCTCCACTTTGAGCCATGAGAGATTTACATGCATATTATTAAATGTACACGGAGAGCTAACATTAAGGGCCAGACGTGCTGCCCTGTTCTAAGCCAATTGTAATTGTCCAAGGTCCCTATTTGTGGCAGCTGACCACACGACTGAACAGTAGACCTGCCTTTTTAAAAAGGCAGAGCTGGGCTTTATTATTGACAGACTTCTCCCCATCTTAGTTACTGTTGTATCAACATGTTTTGACCAGGACAGTTTACAATCCAGGGTTACTCCAAGCAGTTTAATCACCTCAACTTGCTCAAATTCCAATTATTTATTACAAGATTTAGTTGAGGTTTAGGGTTTAGTGAATGATTGGTCCCAAATTATTATAGTTTTAAATATTTAGGACTAACTTATTCCTTGCCACCCATTCTGAAACTAACTGCAGCTCTTTGTTAAGTGTTGCAGTGATTTCACTCACTGTAGTAGCTGACGTGTACAGTGAGTCACCTGCTTACATAGACACACTGTCTTTACTCAAGGCCAGTGGCATTCCTGGGGAATTCCTGACTTTACCTGGATCATGTTTGAGAGGCTTCAATTAACGAACACCCTCTGTTCTGTTAGACAGGTAACTCTTTAGCAACAATATAGCAGGGGGTGTAAAGCCATAACACATACATTTTTCCATTAGCAGACTATGATCAATAATGTCAAAAGCCACACTGAAGTCTAACAAAACAGTTCCCACAATCTTTTTATCATCAATTTCTCTCAGGCAATTATCAGTAATTTGTGCAAGTGCCATGCGTGTTGAATGTCCTTCCCCATAAGCATGCTGAAAGTCTTGTCAATTTGTTTACAGTAAAATAGCATTGTATCTGGTCAAACACAATTTTTTTCAAAAAGTTTACTAACAGTTTACTAACAGATTGGTTGGCTATTTGAGACAGACAGCTTTACTTTTCTTGGGTAGCGGAATTTATTTTGCTTCCCTTCAGGTCTGAGGGCACACACTTTCTAGTGTCTGCCTTAGATTGAAGATGCGGCAATATCATCCACTATTATCCTCAGTAGTTTTCCATCCAAGTTGTCAGTTGTCAGTGGCTTGTCATTGTTAATAGACAACAATAATTTTTTCACAACTTCCACAATCTACGCAATTCAAAATTACAATGGTTGTCTTTCATAGTTTGATCACTTAAGGTTGGATGTGTAGTGTCAGCATTTGTTGCTAGCATGTCATGCCTAATTTTGCTAATCTTACCAAAGAGAAAATCATTAAAGGTTGAGACTGAGTCTGCGTCTCTCACATTGGTAGGCAGACCATTCCATAAAAATGTAGCTCTATAGGAGAAAGCCTTACCTCCAGCCGTTTGCTTAGAAATTCTAGGGACAATTAGGAGGCCTGCGTCTTGTGACCGTAGCGTACGTGTAGGTACGTACGGCAGGACCAAATCGGAAAGATAGGTAGGAGCAAGCCCATGTAATGCTTTGTAGGTTAGCAGTAAAACCTTGAAATCAGCCCTTGCCTTAACAGGAAGCCAGTGTAGGGAGGCTAGCACTGGAGTAATATGATCAAATGTTTTGGTTCTAGTCAGGATTCTAGCAGCCGTATTTAGCACTAACTGAAGTTTATTTAGTGCTTTATCCGGGTAGCCGGAAAGTAGAGCATTGCAGTAGTCCAGCCTAGAAGTAACAAAAGCATGGATTAATTTTTCTGCGTCATTTTTGGACAGAAAGTTTCTGATTTTTGCAATGTTACGTAGATGGAAAAAAGCTGTCCTTGAAACAGTCTTGATATGTTCTTCAAAAGAGAGATCAGGGTCCAGAGGAACGCCGAGGTCCTTCACAGTTTTATTTGAGACGACTGTACAACCATCCAGATTAATTGTCAGATTCAACAGAAGATCTCTTTGTTTCTTGGGACCTAGAACAAGCATCTCTGTTTTGTCCGAGTTTAAAAGTAGAAAGTTTGCAGCCATCCACTTCTTTATGTCTGAAACACAGGCTTCTAGCGAGGGCAATTTTGGGGCTTCACCATGTTTCATTGAAATGTACAGCTGTGTGTCGTCCGCATAGCAGTGAAATTTAACATTATGTTTTCGAATGACATCCCCAAGAGGTAAAATATATAGTGAAAACAATCAAGGTCCTAAAACGGAACCTTGAGGAACACTGAAATTTACAATTGATTTGTCAGAGGACAAACCATTCACAGAGACACACTGATATCTTTCCGACAGATAAGATCTAAACCAGGCCAGAACTTGTCCATGTAGACCAATTTGGGTTTCCAATCTCTCCAAAAGAATGTGGTGATCGATGGTATCAAAAGCGGCACTAAGATCTAGGAGCACGAGGACAGATGCAGAGCCTCGGTCTGACGTCATTAAAAGGTAATTTACCACCTTCACAAGTGCAGTCTCAGTGCTATGATGGGGTCTAAAACCAGACTGAAGCGTTTCGTATACATTGTTTGTCTTCAGGAAGGCAGTGAGTTGCTGTGCAACAGCTTTTCTAACATTTTTGAGAGGAATGGAAGATTCGATATAGGCCGATAGTTTTTTATAATTTCTGGATCAAGATTCGGCTTTTTCAAGAGAGGCTTTATTACTGCCACTTTTAGTGAGCTTGGTACACATCCGGTGGATAGAGAGCCGTGTATTATGTTCAACATAGGAGGGCCAAGCACAGGAAGCAGCTCTTTCAGTAGTTTAGTTGGAATAGGGTCCAGTATGCAGCTTGAGGGTTTGGAGGCCTAACACAGTAAATTCATCAGGCTTAAGCCATGTTTCAGTCAGGCCAATCACATCAAGATTATTATCAGTGATTAGTTCATTGACTATAACTGCCTTGGAAGTGAGGGATCTAACATTAAGTAACCCAATTTTGAGATATGAGGTATCACAATCTCTTTCAATAATGGCAGGAATGGAGGAGGTCTTTATACTAGTGAGATTGCTAAAGCGAACACCGCCATTTTTCATTTTGCCCAACCTAGATTGAGGCACAGACACGGTCTCAATGGGGAAAGCTGAGCTGACTACGCTGACTGTGCTAGTGGCAGACTCCACTAAGCTGGCAGGCTGGCTAACAGCCTGCTGCCTGGCCTGCACCCTATTTCATTGTGGAGCTAGAGGAGTTAGAGCCCTGTCTATGTTCGTAGATAAGATGAGAGCACCCCTCCAGCTAGGATGGAGTCCGTCACTCCTCAACAGGCCAGGCTTGGTCCTGTTTGTGGGTGAGTCCCAGAAAGAGGGCCAATTATCTACAAATTCTATCTTTTGGGAGGGGCAGAAAACAGTTTTCAACCAGCGATTGAGTTGTGAGACTCTGCTGTAGAGCTCATCACTCCCCCTAACTGGGAGGGGGCCAGAGACAATTAATCGATGCCGACACATCTTTCTAGCTGATTTACACGCTGAAGCTATGTTGCGCTTGGTGACCTCTGACTGTTTCATCCTAACATCGTTGGTGCCGACGTGGATAACAATATCTCTATACTCTCTACACTCGCCAGTTTTAGCTTTAGCCAGCACCGTCTTTAGATTAGCCTAAACATCGGTAGCCCTGCCCCCTGGTAAACAGTGTATGATCGCTGGATGATTAGTTTTAAGTCTAATACTGCGGGTAATGGAGTCGCCAATGACTAGGGTTTTCAATTTGTCAGAGCTAATGGTGGGAGCCGTCGGCGTCTCAGACCCCACAACGGGAGGAGTAGAGACCAGAGAAGTCTCGGCCTCCGACTCCGACTCGCTTAATGGGGAGAACCGGTTGAAAGTTTCTGTCGGCTGAATAAGCGACACCGGTTGAGCATTCCTACAGCGTTTCCCTCCAGAAGCCATGAGAAAGTTGTCCGGCTGCGGGGACCGTGCGAGGGGGTTTATACTAACGTTACTATCTGTACTTACTGGTGGCACAGACGCTGTTTCATCCTTTCCTACACTGAAATTACCCTTGCCTAACGATTGCGTCTGAAGCTGGGCTTGCAGCACAGCTATCCTTGCCGTAAGGCGATCGTTCTCCTGTATATTATAAGTACAACGACTGCAATTAGAAGGCATCATGTTAATGTTACTTAGCTTCGGTTGTTTGAAGTCCTGACGAACCATGTCCAGATAAAACCTCCGGGGTGAAAAAGTTGAATGAAAAAAGTTGAATGAGGGAAAAAGTAAAAATATACGGTAATGAAAAAGTAAAAAAAACGTCAGGTAGCAAAGTAAGATCGGCAACAAAACGCACAGCAGCGTAAACAAGTCTGCAAGTTGTGACCGGAAACAGGAAACCGGAAACAACCATGTGTATGCAAGTCTCAAGGCTGAGGCTATTATATAAACCGTTTTATGGTAATATGGCTATATTGTCTCTTCTGAGTATCACAAAATTGTACCAAGCGGACCAGTTCGTAGCTGGATTCTTCACTAATCTTCCATACCTTCTCCAGAACACAAATGTCGCTTGGCTCCCCAATTCTGTGAGTTGGAAGAATTTCCTGTGTCTCTCTATGGGCCATGTGGCAAGAGATTCTCCTCTTAGAGTTTTTACAACCCTTTCACACAGGGCCTGGGTGGGGGAAAGTAGGTTGGGGGATGGTGCAAGGGGGGAGGGGGTCAACTGTCCTCCCTGTACTCAAAGAGGCCAACGTCATGACACATCTGACTCAATGAATGACAGAGCTTTGTTTGCCCTTTTGCCCAAAATTTAATGTAAGGTGCTCCAAAGCTTTTTACTGCCATTCTTTGTCATTTATCTTTGCTTCATAGTATAGTTTCTTCTACTTTTAATTCAGTTTAGTCATGTTTTCTCAATTTGCAGTTTGCCAATTGGTTGTGCAGCCAGACTTATTTGCCATTCCTTTTTCCTCATCCCTCTCAACCAAATTTTTCAATTCCTCATCAATCCATGGGTATTTAATAGTTTTTACAGTGGGTGCATGCTTATTTTCTTAACCTCTATGGGCTAGGTGGGACGCTAGCGTGCCACCCGTGGTGCACTCCATCAACAGCAGGTGCATTTCAAGAGCGGCAAATTTGAATCCAAATAAATGTCAAAATTCAAATTTTTCAAACATACAACTATTTTACACCATTTGAAAGATAAACATCTCCTTAATCTAACCACGTTTTACGATTTCAAAAAGGTTTTACGGCGAAAGCATAAATTTAGAGTATGTTAGGACAGTACATTTACAAGAGTTGTGTGTAATGTTTTGTCAAGTCAAAGACAGGGTCACCAAAACCATAAAACCAGCTAAAATGATGCACTAACCTTTTACAATCTCCATAAGATGACACTCGTAGGACATTATGTTAGACAATGCATGCATTTTTAGTTCTATCAAGTTCATATTTATATCCAAAAACAGCGTTTTACTATGGCATTGATGTTGAGGAAATCGTTTCCCTCCAATAACCGGCAGTCAAGTCAGCGTCACAAATTAAATAATTAAAATTAGAAAACATTGGTAAAATATTATATTGTCATTTAAAGAATTATAGATTTACATCTCTTGAACGCAATCAACTTGCCAGATTTAAAAATAACCTTACTGGGAAATCACACTTTGCAATAATCTGAGCACTGCGCCCAGAAAAATACGCGTTGCGATACAGACTAGACGTCATGTTGGGGAGATCTAAAATCGAAAATACTATGTAAATAATCCATTACCTTTGATTCTCTTCATCAGATGTCACTTCCAGGTATCACAGGTCCATAACGAATGTAGTTTTGTTCAAAAAAGCTCATCATTTATGTCCAAAAATCTCCGTCTTGTTAGCACATGATCTAAGCCAGCCGGACTTCTCGTCATGAACGAGGGGAAAAAATATATTTACGTTCGTTCAAACATGTCAAACGTTGTATAGCATAAATCATTAGGGCCTTTTTTAACCAGAACATGAATAATATTCAAGGTGGACGAATGCATACTCTTTTATAACGTATTGGAACGAGGGTACCCAACATGAACTCGCGCGCCAGGTGTCTAATGGGACATCATCGTTCCATGGCTCTTGTTCGGTCAGATCTCCCTCCAGAAGACTCAAAACACTTTGTAAAGGCTGGTGACATCTAGTGGAAGCAATAGGAAGTGCCAAAATATTCCTCAGCCCCTGTGTTTTTCAATGGGATAGGTTTAAAGTCAATACAACACATCAGGTATCCACTTCCTGTCAGAAAATGTCTCAGGGTTTTGCCTGCCAAATGAGTTCTGTTATACTCACAGACACCATTCAAACAGTTTTAGAAACTTTAGAGTGTTTCTATCCATATATAATAAGTATATGCATATTCTAGTTACTGGGTAGGATTAGTAACCAGATTAAATCGGGTACATTTTTTTTATCCAGACGTGCAAATGCTGCCCCCTAGCCCTAACAGGTTAATGGGTGCATGCTTATTAGTTATTGGAATAAGCAATTTCATAAATGTGTCAAGTGTAGCATCTGGTTGCTCCTCTTTACAAACCACAGACCAACAAATATTATTTACATCAACAACATAGGAATCCCTACAAAACTTCTTGAATGACCTCTTATACATTATATTAGGCCCAGCCTTTGGAACTTTCGTTTTTCCTAGATATGGCTACTATATTGTGATCACTACATCCAATGGATTTGGATACTGCTTTAAAGTAAATGTGCCCCGTCAGATCCAGAGATGTGAGCTTGTGCCGTCCCTCCCGCGCTTCCATATGCATGTCGGACTCAAGGTTTTGAGGTGGTCAATAGTTGACTACATGATGGACACACTTAGTCTTCCCCCATTACCAGTGCTGAAGTAGCCTGAAACTCTAACATTAGATAACTAATCTTTCAAGGATGCGATGATGTGCAGTTTTATATGCTCAGGTGTGTCTGGGTGGTACATGTTTAAAACCCTGTTTTTCAGTGTGTCCTTTCAATCTTTAAAGAGTTCTTACTAGAACTCTCTATGAACACCAACCTCATCAAATCAAATAACATTTTATTGGTCACATACACATGGTTAGTAGATAGTAGTTATTGCGAGTGTAGCAAAATGCTTGTGCTTCTAGTTCTGACAGTGCAGCAATATCTAACAAGTAATCTAACCATTCCACAACTACCTAATACACACAAATCTAAGTAAAGGTATGTAATAAGAACATGTACATATAAATATATGGATGGGCCATGACCGACCGGTATAGACGAGATGCAATAGATGGTATAAAATACATTATACACTGTACATCTGGGATGAGTAGTGCAAGATATGTAAACATCATTATTAAAGTGGCATTAATAAAGTGACTAGTGATCCATTTGTTAGAGTGGCCAATGATTTCAAGTCTGTATGTAGGCAGCAGCCTCTCTGTGTTGGTGATTGCTTTTTAACAGTCTGATGGCCTTGAGATAGAAGCTGTTTTTCAGTCTCTCGGTCCCAGCTTTGATCCACCTGTACTTACCTTGCCTTCTGGATGATAGCGGGGTGAACAGGCAGGGACTCGGGTGGTTGATGTCATTGATGATCTTTCTGGCCTTCCTGTGACATCGGGTGGTGTAGGTGTCCAAAAAGGGCAGGTAATTTGCCCCCGGCGATGCGTTGTGCAGACCACACCACCCTCTGGAGAGCCCTGCGGTTGTATCACCGTACCAGGCGGTGATACAGCCCGACAGGATTCTGTCAATTGTGCATCTGTAGAGGTTTTTGGGGTTTAGGTGACAAGCCAAATTTCTTCAGCCTCCTGAGATTGAAGAGGCACTCGTGCGCCTTATTCACCACACCGTCTGTATAGGTGGACCATTTCAGTTTGTCCGTGATATGTACGCTGAGGAACTTTCCACCTTCTCCACTGCTGTCATGTCGATGTGGATAGGGGGGTGCTCCCTCTGCTGTTTCCTGAAGTCCAGGATCATCTCCTTTGTTTTGTTGACATTGAGTGAGAGGTGGTTTTCCTGACACCACACTCCAAGTGCCCTCACCTCCTCCCTGTAGGCTGTCTCGTCATTGTTGGTAATCAAGCCTACTACTGTTGTCGTCTGCAAACTTGATGATTGAGTTGGTGGGCATGGCCACGCAGTCATGGGTGAACAGGGAGTACAGGAGGGGGCTGAGCACGCACCCTTGTGGGGCCCCAGTGTTGAGGATCAGCGAAGTGGAGATGCTGTTTCCTACATTCACAACCTGGGGACAGCCTGTCAGGAATTCCGGGACCCAATCGCACAGGGCGGGGTTGAGACCCAGGGCCTCAAGCTTAATGATGAGCTTGGAGGGTACTATGGTGTTGAATGCTGAGCTGTAGTCAATGAACAGGATTCTTACATAGGTACACCTCTTGTCCAGATGGGATATGGCAGTGTGCAGTGTGATGGCGATTGCATTGTCTGTGGACCTATTGGGGTGGAATGCAAAATGCAGTGGGTCTAGGGTGACAGGTAAGGTGGAGGTGATATGATCCTTGACTAGTCTCTCAAAGCACTTCATGATAACAGAAGTGAATGCTATGGGGCAATAGTCATTCAGTTCAGTTACCTTCGCCTTCCTGGGTACAGGAACAATGGTGGCCATCTTGAAGCATGTGGAGACAGCAGACTGGGATAGGGAGAGATTGAATATGTCCGTAAACACACCAACCAGCTGGTCTGCGCATGCTCTGAGGACGCAGCTAGGGATGCCGTCTGGGCCGGCAGCCTTGCGAGGGTTAACACGTTTAACTTCTATGGGCTACGTGGGACGCTAGCCCACCTGCAGGGCACAGCCAGTGAAATATCAGGGCGGCAAATTCAAAAACAACACAATGTCATAATTCAACTTTCTCAAACATACAACTATTTTAAAGATACACGTCTCCTTGATGTAACCACATTGTCCGATTTCAAAAAGGCTTTATAGCGAAAGCAAAACATTAGATTGTTAGGAGAGTACATAGACAAAAATAATCATACAGCCATTTTCCAAGCAAGGACATGTGTCAATAAAACCCAAAACAGAGCTAAATGAAGCACTAACCTTTGACGATCTTCATCAGATGACACTCCTAGGACATCATGTTACACAATACATGTATGTTTTGTTCGATCAAGTTCATATTTATATCCAAAAACAACATTTTACATTGGCGCGTGATGTTCAGAAAATGTATTCCCACCAAAACGTCCGGTGAATGTGCACATCAATTTACAAAAATACTCATCATAAACGTTGACAAAATATATAACAATTATTTAAAGAATTATAGATAGACTACCCCTGGATGTAACCGCTGTGTCAAATTTTAAAATAGCTTTAGGGAGAAAGCACATTTTTCAATATTCTGAGTACATAACTCAGCCATCACGGCGAGCTATTCAGACACCCGCCAAGTTCGAGGCAACCTAAACTCAGAATTAGTATTAAAAATATTCTCTTACCTTTGCTGATCTTCATCAGAATGCACTCCCAGGACTGCTACTTCCACAAGAAATGTTGTTTTTGTTACAAATAATCCATATTTATGTCCAAATCTCTCCGTTTTGTTCGTGCGTACAGATCACTTATCCAAAGGCATAACGCACAAGCGCGGAACGAGAGAGGAAAAGTCAAAATGTTACATTAGCGTACTTAGAAGCATGTCAAACGCTGTTTAGAATCAATCTTTATGGTATTTTTAACATAAAGTTGTGATAATATTCCAACCGGACAAGAGCGTATTCATTCAAGAAGAAAAAGCAGGAACAGCGTGCTCGCGTGACTGCGCATATCCAATCCCTTTGTTGCCAGGCAGACCACTCAGTAACTGAGCTCCTATTAGCTGCCCAGTGACAGGAGAAGGCACAAACCACTTTCTGAAGGCTTTAGACAGCCAATGGAAGCCTTAGGAAGTGCAACGTAACCCCACGGATACTGTAGTTTTGAAAGGGACTAGAAAGAAGAACTACAATTCTCAGATCCTCCACTTCCTTGTTGACTTTTTCTCAGGTTTTTGCCTGCCATATGAGTTCTGTTATACTCACAGACACCATTCAAACAGTTTTAGAAACGTCAGAGTGTTTTCTATCCAATTCTACTAATAATATGCATATTCTAGTTTCTGGGCCAGAGTAGTAACCTGTTTAAATTGGGTACGTTTTTCATCCGGCTGTGAAAATACTGCCCCCTAGCCCAGACAGGTTAAATGTCTTACTCACGTCGGCCACGGAGAAGGAGAGGGGGGGCGGAGTCCTTGGTGGCAGGCCACGTCCGTGGCATTGTATTCTCCTCAAAGCGGGCAAAGAAGGTGTTTAGTTTGTCTGGAAGCAAGACGTCGGTGTCCGTGATGTGGTTGGTTTTCTTTTTGTACTACATGATTGGCTGTAGACCCTGCCACATACGTCTCGTTTCTGAGCCGTTGAATTGCGACTCCACTTTGTCCCTATACTGACGCTTTGCTTGTTTGATTGCCTTGCAGAGGAAATAACTACATTGTTTGTATTCGGCCATATTCCCAGTCATCTTTTCTTGGTTAAATGCGGTGGTTCATGCTTTCAGTTTTGCACGAATGCTGCCATCTATCGACGGTTTCTGGTTAGGGTAGGTTTTAATAGTCAGTGGGAACATCTCCTCTGCACTTCCTTATAAACTCACTGACTGAATCAGCGTATAAATCTATATTTTTCTCTGAGGCTACCAGGAACATGTCCCAGTCCGCGTGATCAAAACAATCTTGAAGCGTGGATTCCGATTGGTCAGACCAGCGTTGAATGGTCTTAGTCACGGGTACATCCTGTTTGAGTTTCTGCCTATAGGAGGTGAGAAGCAAAATGGAGTCGTGGTCGGATTTGTCTAACGGAGGGCGGGGGAGGGCCTTGTATTCATCGCGGTAGTTAGAGTAGCGGTGATCCAGTGTTTTGCCAGCACGGGTACTACAATTGATATGCTGATAGAATTTAGGTTGCCTTGTTCTCAAATTTGCTTTATTAAAACCACCAGCTACAATGAATGCAGCCTCCGGATATATGGTTTCCAGGAGAGTTCCTTGAGGGCTTTCGTTGTGTCGGCTGGGGGGGATATACACCGAAATGACAATAACCAACGAGAATTTTCTTGGGAGATAATACAGATGGCATTTGATTGTGAGGAATTCTAGGTCTGGTGAACAGAAAGACTTGAGTTCCTGTATGTCGTTACAATTACACCATGAGTTGTTAATCATGAAACATACATCCCCTTCCTTCTTCTTCCCTCAGAGATGTTTATTCCTATTGGTGCGACGCACAAAGAATCCCGGTGGCTGTACTGACTCTGACAGCATGTCCCCAGATACTCTGTTTCACGGAATCATGGCTATGTTACAATCCCGGAAGTCTCTCTGGAAAGCAACCCTTGCCCTAATTTCATCTACCTTGTTATCTAGAGACTTGACATTAGCGAGTAAAACACTCTATTAAACATGTGTAATTACTCATGATTTATGTATATGTAATTACAAGATGTCTTGTTCCAAATGTAACTAACATGTACTGTAATTACACTTTTGCAGTCTCCTGTGTCGCAACATGCTAACAGCGCATCCTATTAGGTAACCTTGTTACATGTAACTACCTCACGTAACTAAGTCACTACCGACAAAATAAGCTAGGCTAGGACTCCGTCAGCTATTGGAACAATGCACAACCTATCATTAATTACAGCTTTATATATTTTATTTCCATATTATTTGGCTTAAATGATGTACTGAATTAAATGTAAAAGCAGTGTATTTACAATGGATATGCATACTGTAATGTACCTACCCAGGAGCAAGCAACATAATCGTATAACCTTTGTAAATACTATGTACCCTGCCTTTGAAAATGAATTCAAGGGTTTATTTCTCTGGCTTCAAAGGTGTAATGTAAGTGAAATGTTGTACAATATAATGTATAATGTTAATAAACGTACTCATTAGCAAGCAGCTTCAAGTAAAGTAAAAAACATTAGGGTAAACCTTTTTAGTACAATCATTGGGAAAATACACTTCAATGTTGAATAACTGTTACAGCACCTATAAGTCTAATTACAATGTACTTTCATTGCAATTACATATCTCACAGAATATATCAAAATGTCAGTTATTACAATGTTTTTGTAAAGAAAAGCATCGTAACTACAGTACAATGTTTCTACACAGGAAGCAACTTAATGTAAATTGAAACGCATCATGAATTACACATGTCATTTCTATGTAGTTACTATGTGACAATTTAGGCAGACACCCAATATAGCACTTGTAGTTGTGATCAATGGGAATCCATATCAAACTAGGAAAAATGAAAGTCCTGGAAGGCAGGAAGCTTGGCCCCAGTGATGTACTGGGCCATTCGCACTACCCTCTGTAGCGCCTTACGGTCAGATGCCGAGCAGTTGCCATACCAGGCGGTGATGCAACCAGTCAGGATGCTCTTGATGGTGCAGCTGTAGAACCTTTTGAGGATCTCAGGACCCATGCCAAATCTTTTCAGTCTCCTGAGGGGGAAAAGGTTTTCTCGTGCCATCTTCACGACTGTCTTGGTATGTTTGGTCCATTATAGTTCGTTGGTCATGTGGACACCAAGGAACTTAACTCTCGACCCGCTCCACTACAGCCCCGTCGATGTTAATGGGGGCTTATTCGGACCGCCTTTTCCTGTAGTCCACGATCAGCTCCTTTGTCTTGCTCACATTGAGGGATAGGTTGTTGTCCTGGCACCACACTGCTTTGATTGATTGATTATGCAACCTTGTTTGTATTTTTTGTTTTGGTATTTGTTTTGATCATAATAATAATGTAAGAAAATTGCTGTCAAGCACCCAAGCTAACTTCCTAGCTACTTCCAGACAAAAATGAAGGAACAACTCACTGAACATTACTTGCCCTAGCAGAGCTGGTTAGGCTGTTATGTTATCCAGAGCGTTGATGACTGCAACTGTGCCATCAGATTGTCTCTCGGAGCGTTCAGAGAGCACACTGGATACTCTGGCCGATGAGTAGGGTTGATCCGAATGTTCTGACCTCACAACCGTAGTCAAGCACCCAAGCTAACTGGCTAATATTGGCTACGTTGCTAGCTACTTTCAGACACATAATGAGAGAACACCCCACTCTGACCATTTTACTCACCCTAGCAGAGCTGGTTAGGCTGTTTTCATGTTATTCAGAGCGTTGGTGACTAACTGTGCTGCTGGCAACAATTTAATTCTACTTTTTTGTCGACGTTTACTGACACTAGGCATATTCAACTGGTGTTGCGCGTTCGTAAATTCATCAGTTATATCAGTTATTATTAAGGCCAGACTGAATTTACGAATGCACCCGAAATGGTTACTTGCATAGTGGAGTCTTTTGTTAAAACATGTAGCTAGCTAGCTAAACAATGAACCATGATCACAACTCATGACATTATTACCCTGCATGAATCTGCAGGTAGCTAACCAACGTCTATCAACGGTTGTCGCAATGACATTCTATTGAAATGGATACTTGCATAGTGGAGTCTTTTGTTCAGACATGTAGCTAGCTAGCTAGCTAAACATTGAACCATAATCACAACTCATGACGTTAATACCCTGCATGAATCTGCAAGGAAGCTAACCAACCAGGTTCAATGTTAGCTAGCCAAGCAAATGGCTCTGAGATACGAATAATAAGATTATATATGTAACGTTAGCTAGTGAGCCACCCAGCTAACATTAGCTAGCTAATAGTACACTTTAACTTGAAATGAAACCACTTTCTTACCCTAATACATCATAGTTGGCCGCGTCTCCTGTCACAGATGCCATGGTTGCCCTTAGTTTGAAGATGTAATCCAGAGACAGGTGTTTTCTCCATCTCCTTAGCTATCATACTCGAATTCCACTGAATTCGGTCCTCCAGAAAGTGGAGAGCAACACTTATGCAGTTTTACTATGCGATACATAAAAAAATCTGCGTTAGGCAGGATTACCAACAGATACTGACCAGCTCAAATAGACAGAAGCGTGCTATATGGCAGACCAATCCAATCTCATCTCTTGGTATGTCCAGCCCACTCATTATCTCAGCCAATCATGGCTAGCGGGAAGGTTGCCTCCTTTTTCTGTGGCTAAACCAAGTAGACTCGTAATTTAACAATTTTATTTGTATTTACAGATGGCATGCAAGTTTTATTAAGGCATATGAAAGTTCACGTGTTCTAAAAGGCATTTCTGCCCAAAAACTTTTGAAAAAAAAAAAGTTTGTTCAAACGGCTCTCATGTGAAGTAGTGAACCGCGACATACGCCTCGTTTCCTGAAACGGGTCATAAATATAATTTTCAAGCTATTTGAAGCTGGTGTACAAAACCAAAAGTAAAAGACTGCAAAAACTTAAGAACAGGAAGCATAAAAATAGTACACAAAGAACAGATCTACTGATTTTTAGACTTGCTTTCAATGACAGATCTATAACACACATTTCTATGTGTATTTGGTCAGCTAAGCCAAAAAGTTACATATTGCAACTTTCATGTTTTATGTGCATCCAGTCAGTCACTCTGGTTAAAGATCTTTGCCCCCCACAAAGCAGAGGGAGGGAGTCCTGACTATGTTTTAGCTCAACTCCTCTATTTGTCTGTACATTTCCAGCAAAAAATCTAGTTAGCTACTGTAATTAAAAATTAAAATACAGTACTGTAAAGAGCAATGCATTATGGGGGGATAAATGGCATTCTGCTATAAATGTACAGAGATTACTGTAATTTTACAACACAATTGTACAGTAAAGTACTGTATTACCTGTTTTTCTGTATATTTACAGCAGCATACTGTGAATTATGGTGCATCGTGGGAAAATGTTGTGTGCAGGGAAAGAAACTCTGGCTCATAACATATTTTGAGGTGTGCCTTTTAAGAGGCTATATTTGTTTCACCTGTTAGTAATAATTCTGTACCCCACAGAATACAGTACCATACTGTATTTTTTTAATCTAAAAACCTTGTTCTGTAAATGTACAGTAACTTACTGGCTACTATGTTGACGTTATTTTTGGAATCTTAAAGCCTTTCTCTGTAAATCTACAGTAATTTACTTGCTACTGTTCTGCCAGCAATTTACTGTAATTCAGCACCACCCCACAGAATACAGTACCATACTGTGTTTTAGTAGTACCAAAAATCTTTTGAACACTAGCGGGTGCGTGGTATTTTTGTTTCTGGCTCATTGACATGTTTTGTGGCGTGCCTTGTATGCGGCTATATTTGTTACGCACATTAGTGAGAGTGCTGTAGCAATTTAACTGAAACATGGTAGTAGTTCCCTAACAATGTATGAGTAGCAGTAAGTCACAACGCTTTAATGATTGTGTGTTCAGCCATGTTCTTTTGATCTATTTTACCCTGTCACCACTGCCAGTTTAGAAGCTTTTGTTAAGGCCTCTATTAGTGCAAGTGATATAACACACCAAATATTAATTGGTATGCTGTAATATATAATTACATATTGACTGTTAGCAATTGCTGTAATTTTATTACAATACAATTTAACAATAAAGATCTGTATTGCTGTTTTGCAGTATTTTTACTGCAGCATTCTGTAAATTATGGTGCATTGTAGGAAAATGTTATTGAAGGGGAAAGAATCGCTGGCTCATTAACATATTTTGAGGCCTGCCTTGTAAGTGGCTATATTTGTTGCTCCTGTTAGCAAGAATGCTGTACCAATTGAACTGATATGTTGTATTAGTGCCCTAAAATGTTATGTGTATAGACTCAGAGTGGTGGCAAGTCTTAACCCTTTACTTGTTGAGTTGGGGCCAGGTTGGAAATTGTGCTGGTACCAGGGCTCGAAAACCAGGGGTGGTGCTGGGACTGTGGGCCTGGTAGAAAATGGGAAATAGGGGCTGGTGCTGGGTCGGGATCTGTAGAGGGGAAAGACAAACCTGAGGAGCAAGCAGACACACAAAGGAGCCCTAGAGCCAGAGGTCAATGGTGATACTTCCCTGTGGCCTGCTCACTTTGTGTGAAGGTCTGATGTTTGGTCCCCCCTCCACACTCTTGTAGTGGTGGATGGTTCCTCGTTCAAAGCTGCTGAAGAAGAAGGCGTGGGGGTGGAGTATGTGTTCATCGGCCTTAGCTGGTGCTAAAGGCGTGGTCGGTGACTTGGAAGAGGAGCAATGTGGCGGCGAGGCTGGATGCTGAAAACTGGACAGGTCTGGGGTTTGTCTTGGTCTGGGCGGCTCGGGAGTGGATTAAATGTTTGTCCTTCCGTCGTGCCACCCCCCTGGTCTGGGTCTTTATGGAAATCTTTGATAGCGTGATCCCTGAGAAGGATAGTGATCCTCCTCCTCAGGGTCGTTTGTTCAACGGTAGACCTTGATTTTCCTTCGCTCCCACAGGACCTGCTTGACTATGCCGATGATCCTCCACGGCTGGAGGAGCTGGGTGGTGTTCCAGCCACTGGGAGGACCATTCAGGATGTACTCCGCTGCCAAGCGAGGTAGGGTCAGTTACCTGTTGGGGAAGACAGAGGGAACAAATTGGGACCAGACCCCCCCTAGCCACGGTGCACTCAACAAACAGGTGATAGATGTTTTCAGTGTCAGTGAATCCGTGGGGCAGCTCTCTGTATGTGCTATGTGCCGTCTATACATGAATTCCATAGTGGAGAGGCAACCGTGAACAGCCATCCATGAGATGTATTTTTGTTTGTTTGTGATGCTGTGGTCATTGACGTTTAACCATACCTGTTGTGGGTCTATCTATGGCTGAGCTGGCTCTCAGGTGGGCGATGGTGTCCTTGGAGTGGATCTGGGCAATGATGTCCTTATATTTCCAGGATGCCAGCCCAATCATGGGCAGACCTGACCTGAAGGCAAAATCTCTCCATGTCTTGTTCACTGGCGGGGTCCCAGCAATAGGGAACAATGTGGTCAATGGTTCTGAGTCTGAGGGTTCTGTGGAGGGATGTGGCAAAGTAGCTGGCTTTCCTGTCTGTCTTGTGGATGTTGTTGACCAAGTTGGATGGCTCCTGTGCCCTAATGATGCTAGGGATGTCTGGGATCCCCTTCCCCCCATTCTCAACTGCTTTGTGCAGGGTGCTGTGCTTGAGTTGCTCCATCTGGCTCCCCCAGACAAAGGTGAACATCATGCGTTCGATTTTCCTGCTAGTCACTCTGATGCGGGAAGCACCTTGCCTAAATACAGGAGAGTGGGGAGCGATTGCTGTCAGGACCAGCATCTTACCCATCATTGTGGGAGACCGTGCACTCCATTCATCTTTTGTTGGTCGTGGAGAATGGTCTCCTTCCATCTGACGGAGCCGTCTCCATCCCTCTGGAAGGTTACCCCAAGCAGCTTGATGGTCTCTGTTTTGACAGAGAAAGAGGTGAGGAGAGTCTCATGCCAGTCCTTTGACAGATACAGTTCACTCTTACCACTGTTGACGAGGCCACCAGTGGCTGCACAGTAGTCCCCCACCACTTTTGTTGCTGTGGCGATGAACTGACTATCTGTGCTGACGATGGCGATGTTGTCCATGTACACCGCAACTTTAAGCCTCTCCCCCTGGGCCCCTGGCATCTGGTAGCCAGGGATTCCTGATGTAGACCTGACCTGCTCTATGTAGATGACGTACTGCAGAGGGGCTAATGTGCAGCCTAACCCTGGCAAAAGCTTTCTCCTGGTGTAGGCTGAGAAGGCCCAAAGGGGACCCCACTTCTGGGAGTGCAGGATGAGATCTCTCACCAGGAGCAGGTTGTCATTGATGGACCTACCAGGGATGCTGCAAGTCTGGTCTGGGGCATTTACTGAGGGGAGGTGGGTCTCGAACTGTTTGAGGGCATTGGTCATGATTTTGTATTCGACAGAGAGGAGCTTAATGGGGCGCAAGTTCTGGAGATCCACGAGGTCCCCTTTCTTGGGGATAAGAGAGACCGTACTCTGTCTCTTTTCCTTGTATACTGCGCTGAAGACCTCCGTCACATCGTCATTGAGGCGGTCCCAGAAAGTCTGATAGAACTCTCCTGGGATCCCGTCCGGTACTGGTGCTTTGTTTGTTCAGGGAGTGCACGGTTCGGTTGAGCTCCTTTGCACTTAGGTTGGGGTTTTCGCTTTCGCCACCCTCAGTGACTCTGTCTAGCCCATATAGGGAGTTGGCCATGAGAGCTTGATGTCATGTAGCCTACAGTAGAACTCATGGGCCACCCCTAGGATGTCCTCATTGTTGCACACAGAGTCCCCTTTGTTGTTGTATAGGGACAGAATGTTTTTTTCTTTGACTGCAACCTGCGAAGCAGGTGCTCTTCCTCCTCCTCCAGACCCAGAAGATTTGACTTGTGTTGGATCTTCTTCTGTTCTTCCAAATAGAGGGTGGAAAGGTGTTCTTTGGTTTTGGCCTGCTCTCTGGCCATCTCCCACCCCTTCAGCTGGAGGATGCTAAGACGTTGTAGGGCCGTGTGTGGTGTTGTAGGGCCGTGTGCCCTCTTTCCCCTAACTTTCCTCTGTCCTATTCCCCCTGTGGTCTGAGAAGTGCACCACCTGGCTTGTCAGGGAGCACATTTTCAGACCTGGCATGAGCAAGAACATGTCAATCTTGGAGTAGGAAGCACCGGAAGAACTCACCCACATTTGTCAGTGAGGGAGGTGCCACCAGCATCTGTTAGTGTCACGACTTCCGCCGAATTCGGCTCCTCTCCTTGTTCTGGCGGCGTTCGGCGATCAACGTCACCGGCTTTCTAGCCATCGCCACTCTCTTTTTCATTGTTCCATTTGTTTTGTCTTGTTCCCTGCACACGTGGTTTACATTCCCAATCACACCGCATGTATTTATTCCTCTGTTCCCCCCCGTGTCTTTGTGTGAAATTGTTTCGTGTTACGTGTTTGAGGTTACGCGCCAGGCTGGTGTTCATGATCCGTGTTATTGCACGTAGTATGTTTATTTTGATATCATTAGCTTTTGAGACTGTGTTTTGAGCTCTGCACTTTTGCTATTGTGGCTGGAGGTTTTGACGCAGTTGCGTCCGTCTGCTGTTTTCTCCTGCCTCAATAAAGTGTGCGCCTGTTCACAACTCTCTGCTCTCCTGCACCTGACTTCGCTACCAGTATGCACCCAACACCCTGACAGTTAGGGAGAAGTTGTCAATGATTGATTGTAGTTCCAGTGTGCTATCGTCTCATTAAGCGATTGTTTTGTCTACTTTTCAGCCTGTTGTTTTTGTCCACTTTTAGGGCTACTATAACTTTTACAACCTCACTCACGCCCTTCTCCCAAACCATCATCTCGTACTGTAAACCATGACTGCATACGCCCCCTTCAGCCTACCACTATCCATAAACCCACCTCTCAGTCTCACAATACTAACTTTGCTCTCCTCAACACTCGATCGTTGAACAACAAAGCCCCTTTGCTCCATGAACCTATATCTGACAACAAGCTAAACGTCCTCCTCCTAACTGAAACTTGGCAACAACCTGCGGCCTCGCTGTACTGTACAACTCTAAAATAAAAATAAATCCATCCTCGGCAGCCTCCGATTAGCAGCAGCCTCACCACGTTGTAGCGGCTCATCACTTGTGGGTTCATCCCGGTCATCTCGTTCAGGTGGGTTGTGGTGTTTTTTGGGGGTCTGCTCCGGTCCTATAGGGGGAGGATTGACAAACCTCAGAGCAGGCTGACACACCTGGAAGCCCGTGACCCCGTAGGTCAATAGGGACACTCCGCTGTGGTCTGCTCGCTCCAGGCTTATGTTGGTGTCTTTGATCCTTCCTCCACTCCTCTGGTTCTGGTGGCAATGCTCATTCATCACAAAGCCCACTGATATTGCAAACTACTTTAATATCTTTTTGCAAACTTAGGGATGACATGCCAGCAACAAATGCTGACACTACCCATTTCTTAACTCTTACATCTAGACGTTCCGCTAGCGGAACACCGCTCCAATATCCAATGATAGGGCGTGGCGCGAAATACAAACTCCTCGAAAATCCGAAAAATTCCATTTTTCAAACATATGACTATTTTACACCATTTTAAAGACAAGACTCTCCTTTATCTAACCACACTGTCCGTTTTCAAAAAGGCTTTACAACGAAAGCAAAACATTAGATTATGTCAGGAGAGTACCCAGACAGAAATAATCAGACACCCATTTTTCAAGCTAGCATATAATGTCACAAAAACCAAAACCACAGCTAAATGCAGCACTAAGCTTTGATGATCTTCATCAGATGACACTCCTAGGACATTATGTTATACAATACATGCATGTTTTGTTCAATCAAGTTTATATTTATATCAAAAACCAGCTTTTTACATTAGCATGTGACGTTCAGAACTAGCATTCCCACCGAACACTTCCGGTGAATTTACTAAATTACTCACGATAAACGTTTACAAAAAACATAACAATTATTTGAAGAATTATAGATACAGAACTCCTTTATGCAATCGCGGTGTCCGATTTTAAAATAGCTTTTTGGTGAAAGCACATTTTGCAATATTCTGAGTAGATAGCCCGGCCATCACAGGCTAGCTATTTTGACACCCACCAAGTTTAGTACTCACCAAACTCAGATTTACTATAAGAAAAATTTGATTACCTTTGCTGTTCTTCGTCAGAATGCACTCCCAGGACTTCTACTTCAACAACAAATGTTGGTTTGGTTCCAAATAATCCATAGTTATATCCAAATAGCGGCGTTTTGTTCGTGCGTTCAAGACACTATCCGAAGGGTAACGAAGGGTGATACGCCGGCGCGTTTCGTGACAAAATAATTCAAAATATTCCATTACCGTACTTCGAAGCATGTCAAACGCTGTTTAAAATCAATTTTTATGCGTTTTTTTCTAGGAAATAGCGATAATATTCCGACCGGGAGTCGTTGTTTTCGTTCAAAGACTGAAAATGCAAAATGGACTCTTCATGTGCATGCGCGCACCCGTCTCATTGTTCTCAGATTGACCACTATCCAAATGCGCTACTGTTTTTTAGCCATGGACTGCAAAGTCATCATTCAACGTTCTGGCGCCTTCTGAGAGCCTATGGGAGCCTTAGAAAGTGTCACGTTACAGCAGAGATCCTCTGTTTTGGATAGAGATGACAAAGAAGGCCAAGAAATGGTCAGACAGGGTACTTCCTGTACAGAATCTTCTCAGGTTTTGGCCTGCCATTTGAGTTCTGTTATACTCACAGACACCATTCAAACAGTTTTAGAAACTTTGGAGTGTTTTCTATCCATAGCTACTAATTATATGCATACTCTAGTTTCTGGGCAGGAGTAATAACCAGATTAAATCGGGTACGTTTTTTATCCGGCCGTGAAAATACTGCCCCCTATCCATAACAAGTTAAAGGAACTGTCAGAGGAAAATGTGACTGACCACTTTGATTTGGTCTTATGTAGCAACATTTGAAATTGTGTTTTTTACATTGAAAAAAAGTAGAGATTCAGAGGTACAACATAGTATATCATAAACTGCAGTTGAGGAACAATGGAAAAGTAATTCTACTTTGAAAGTTGATAAACTTGTCACCCCACTTTTGAGAGAGTTTTTGGTACACTTACCGGAGACCTCTTCTTTGTCAGCATGGTTCAGCATGGTTCACACCCTCATAAGCCTTAGCCACACCTGGAGCTGTTGCGGTGACCATATTACTGCCACACTGCCGGTCACGAGTCATGAAGGCAGTCAAATTCCAAGTGACCGTTTAGTCACAGTAATTAGGCTTCTCCAAGCTCTGATGCTGCTGATGGTCATTAGTAGCCTACCAAACGTGCTAACTGTCTGGTACTCAGCAATCTATTGAGCATTGAATCACTCTGACATCAATGCAAATGTAGTCGAAAATCTAATCAAACACTTCATGAGAGCCCATGAGCTTATGTTGCACAACATTTCTAATGCCAGAGAAAACAGATTGATGGCAAATATTCAAAAGAGAAAGATCCCATCTACTTTCTATAGGCTAGGCCTACTATATTTATTCCTCAACGTTCCTAATATTAAGTAAATTGCTTATCTTTCAAACAGGAGTATATCCTACCTGGCTGGCATGAAAATGAACCACGTGAAAAGCATCCTCCATTCGCTATTTAAGTGCGTAGATGACATTTATTATTTTTTCCCCTGCCCCTGTATTGAGAGAAAGGTCCATGATAATGGTCCATTCTAAATCAAAACACATTTCACAAATATATTATTTTGTATATGTAAAGACAAAATTAAATAAAGAATAGTCCGATGGGTGACAATGTCACTTGTGAATGATGCTCAACATAAGGCAAGAAAACTTTTTCGAATCATAGTCGCACACCTCATGTAGCCTAGCCCATTGGCCTATATGTTCTGATAAGGGTTGTATCACAACTAAAGTTGCAAAATAACTTACTAAAATTAAGCACATTAATCCGTTTTACAAGGGATGTATCGCCTAACTGGCATATATAAGTAGTGTGTGTGTTTCAAGTTTGGGGAAGAACATTTTCACCATAAAAATGCACCTTTATAATAAAAGCATTACATGCGTAATCACATTTGCATTCGCTTTTGATAATGGTGTTTTCCCGCTAATGGAACATTGTGCTTATAATGTGAAGAATTAGCCTAATAGTTTATCACATTTTAAGCTAAACGTTTTGATCTCATTGTGTAAAAAAGTTTTTTTTTATTCTAACGGTTGTATTCATTTGGGATTTATTGCATCCCACAACTGTCCCAGACTAGGTTTGGAATATTTATTTCTCACCAGAACAAAATAGGTCAACCTTTGAACTAGGTGGGATAGTAGATTGACATAGGCTAGTGTTTTTGCTGTTCGTTAGGCCTACTCATCTTGTTGGCTGACAAAAAGTAAATGTGGAAAGTTCTTCCAACATCTTCAATACGCACCTCGGAATTGGATAAGGACATGCGCAGTTGCGTCCCCGAAGTGTCTGTCTTCACCTGTAGCCTGTGAGAAATGGAGAGCCAGGTGAGTGAGAGATGCTTCAGAGCAGGCAGCACTCAGGGAGAAGGGAACAACTGCTGCTGGCCGCAAAAGGCATTGATTGTTTTAGGGTGCATTACGGCCACACAAAGGGGATGCCGCCAGGAAATTAGAGGCAATATCAGGTGCTTGTCAAATTGTGAATGAGAGACTGATGAAGTGTGTACAGCCTGCGCAAAAAACAAAGCAGAGCTTATGCCTTTCAAGTGACTTTTTCAAAATTTTCTTTTATTGACTTTATGTGTAACTCTGTTGTTTTTGTCGCACTGCCTTGCTTTATCTTGACCAGGTCGCAGTTGTAAATGAGAACTTGTTCTCAACTGGCCTACCGGGTTAAATAAAGGTGAAATAAAATAAATAAAACACTTTTTTTCAAATCATCTGTCACGGTCGTCGTAGTGAATGGACCAAGGCGCAGCGGGTCGAGTGCTCATCTTAACTTTATTTGTGAACACTTAATAAACAAAACAAGAAACGAACTAACAGTCTTGCAGGCTAAATACAGCAGTGCATAGAACAACCTCCCACAATTCCCAAAACAAACATACTCCTAATTATAGGACCTTCAATCAGAGGCAACGATAAACAGCTGCCTCCAATTGAAGGCCCCAATCCCAATTACCTAAACAAAGATCTAAACACCCTAAAATAGACATAGCACTATACAACATAGAACTAAACCAAAAACCCCAGAATACATAAATCAAACGCCCCTCTACATAAACACACACTCAAAACCATATAAAACAAATACCCCCTGCCACGTCCTGACCAAACTATAATAACAAATAACCCCTTTACTGGTCAGGACGTGAAATCATCATTAGTCGCATCATGCAGTCTTACAATGTATTAGTAATCTAAACATATAGCCCAACATTTTAGAACAACTAAAGTTACAATAACTATTTGTTAACCTCTCTAGGGTATGTGGGACGAAATCGTCCCACCTACTCAACAGCCAGTGGAATCCCGTGGCGCGATATTGAAATACCTTAGAAATGCATTTACTTCAATTTCTCAAACATATGACTATTTTACACCATTTTAAAGACAAGACTCTCGTTAATCTAACCACACTGTACGATTTCAAAAAGGCTTTACAACGAAAGCAAAACATTAGATTATGTCAGCAGAGTACCAAGCCAGAAATAATCAGACACCCATTTTTCAAGCTAGCATATAATGTCACATAAACCCAAACCACAGCTAAATGCAGCACTAACCTTTGATGATCTTCATCAGATGACACTCCTAGGACATTATGTTATTCAATACATGCATGTTTTGTTCAATCAAGTTCAAATTTATATCAAAAAACAGCTTTTTACATTAGCATGTGACGTTCAGAACTAGCATACCCACCGCAAACTTCCGGTGAATTTACTAAATTACTCACGATAAACGTTCACAAAAAATATAACAATTATTTTAAGAATTATAGATACAGAACTCCTTTATGCAATCGCTATGTCCGATTTTAAAATAGCTTTTCGGCAAAAGCACATTTTGCAATATTCTGAGTAGATAGCTCGCCATCACGGGCTAGCTATTTTGACACCCACCAAGTTTGGCACTCACCAAACTCAGATTTTCTATAAGAAAAATTGGATTACCTTTGCTGTTCTTCGTCAGAATGCACTCCCAGGACTTCTACTTCAATAACAAATGTTGGTTTGGTTCAAAATAATCCATAGTTATGTTCAAATATCCTCTGTTTTGTTCGTGCGTTCAAGACACTATCCGTAGGGTAACGAATGGTGATGCGCCGGGCGCGTATCGAGGCAAAACATTTCTAAATATTCCATTACCGTACTTCGAAGCATGTCAACCGCTGTTTAAAATAAATTTTTATGCGATTTTTCTCATAAAAAAGCGATAATATTCTGACCGGGAAACCCTGTTTTCGTTCAAAGACTAAAAATCTAAAATGGACTCTTCACATGCACGCGCGCCCCCGTCTCATTGTTCTCTGATCGACCACTTACCAAATGCGCTACTGTTTTTCAGCCATGGCCTGCAAAGTCATCATTCAACGTTCTGGCACCCTCTGAGAGCCTATGGGAGCCGTAGGAAGTGTTATGTTACAGCAGAGATCCTCAGTTTTCAATAAAGAGAGTGTAGAAGGCCAAGATATGGTCAGAGAGGGCACTTCCTGTTTGGAATCTTCTCAGGTTTTTGCCTGCCATATGAGTTCTGTTATACTCACAGACACCATTCAAACAGTTTTAGAAACTTTAGGGTGTTTTCTATCCAAATCAAACAATTATATGCATATTCTAGTTTCTGGGCAGTAGTAATAACCAGATTAAATTGGGTACGTTTTTTATCCGGCATTGCAAATACTGCCCCCTACCCTAGAGAGGTTGACCACTCAACAAAGAATAGCCGCATGTGCGCACTCCCTCAAAGCGTTTAGAGAAAATATCCTTTATATTTTATTCAGTTTTGTTCAGCTTTGTTCGAGTGTAGCCCACAGCCATATAGCATAGCCAGATCAGGACCTAACATAAGGACAACTCAGAGTATGCTATTCTGTTCTTTTAAAATAGACTACATTTTCTTCATATCATGTTTCTTTAGACCTGTCAAAAATAAATTGATTTATTGTGAAGGTGTAGGCTATATTACATGGATTTGTTAGATTTTTTAATTTGATTAGATTTTTTATTTAACCTTTATTTAACTAGGCAAGTCAGATGCAATGCCTTAACCGCTGCACCACTTGGGAGCCCGGAGTAGCTGTTCCAAAGGTCTGCATCAGTGGCTTGTAGGAGTGGAAGCCAGGAGATGCAAAATGTGTTCATGTTAATGAACTGTCAGTTACCATTAGACCGACAGTTAATTGCTTGACAATCACTGACTGACGAAATATCGTGAAGGCCACAGCCCTAGCCCCACCGATCTCTTTATGGATTCACATGTGAGGCCATATACTACACAGAGTGAGAAGTGTAGTAAACAACCAAAGATTAAGACTAAAAGTGGTTAAAGTAGTAGCCTACATTAAAGAAAAACTCCAGGTAAAACTACATTTTATCTCGTCCTTGGCCTATATCCTAATCTGACTTTGTTGTAGGTCACATTGTTCTTCACATTACCGTCTTTGGTAAACACACACTATATCAAATAAAATCGAAGTTTATTTGTCACATGCACAGGATACAGAATAGAGGTCGACCGATTAATTGGGGCTAATTTCAAGTTTTCATAACAATCGGAAATCAGTATTTTTGGACGCTGATTTGGCTGATTTTTTTCTTCTTTTTTAAATCTTTTTTTTAAGACTTTTATTTAACTAGGGAAGTCAGTGAAGAACACATTCTTATTTTCAATGACGGCCTAGGAACGGTGGGTTAACTGCCTTGTTCGGGGGCAGAACGACAGATTTTTACCTTGTCAGCTCGGGGATTCAATCTTGCAACCTTACGGTTAACTAGTCCAACGCTCTAACCACCTGCTTTACATTGCACTCCACGAGGAGCCTGCCTGTTACGTGAATGCAGTAAGAAGCCAAGATAAGTTGCTAGCTAGCATTAAACTTATCTTATAAAAAACAATCAATCAATCATAATCACTAGTTAACTACACATGGTTGATGATATTACTAGTTTATCTAGCCTGTCCTGTGTTGCATATAATCGCTTAGGTACACGTTGCTCCAACCATAAACATCAATGTCTTTCTTAAAATCAATACACAACTATATATTTTTAAACCTGCATATTAACCTCTATGTGCTAGGCGGGACGAATTCGTCCAACCTACGTAACAGCCACTTGCAGCCTGTGGCGCGATTTTCAAAACCTTAAAAATCCTATTACTTCAATTTCTCAAACATAGGACTATTTTACAGCTATTTAAAGACAAGACTCTCGTTAATCTAACCACACTGTCCAATTTCAAAAAGGCTTTACAACGAAAGCAAAACATTAGATTATGTCAGCAGAGTACCAAGCCAGAAATAATCAGACACCCATTTTTCAAGCTAGCATATAATGTCACAAAAACCCAGAAGACAGCTAAATGCAGCACTCACCTTTGATGATCTTCATCAGATGACAACCCTAGGACATTATGTTATACAATACATGCATGTTTTGTTCAATCAAGTTCATATTTATATCAAAAACCAGCTTTTTACATTAGCATGTGACGTTCAGAACTAGCATACCCCCCGCAAACTTCCGGGGAATTCGCTAACATTTTACTAAATTACTCACGATAAACGTTCACAAAAAGCATAACAATTATTTTAAGAATTATAGATACAGAACTCCTCTATGCACTCGATATGTCCGATTTTAAAATAGCTTTTTGGTGAAAGCACATTTTGCAATATTCTAAGTACATAGCCCAGGCATCACGGGCTAGCTATTTAGACACCCGGCAAGTTTAGCACTCACCAATATCAGCTTTACTATTATAAAAGTTTGATTACCTATTGTTGTCTTCGTCAGAATGCACTCCCAGGACTGCTACTTCAATAACAAATGTTGGTTTGGTCCAAAATAATCCATCGTTATATCCGAATAGCGGCGTTTTGTTCGTGCGTCCCAGACACTATCTGAAATGGTAAATCAGGGTCGTGCGCATGGCGCAATTCGTGACAAAAAACATCTAAATATTCCATTACCGTACTTCGAAGCATGTCAACCGCTGTTTAAAATCCATTTTTATGCCATTTTTCTCGTAGAAAAGCGATAATATTCCGACCGGGAATGTCCATTTAGCTAAACTGAGGAAACTAAACAAAGCTTTCGGTCGACGCGGGCACGCGCCTGAGTCTCACAGTACTGTAACCAGCCACTACCCAAACGCGCTACTTTGTTTCAGCCAGAGCCTGCAAAGCCACGATTCAGCTTTTTGCCGCCTTCTGAGACCCTATGGCAGCCGTAGGAAATGTCACGGGACAGCTAAGATCCTCACTCTTCAATAAACAGAGACAAGAAGAACGACACCTTGTCAGACAGGCCACTTCCTGCCTGAAACCTTGTCAGGTTTTTGCCTGCCAAATGAGTTCTGTTATACTCACAGACACCATTCAAACAGTTTTAGAAACTTTAGGGTGTTTTCTATCCATGTGTAATAAGTATATGCATATTCTAGTTACTGGGTAGGAGTGGTAACCAGATTAAATCGGGTACGTTTTTTATCCAGCTGTGTCAATACTGCCCCCTATCCTAAACAGGTTAAGTTAATATTGCCTGCTAACATTAATTTCTTTAACCTCTATGGGCTAGGTGGGACGCTAGCGTGCCACCCGTGGTGCACTCCATCAACAGCAGGTGCATTTCAAGAGCGGCAAATTTGAATCCAAATAAATGTCAAAATTCAAATTTTTCAAACATACAACTATTTTACACCCTTTGAAAGATAAACATCTCCTTAATCTAACCACGTTTTACGATTTCAAAAAGGTTTTACGGCGAAAGCATACATTTAGAGTATGTTAGGACAGTACATTTACAAGAGTTGTGTGTAATGTTTTGTCAATTCAAAGACAGGGTCACCAAAACCATAAAACCAGCTAAAATGATGCACTAACCTTTTACAATCTCCATCAGATGACACTCCTAGGACATTATGTTAGACAATGCATGCATTTTTAGTTCTATCAAGTTCATATTTATATCCAAAAACAGCGTTTTACTATGGCATTGATGTTGAGGAAATCGTTTCCCTCCAATAACCGGCAGTCAAGTCAGCGTCACAAATTAAATAATTAAAATTAGAAAACATTGGTAAAATATTATATTGTCATTTAAAGAATTATAGATTTACATCTCTTGAACGCAATCAACTTGCCAGATTTAAAAATAACCTTACTGGGAAATCACACTTTGCAATAATCTGAGCACTGCGCCCAGAAAAATACGCGTTGCGATACAGACTAGACGTCATGTTGGGGAGATCTAAAATCGAAAATACTATGTAAATAATCCATTACCTTTGATTCTCTTCATCAGATGTCACTTCCAGGTATCACAGGTCCATAACGAATGTAGTTTTGTTCAAAAAAGCTCATCATTTATGTCCAAAAATCTCCGTCTTGTTAGCACATGATCTAAGCCAGCCGGACTTCTCGTCATGAACGAGGGGAAAAAATATATTTACGTTCGTTCAAACATGTCAAACGTTGTATAGCATAAATCATTAGGACCTGTTTTAACCAGAACATGAATAATATTCAAGGTGGACGAATGCATACTCTTTTATAACGTATTGGAACGAGGGTACCCAACATGAACTCGCGCGCCAGGTGTCTAATGGGCCATCATCGTTCCATGGCTCTTGTTCGGTCAGATCTCCCTCCAGAAGACTCAAAACACTTTGTAAAGGCTGGTGACATCTAGTGGAAGCAATAGGAAGTGCCAAAATATTCCTCAGCCCCTGTGTTTTTCAATGGGATAGGTTTAAAGGTAATACAACACATCAGGTATCCACTTCCTGTCAGAAAATGTCTCAGGGTTTTGCCTGCCAAATGAGTTCTGTTATACTCACAGACACCATTCAAACAGTTTTAGAAAATGTAGGGTGTTTTCTATCCATATGTAATAAGTATATGCATATTCTAGTTACTGGGTAGGAGTGGTAACCAGATTAAATCGGGTATGTTTTTTTATCCAGCCGTGTCAATACTGCCCCCTAGCCCTAACAGGTTAAACTAGGGAAAATGTGTCACTTCTATTGCAAACAGAGTCAGTGAATATCCTGCAGTTTGGTCCGCCTGGCTCGTTGCGAATTGTGAAGACTATTTCTTCCTAACAAAGGCAGCCGACTTCGCCAAACGGGGGATGATTTAACGAAAGCGCATTTGCGAAAAAAGCACAATCGTTGCACGACTGTACCTAACCATAAACATCAATGCCTTTCTTAAAATCAATACACAGAAGTATATATTTTTAAACCTGCATATTTAGCTAAAAGAAATCCAGGTTAGCAGGCAATATTAACCAGGTGAAATTGTGTCATTTTGCATTCATTGCACGCAGAGTCAGGGTATATGCAACAGTTTGGGCCGCCTGGCTCGTTGCGAACTAATTTGCTAGAATTTTACGTAATTATGACATAACATTGAAGGTTGTGCAATGTAACAGGAATATTTAGACTTAGGGATGCCACCCGTTAGATAAAATACGTAACGGTTCCGTATTTCACTGACAGGAAAAAAAAATTGTTTTCGAGATGATAGTTTCCTGATTCGACCATATTAATGACCCAAGGCTCTTAATTCTGTGTGTTATTATGTTATAATTAAGTCTATGATTTGATAGAGCAGTCTGACTGAGCGATGGTAGGCACCAGCAGGCTCGTAAGCATTGATTGAAACAGCACTTTCGTGCGTTTGCCAGCAGCCCTTGGCAATGCATTGCGCTGTTTATGACTTCAAGCCTATCAACTCCCAAGATTAGGCTGATGTAACCGATGTGAAATGGCTAGCTAGTTAGCCGGGTGCGCACTAATAGCGTTTCAAACGTCACTCGCTCTGAGACTTGGAGTAGTTTTTCCCCTTCCTCTACATGGGTAACGCTGCTTCGAGGGTGGCTGTTGTCGAGCCCATGTAGGAGTGAGGAGAGGGACGGAAGCTATACTGTTACACTGGCAGTACTAAAGTGCCTATAAGAACATCCAATAGTCAAAGGTATATGAAATACAAATCGTATAGAGAGAAATAGTCCTATAATTCCTATAATACCTACAACCTAAAACTTCTTACCTGGGAATAAGTTAAAAGGAACCACCAGCTTTCATATGTTCTCATGTTCTGAGCAAGGCACTTAAACGTTATCTTTCTTACATGGCACATATTGCACTTTTACTTTATTCTCCAACACTTTGTTTTTGCATTATTTAAACCAAATTGAACATGTTTCATTATTTATTTGAGGCTAAATTGATTTTATTGATGTATTATATTAAGTTAAAATAAGTGTTCATTCAGTATTGTTGTAATTGTCATTCTTACAAAAAAAACAAGAAAATAAATTGGCCGATTAATCGGTATCGGACTTTTTATTGGGTCCTCCAATAATCGGTATCGGCGTTGAAAAATCATAATCGGTCGACCTCTAATACAGAAGGTACAAAACGGTTGAGTAGAATGGTTTTTTTCATAGCAGCAATATCAAAAACAAAGTGTCCAGATAAAAATATTAGATGAAGCTTACCCAAACACACTTGTTTAAATTCATGGGTCATGTGAAAGAAAAGCTATAACCCCCAGCCACATCTAGCTAAGTGAAGGGGTCTCTACAGAAGGTGTAAATGGTACAGTGAAATGGTTACTTACATACTAGCATAGTAGCAATATCAAAAGTAGAAAGTGTTAATATAAAAAAAGAACAAAAACTGTCAATGCCAGTAGAGAAATAACAAAATAATATACAGTATATCCAAGAACAATATAAAAAACAATATCAGTGATACTGGTGATAGACATGGTAGTTAAACTCAGTAACAAAAGAAACGTCCTCTCACTGTCAAATGCGTTTTATTTTCAGCAAACTTAACATGTGTAAATATTTGTATGAACATAAGATTCAACAACTGAGACATAAACTGAACAAGTTCCACAGACATGTGACTAACAGAAATTGAATAATGTGTCCCTGAACAAGGGGGTGGGGGAGTCAAAATCTAAAGTAACAGTCAGTATCTGGTGTGGCCACCAGCTGCATTAACCTGTTAGGGCTAGGGGGCAGTATTGACACGGCTGGATAAAAAAACATACCCGATTTAATCTGGTTACCACTCCTACCCAGTAACTAGAATATGCATATACTTATTACATATGGATAGAAAACACCCTAAATTTTCTACAACTGTTTGAATGGTGTCTGTGAGTATAACAGAACTCATTTGGCAGGCAAAACCCTGAGACATTTTCTGACAGGAAGTGGATACTTGATGTGTTGTATTGCCTTTAAACCTATCCCATTGAAAAACACAGGGGCTGAGGAATATTTTGGCACTTCCTATTGCTTCCACTAGATGTCACCAGCCTTTACAAAGTGTTTTGAGTCTTCTGGAGGGAGATCTGACCGAACAAGAGCCTTGGAACGATGATGTCCCATTAGACACCTGGCGCGCGAGTTCATGTTGGGTACCCTCGTTCCAATACGTTATAAAAGAGTATGCATTCGTCCACCTTGAATATTATTCATGTTCTGGTTAAAAAAGGCCCTAATGATTTATGCTATACAACGTTTGACATGTTTGAACGAACGTAAATATATTTTTTCCCCTCGTTCATGACGAGAAGTCCGGCTGGCTTAGATCATGTGCTAACAAGACGGAGATTTTTGGACATAAATGATGAGCTTTTTTGAACAAAACTACATTCGTTATGGACCTGTGATACCTGGAAGTGACATCTGATGAAGAGAATCAAAGGTAATGGATTATTTACATAGTATTTTCGATTTTAGATCTCCCCAACATGACGTCTAGTCTGTATCGCAACGCGTATTTTTCTGGGCGCAGTGCTCAGATTATTGCAAAGTGTGATTTCCCAGTAAGGTTATTTTTAAATCTGGCAAGTTGATTGCGTTCAAGAGATGTAAATCTATAATTCTTTAAATGACAATATAATATTTTACCAATGTTTTCTAATTTTAATTATTTAATTTGTGACGCTGACTTGACTGCCGGTTATTGGAGGGAAACGATTTCCTCAACATCAATGCCATAGTAAAACGCTGTTTTTGGATATAAATATGAACTTGATAGAACTAAAAATGCATGCATTGTCTAACATAATGTCCTAGGAGTGTCATCTGATGGAGATTGTAAAAGGTTAGTGCATCATTTTAGCTGGTTTTATGGTTTTGGTGACCCTGTCTTTGACTTGACAAAACATTACACACAACTCTTGTAAATGTACTGTCCTAACATACTCTAAATTTATGCTTTCGCCGTAAAACCTTTTTGAAATCGTAAAACGTGGTTAGATTAAGGAGATGTTTATCTTTCAAAGGGTGTAAAATAGTTGTATGTTTGAAAAATTTGAATTTTGACATTTATTTGGATTCAAATTTGCCGCTCGTGAAATGCACCTGCTGTTGATGGAGTGCACCACGGGTGGCACGCTAGCGTCCCACCTAGCCCATAGAGGTTAAGTGCTGCAGTGCATCTCCTCCTCATGGACTGCACAAGATTTGCCAGTTCTTGCTGTGAGATGTTACCCCACTCTTCCACCAAGTCACCTGCAAGTTCCTGGACATTTCTGGAGGGAATGGCCCTAGCCCTCACCCTCCGATCCAACAGGTCCCAGACGTGTTCAATGGGATTGAGATCTGGGTTCTTCGCTGGCAATGGCAGAACACTGACATTCCTGTCTTGCAGGAAATCACGCACAGAACAAGCATTATGGCTGGTGGCATTGTCATGCTGGGGGGTCATGTCAGGATGAGCCTGCAGGAAGGGTACCACATGAGGGAGGAGGATGTCTTCCCTGTAATGCACAGCGTTGTGATTGCCTGCAATGGCAACAAGCTCAGTCGAATGATGCTGTGACACACCGCCCCAGATCAGGATGGACCCTCCACCTCCAAATCGATCCCGCTCCAGAGTACAGGCCTCGGTGTAACACTCATTCCTTCGACGATAAAGCGAATCCGACCATCACCCCTGGTGAGACAAAACCGCGACTCGTTAGTGAAGAGCACTTTTTGCCAGTCCTGTCTGGTCCAGCGACCAGATTTTTGCTAATTGTCTTTGAAAGACAGGGTCCTGAAAATGGACTTGTCTTTTTTTGCTGAGTTTATATGCATACAATAAGGGTTAAAAATTCTGAGCAGCAGGATAAAAAAATAAATAATAGCAGCAACGTATGGTGTGTGTGTGTGTTAGGAGAGAGTCATCTGAATGTGCATAGAGGCACTGCAGATAGTCTGGATGACTGGGAGCTCGCCCCCAGTGACGAACTGGTTCGTTCACACCACTCATGAACAAGGGAATAAATATTCGGTGAGCCTCTTTCGATCCTGCCCTTAACTTTGGTGCAAGGCATGTGATGTCCATGGCCTCTTCGTCGCAACACTCCCTTCTCAAAAAGATACGTTTGTTTATTCGTGTCCAGTCCAGGTAGTGCTTGAGCAGGCAGACCATTTATGGGAGGAAGGATGTCAGCCTTGCACAGCAGCTGAAACCTGGTCCTGACTGAGTCCGAACGCTTCTTGGTGTCAACAACACCAGGTTAGAGCGTCGAAGCTGTAAAACAGTAAAATATATAAAAAAATTGAGAAGACATTACAACCTTGCATAACATCAATTGACATCCCAGGTACTTCTTGATCTGTGGTAACGGCCTGAAGTAGGTAGTCAGGTGTTGTTGCCAGCCATAGCTTTCCATTAGCACTGTACAATCCTCCAGTCCAATCAGCTGTGGGATGTTGACCCCTGTTACCGTGCTGTCTTTCACCACACCAGCATTCTCTCCACAGATTCCTGACAGAAGACAGCTTGACTACATGTACCTTTAAAAAATAATGTGAGATCAATAAAAAAAAGTAGTGCCAATCAAATTCAATAATCAAAAGATGTGTTGTTGATGCTTTACATAGCAAGTGTCATTGATTCCTTGCAGATACGCCACTCAGCTGCTTTTGTCACATGAGATGGCAGCAGCTTTCCACCAAAGTGTTTCTGTCATGGTGACGTCCTGGTAATACTATTGCATTATCCTCTGCATAGATGTTGATCAAGTCCTCATGCATTAAGTGTAACCTAAAGTGCATTTGGAAGGTAGTCAGACCCCTTCCCTTTTCCACAATTTGTTACGTTACAGCCTTATTCTAAAATTGATTTCATTTTTTTTACTCATCAATCCACACACAATACTCCATAATGACAAAACGAAAAAAAAATGGTTTTTAGAAATGCACATTTATTACAAATTAATAACAGAAATGCCTTATTGCAGTAAATATTCAGACCCTTTGAGACTCGAAATTGAGCGCAGGTGTCTTGTTTCCATTTATCATCCTTAAGATGTTTCTACAACTTGATTGGAGTCCACCTGTAGTAAATTCAATTGGACATGATTTTGAAAGGCGCATACCTGTCTATATAAGGTCCCACAGTTGACAGTGCATGTCAGAGCAAAAACCAAGTCATGAGGTCAAAGGAATTGTTTGTAGAGCTCCGAGATAGGATAGTGTCAAGGCACAGATCTGGGGAAAGGTACCAAACAATTTCTGCAGCATTGAAGGTCTCCAAGAACACAGTTCCCTCCATCATTCTTAAATGGAAGAAGTTTGGACCACCAAGACTCTTCCTAGAGCTGGCTGCCCGGCCAACTGTACAATCAGGGGAGAAGGGCCTTGCTCAGGGAGGTGGCCATGAACCCAATGGTCACTCTGACAGAGCTCCAGAGTTCCTCTGTGGAGATGGGAAAAACTTCCAGAAGGACAACCATCTCTGCAGCACTCCACCTATCAGGCCTTTATGGTAGAGTGGCCAGACGGAAGCCACTCCTCAGTAAAAGGCAAAGTACAGCCCTCTTGGAGTTTGCCAAAAGGCACCTAAAGGACTCTCGGACCATGAGAAACAAGATTCTCTGGTCTGATGAAACCAAGATTTAACTCTTTGGCTTAAATGCCAAGCGTCACGTCTGGAGGAAACCTGGCATCATCCCTACGGTGAAGAATGGTGGTGGCAGCATCATGCTGTGGGGATGTTTTTAAGCGGCAGGGACTGGGAGACTAGTCGGGATCGAGGGAAAGATGAATGGAGCATAGTACAGAGCAATCCTTGATGAAAACCTACACCATAGCACTTAGGACCTCAGACTGGGGTAAAGATTTACCTTCCAACAGGACAACGACCCAAAGCACACAGCCAAGACAACTTAGGACTGGCTTCAGGACAAGTCTCAATGTCCTTGAGTGGCCCAGCCAGAGTCCGGACCTGAACCCGATTAAACATCTCTGGAGAGACCTGAAAATTGCTGTGCAGCAACACTCCCCATCCAACCTGACAGAACTTGAGAGGATTTGCAGAAAAGAATGAGAGAAACTCCCCAAATACAGATGTGCCAAGCTTGTAGCATCATACCCAAGAAGACTCAAGGCTGTAATTGCTGTCAAAAGGTGCTTCAACAAGGTACTGAGTAAAGGGTCTGAGTACTTATTTAAATGTCATATTTCAGTTTTTTACTTTTAATACTAATCAAAACTCAGGATAAGACCCAGATGCAGACAGCTAGAGTCACAGATGTTTTATTGACCCAAACAGAGGGCAGGCAAAAGACAGGTCAAAGGCAGGTAGAGGTCCGTAATCCAGGGCATGGAACAGTTGGCAGGCTCGGGGTCAGGACAGGTAGAGGTTTGTAAACGTATCAGAGTGAGGCAGGTACAGAACGGCAGGCAGGCTTGGAATCAAGGCAGGCAGCATGGTTAGAACCGGGGACACAGAACTTGAGAAAGCAGGGAGATGGGAATCATGCTGGTAAAACCTGACAAGACAAGACAAACTGGCAACAAACAAACAGATTACAGGTATAAATACACTTTGGATAATGAGGAAGATGGGCGAAACCTGGAGGGGGGTGGAGACACAGGTTTACAGGAGACAAAGGGCTGTGAGACATGAGATTAAATCCTAGACACATGACAAATGTGATGTATATGGAGGTTACAGGGCAACAGAAGACGAACAGCAAAGGTGCTAATGATCTTGGAGATGGGGAAAGGGCCTATAAACCGGGGGGAAAGTCTGTGGGACTCCATCTGGAGGGCAGGTCAGGCGTGGACAGCCGTACCCTCTGCCGAGACGATACCTGGGAGCTGGGGTCCGGTGGCAGTTTGCTTGTCGTCGATACCTGTATGTGGTCTTGAGAAGAGCCGACCGGGCTCTCTTCCAGGTACAGCGACAGCGGTGGACAAACATCTTGGCCGAGGGTATCCGACTGGCCATTGGACTGAGGCTGGAACCCGGAGGACAGGCTGGCCGATGAGCCAATGAGTGTGCAGAATGCCTTCCAGAACAGGGACGAGAACTGAGGACCCCGGTCGGAGTCCAGATCCACCGGGAATCCATGGATCCAGAAGACGTGCTGCACAATGAGCTGGGCCGTCTTTCTGGCAGAGGGTAGCTTGAGGAGAGGAATGAAGTGGGTGGCTTTGGAAAACCGGTCCATTACTGTCAGAATGGTGGTGTTGCCATCAGACAGGGGAAGACCCGTGATGAAGTCAAGGGCTATGTGAGACCAGGGATGGTGAGGGACAGGCAGTGGTTGAAGAAGACAGCCGGAGCTTGCTGAGGAATCTTGTTCTGCGCACAGACCGTGCAGGCGGCAATGAACATGGAGACATCTGGGACCATGGTAGGCCACCAAAAGCGTTGACGCACAAAGGCTAGGGTCCGACGGGAGCCTGGGTGGCAGGCAAGCCTGGAGGAGTGGGCCCACTCCAGGACTGAGGAGCGGACAGCGTCAGGCACAAACATCTGGTTATCTGGCCCCCTCCGACGGCACACAGCTGGCGAATAGGGAGGCAGGTCCGTGAGGCACAGCGTTCCCGGGGTTCGGCTGGGAACGCTGCACTTCAGCATTCCCAGCCGAACCCTGGGAACCTGTCGAACGGCTGAGTGGGAGAAAACGAGGACGTCATCGAGGTAGACGAAAATGAACCGGTTCAACATGTCGCAGAGAACGTTATTAACCAGGGCCTGGGACACAGCAGGGGCATTGGTAAGTCCAAATGGCATGACCAGTTATTCGTAGTGGCCACTGGCCGTGTTGAAGGCAATCTTACACTCGTGCCCTTCCCGTATCCACACCAGATGGTAGGTGTTCCACAGGTCCAACTTGGAGAAAACGGTGGCCCCCTGGAGCGGCTTGAAGGCCGAGGCAATGATTGGTAGCAGGTAGCGGTTCTTCACCGTGATGTCATTGAGTTCCCCAGTAGTCAATGCATGGGTGCAGGGTTTTGTCCTTCTTCTGCACAAAGAAGAACCCTGTGGAGGCAGAATTCCAGATACAACCTGCAGCTAGGGAGTCATCGATGTAGGTCTCCATAGCCTTGGTCTCCGGACCCGACAGAGTGCAGCCATCCCGGAGGTGTGATGCCTGTGCGAAAGTAAATCCCCAATTATATGGTCATTGCAGAGGAAGTGAAGTGGCCCAGGCCTTACTGAAAACCTCCCGACGATCCTGGTACTCCGCGGGAATGGCGGAGAGGTCCGAGTCAACTTTCGAGCCCACAAGAAGACATCCCGGGGCAGGTTGTGCTGGCTTCAGGCAATGGGCGTGGCAGAACGGGCTCCAGCCCATGATGGCACCAGTAGACCAGTTAATGAGGGCATTGTGTCGTTGGAGCCAGGAGAATCCCAATGCACGGGAATCAGAGGGGACTTGATGAGCAGGAACTGGATAGCCTCGCTGTGGTTCCCCAACACCCGTAGGTTGATGGGAGTGGTGTTGCGGATGACACGGCCTATATAGCGCCCGTCCAGCGCTCTCACATCAATCAATCAGTCACATTTATTTATCAGCTGATGTCACAAAGTGCTGTACAGAAACCCAGCCTAAAACCCCAAACAGCAAGCAATGCAGGTGAAAGAAGCACGGTGGCTAGGAAAGACTCCCTAGAAAGGCCAGAACCTAGGAAAAAACCTAGAGAGGAACCAGGCTATGAGGGGTGACCAGTCCTCTTCTGGCTGTTCCAGGTGGAGATTATAACAGAACATTGCCAAAATGTTCAAATGTTCATAGATGGCCAGCAGGGTCGAATAATAATAATAATCACAGCGGTTGTAGAGGGTGCAACAGGTCAGCACCTCAGGAGTAAATGTCTGTTGGCTTTTCATAGCCGGTCATTCAGAGTATCTCTACCATTCCTGCTGTCTCTAGAGAGTTGAAAACGGCAGGTCTGGGACAGGTAGCACGTCCTGTGAACATAGCCGCAGGCAGAACAGTTGGACTGGTGACAGCAAGGAGTCCTGAGGCATGGTCCCAGGGCAGAGAGAGAGAGAGAGAGGCAGGATATAACCCCACCCAATTGCCCAAAGCACAGCCCCACACCACTAGAGGGATATCTCCAACCACCAACTTTCCATCCTGAGACAAGGCTGAGTATACCACACAAATGTCTCCCCTACAGCACAACCCAAGAGGGGGCGCCAACCCGGACAGGAAGATCACGTCAGTGACTCAACCCACTCAAGTGACGCACCCCTCCTATGGATGGCATGGAAGAACACCAGTAAGCCAGTGACTCAGCCCCTGTAATAGGGTCTGAGGCAGAGAATCCCAGTGGAGAGAGGGGAACCGGCCATCAGAGACAGCAAGGGCGGTTTGTTGCTCCATTGCCTTTCCGTTCACCTTCACACTCCTGGGCCAGACTACACTCAATCATAGGACCTACTGAAGAGATGAGTCTTCAATAAAGACTTAAAGGTTGAGACTGAGACTCACATGGATAGGCAGAGCATTCCATACAAATTGAGCTCTGTAGGAGAAAGCCCTGCCTCCAGCTGTTTGCTTAGAATTTACAAGGACAATAAGGAGGCCTGCGTCTTGTGACCGTAGCGTATGTGAAGGTATGTACGGCAGGACCAAATCGGAAAGATAGGTAGGAGCAAGCCCATGTAATGCTTTGTTGGTTAGCAGTAAAACCTTGAAATCAGCCCTTGCCTTAACAGGAAGCCAGTGTAGCGAGGCTAGCACTGGAGTAATATGATCACATTTTTTGGTTCCAGTCAAGATTCTAGCTGCCGTGTTTAGCACTAACTGAAATTTGTTTATTGCTTTATCCGGGTAGCCGGAAAGTAGAGCATTGCAGTACTCTAACCTAGAAGTGACAAAAGCATGGATGAATTTTTCTGCATCATTTTTGGACAGAAAGTGTCTGATTTTTGCAATGTTACGTAGATGGAAAAAAGCTGTCCTTGAAACAGTCTTGATATGTTCGTCAAAAGAGAGAATGGCGAGAGGCTGAGTGGGGATGTTCAGCGTGGACGCCAGGGTTGCGTCCAAAAAGCTCTCATCGGCCCCATAGTCAATGAGAACCCAGAGAGATTTGGACTGGTCTCCCCACAGCAGGATGGCATGAAAAGGGGAGTGAGCAGGGAAGCAGGAAAGTTCTCCATATGGCCCACCCGAGTACTTGCTCCTACCGGTGAGCCTGGTTTCTTTAAAGGACAAGAAATGACCAAGAGTCCTGCAAATACATACAATTCTTCATGTCAATCCTGTATTGCCGTTCCGCTGGCGACAGCCCAGCGCGACAGCCCAGCTCTGCCTAGTGGCAAAGGCTCAGGAAGCGGTAACTCGACCATCTTCGGCAGCCATCGGGGCAGGTCGGCAAGTCGGCAACAAGATCGTTGTGAGCTTCCGAGATGACCCGGAGGCAAGGTGGGATCCCTGGGGGTGCGAGCGAAATCCAAATTCCTCCCCCTCTGAAACACTTTCTGTCCAAAAATGATGCAGAAAAATTCATCCATGCTTTTGTCACTTCTAGGTTAGAGTACTGCAATGCTCTACTTTCCGGCTACCCGGATAAAGCAATAAACAAATTTCAGTTAGTGCTAAACACGGCAGCTAGAATCTTAATCGCCCATCGATATGCTCGGAGAACGGGGCATCAAAGACCTTCCTCACTTCTCCCACGAACCCCTCCAGACTAGCGCATATGGCCGGCTGTTGTTCCCACATGGTAGGAACCCAGGTGAGAGCCCTCCCGAGCATCAGCATGATTAGGTAAGCTATCTTGGAGCGATCCAAGGGGGAAGGAGGAGGGCTGAAGCTCGAAGACGAGGACACTTAGCCTCTCTAGGGGGTTTGGGACGCTACCGTCCCACCTGGCCAACATCCAGTGAAATTGCAGTGCGCCAAATTCAAAAACAGAAATGCTCATTATAAAAATTCATAAAACATACAAGTGTTATACATCAGTTTAAAGATCAACTTCTTGTTAATCCAACCACGGTGTCAGATTTCAAAAAGGCTTTACGGCAAAAGCATACCATGTGATTATCTGAGAACAGCGCCCAGCAGACAAATCATTACAAACAGTTACGAGCCAAGTAGAGGAGTTACACAAGTCAGAAATAGTGATAAAATGAATCACTTACCTTTGATGATCTTCATATAGTTGCACTCACAAGACTCCCAGTTACTCAATAAATGTTTGTTTTGTTCGATAAAGTCCCTCTTTATATCCAAAAACCTCTGTTTTGTTCGCGCATTTTGTTCAGTAATCCACAGGCTCAAACGCAGTCAAAACAGACAGACAAAAAATCCAAAAGTATCAGTAAAGTTTGTAGAAACATGTCAAACAATGTTTAAATCAATCCTCAGGTTGTTTTTAGTCATAATAATCAATAACATTTCAACCGGACAATAGCTTCGTCAATATAAAAGGAAAACAAGAAAGGCGTGCTCTCGGTCGTGCACATGAAAAACCTCTGGGACACTGAATGGTCCACTCATTCAAAGTGGTCTTACTCCCTCATTTTTCAGAATACAAGCCTGAAACAATTTCTAAAGACTGTTGACATCTAGTGGAAGCCATAGGAAGTGCAATTTGAGTCCTAAGTCAATGGATACTCTAATGGCATTCACTAGAAAACTACAAAAATAAAAAATATCCCACTTCCTGGATGGATTTCTGTCAGGTTTTCGCCTGCCATGTCAGTTCTGTTATGCTCACAGACATTATTTTAACAGTTTTGGAAACTTTAGAGTGTTTTCTATCCAAATCTGCATATCCTAGCTTCTGGGCCTGAGTAGCAGGCAGTTTACTTTGGCAACGCTTTTCATCCGGAGGTGAAAATAGTGCCCCCTACCCTATTGAAGTTAGCTAGGAAAGCCCAACTGGTGCTCGGCTCTCCATTAAAGCATTCCAGAGGAGGTAAGCGAGGCTCCTGCAAGGGTGGAGTGACCGATGAGACGGCACTGAGGAGCTGTGCGGTTACCACCGTGGTAGGCGGCCTCCCAGACAACCCTTGGAATTGCTCCATCAAACTGTCCAACGCCCGGTCATGGCGTTCAGCCAATGTTTGGACCTCCTCCACAAGGCCACGAAGCAAATCCTCGTTCATACCGATGGTGGCCCGAACATCAGTGTAATTAGGCAAGCTATATTGGAGCGATCCAAGGGGGAAGGAGGAGGGCTGAAGCTCGAAGACAAGGACACTTAGCTAGGAACGCCCAACTGGTGCTCGGCTCTCCATTAACTTCTTTGGGGTCAAATCCCGTTAATGGGATCGATTTGACAACATCCAGTGGAAGCGATAGGAACTGCAAGCAAGTTCCTTATAAATCTAGATACATATAGAACACCATTGAAAAAACTTTCACCTCGGGGTTTCAAATGCCGAATAAGTTCTGTTATACTCACAGACATAATTGTAACAGTTTTAGAAACTTTAGAGTGTTTTCTATCCAAATATACCAATTATATGCATATCCTAGCTTCTGGGCCTGAGTAGCAGGCAGTTTACTTTGGGCACGCTTTTCATCCAGACATCAAAATTCCGCCCCCATCCCAAAGAAGTTTTAACAAACTATAGTTTTGGCTAGTCGGTTAGGACATCTACTTTGAGCATGACAAGTCATTTTTCCAACAATTGGTTTACAGACATTATTTCACTTATAATGCCCTGTATCACAATTCCAGTGGGTCATAAGTTTACATACACTAAGTTGACTGTGCCTTTAAACAGCTTGGAAAATTCCAGAAAATGATGTCATGGCTTTAGAAGCTTCTGATAGGCTGATTGACATAATTTGAGTCAATTGGTGTACCTGCAGATATACTTCAAGGCCTACCTTCAAACTCAGTGCCTCTTTGCTTGACATCATGGGAAAATTAAAATAAATCAGCCAAGACCTCAGAAATAAAAAATTGTAGACCTCCACAAGTCTGGTTCATCCTCGGGAGCAATTTCCAAATGCCTGAAGGTACCACATTCATCTGTACAAACAATAGCACGCAAGTATAAACACCACGCAGCCATCATTCTGCTCAGGAGATGCCTTCAACCACCTAGAGATGAACGAACTTTGGTGCAAAAAGTGCAAATCAATCCCAGAACAACAGCAAAGGACCTTGTGAAGATGCTGGAGGAAACAGGTACAAAAGTGTCTATATCAACAAGTAAAACAAGACCTATATCAACATAACCTGAAAGGCCGCTCAGCAAGAAAGAAGCCACTGCTCCAAAACCGCCTTAAAAAAGCCAGACTACGGTTTGCAACTGCACATGGGGACTAAGATCGAACTTTTTGGAGAAATGTCCTCTGGTCTGATGAAACAAAAATAGAACTGTTTTGCCACAATAACCGTCGTTCTGTTTGGAGGAAAAAGGGTGAGGCTTGCAAGCCGAAGAACACCATCCCAACAGTGAAGCACGGGGGTGGTAGCATAATGTTGTGGGGGTGCTTTGCTGCAGGAGGGACTGGTGCACTTCACAAAATAGATGGCATCATGAGGCAGGAAAATTATGTGGATATATTGAAGCAACATCTCAAGACATCAGTCAGGAAGTTAAAGCTTGGTCGCAAATGGGTCTTCCAAATGGACAATGACCCCAAGCATACTTCCAAAGTTGTGGCAAAATAGCTTAAAGACAACAAAGTCAAGGTATTGGAGTGCCCATCACAAGTCCCTAACCTCAGTCCTATAGAAAATTTGTGGGCAGATTTGAAAAAATGTGTGCGAGCAAGGAGGCCTACAAACCTGAGTCAGTTACACCAGCTCTGTCAGGAGGAATGGGACAAAATTCACCCAACTTATTGTGGGAAGCTTGTGGAAGGCTACCTGAAATGTTTAACCCAAGTTAAACAATTTAAATGCAATGCTACCAAGTACTAATTGAGTGTATGTAAACTTCTAAACTTCTGACCAACTTGGAATGTGATGAAAGAAATAAAAGCTGAAATGAATCATTCTCTACTATTATTTTTACATTTCACATTCTTAAAATATATTGGTGATCCTAACTGACCTTAGACAGGGAATTTTAGCTAGGATTAACTTCTCTAGGGCCAGTGGGACGATTTCGTCCCACCTACGTAACAGCCAGTGGAATCCCGTGGCGCGTTATTCAAATACCTTAGAAATGTTATTACTTCAATTTCTCAAAAATATGACTATTTTACACCATTTTAAAGACAAGACTCTCGTTAATCTAACCACACTGTCCGATTTCAAAAAGGCTTTACAACGAAAGCAAAACATTAGATTATGTCAGCAGAGTACCCAGCCAGAAATAATCAGACATCCATTTTTCAAGCTAGCATATATGTCACATAAACCCAAATCACAGCTAAATGCAGCACTAACCTTTGATGATCTTCATCAGATGACAATCTTAGGACATTATGTTATACAATACATGCATGTTTTGTTCAATCAAGTTCATATTTATATCAAAAAACAACTTTTTACATTAGCATGTGACGTTCAGAACTAGCAAACTTCCGGTGAATTTGCTAAATTACTCACGATAAACGTTCACAAAAAACATAACAATTATTTTAAGAATTATAGATACAGAACTCCTCTATGCACTCGCTATGTCTGATTTTAAAATAGCTTTTTGGTGAAAGCACATTTTGCAATATTCTAAGTAGATAGCCTGGCATCACAGGGCTAGCTATTTAGACACCCAACAAGTTTAGCCCTCACCAAAGTCAGATTTACTATAAGAAAAATGTTATTACCTTTGCTGTTCTTCGTCAGAATGCACTCCCAGGACTTCTAATTCAATAACAAATGTTGGTTTGGTTCAAAATAATCCATAGTTATATCCAAATAGCGGCGTTTTGTTCGTGCGTTCAAGACACTATCCGAAAGGGTAAAGAAGGGTGACGCGCCCGACGCATTTCGTGACAAAAAAATTCTAAATATTCCATTACCGTACTTTGAAGCATGTCAACCGCTGTTTAAAATCAATTTTTATGCCATTTTTCTCGTAAAAAAACGATAAAATTCCGACCGGGAAATTGTGTTTTAGTACAAAGAGAGAGAAAATAAAAACATGGTGTCGCTCCGTGCACGCGCCTCAGTCTGATGGTCCTCAGATAGAGCACTTACCAAAGGCGCTAATGTTTTTCAGCCTGGGGCTGGAATTACATCATTCAGCTTTTTCCCGGGTTCTGAGAGCCTATGGGAGCCGTAGGAAGTGTCACGTTACGGCAAAGATCCTAAGTTTTCAATAAACAGAGCCAAGAAGCCCAAGGAATGGTCAGAGAGGGTACTTCCTGTACAGAATCTTCTCAGGTTTTTGCCTGCCATATGAGTTCTGTTATACTCACAGACACCATTCCAACAGTTTTAGAAACTTTAGGGTGTTTTCTATCCAAAGCCAATAATTATATGCATATTCTAGTTTCTGGGCAGTAGTAATAACCAGATTAAATCAGGTACGTTTTTTATCCGGCCGTGTAAATACTGTCCCCTAGCCCTAACAGGTTAAACGTCAGGAATTGTGAAACTGAAGTTAAATGTATTTGTCTAAGGTTTATGTAAACTTCTGACTTCAACTGTAGTTACAGCAGGCCCACACACACGTGCAACAACATCACTCACACTTACTTCCGATATTGGAGTTGTTGATTCTGTGAGCCGAGTGGATGGGGCACCAGCATCCTCCTCCTGAATCCTCCTCACGATGGCTGCATAAGCTGGGGTCCTTGGGATATGTTGCCTCCTCTGGATTTGAGATCTTACCAATGCCTTGCCCAGCTCCTCGAGAAAGAGCCGCCTCACTCTGGAGCTTCCCTCTGTTCCAATCTGGGTTCAAAGCCATCCAGATGACAAATGCATTGTACGATGAGATGTTCAAGAAGAATATCACTAGTGGCCAGCGTATGGTTCTTCTTTTGCAGCTGTAACTTGTCACCAGCTTGTCTAAATTGTTCTTTGGTGACATTGTAATCCATTATGTAGTGCAAAATTTTTTCCTTTCTTTGGCACGTAAGACACTAGGGACGTGTCAGTCGTGAACACAAACTTAAAGGAATTGATAGGCCTGTTTTTGTGTATTCAACAGCTGAGGTGGGAGCTCTGGCTTGTTTTTTTATACTGTTCTTAACATTGTCAGCTTCTTCTTGAAGAGCTCCTGTCCTAGATTGTATATAGTAAAAAGTTATCACGTGATGTTGTGGCCACGGAGTCTCTGTGTCACGTCCAGGACAACCTGCATCCATTGGTTCTTCTCAGGGGCTCCTCCATCTGGCTTCCCCGTATACACTTACAAGTTCCACACATATGATGAAGCAGCATCACAGGCTGCCCAGACCTTGATTCCATTTTTGCGGGTTTAGACGGTATGTACTGCCTGGAGGGGCAGCGGCCCCTAATTGGCATTAGCTGCTCATCAACAGTAATGTTGGGCCCAGGGTTACAAAACAGGGGAAGGCGGTCCACCCACTCGTCCCACACTGACCTGATTGCAGCTAGCTTGTCTCTCTGCCTCCGAGCTGGTCTGGTGTCTCGGTTATTGAAGCGGGTAATCCTGGAAATAATGTGGAAGTTTTCCAGAGACAGTTTTTGATTCTGCATCCCACAGGGACTATGTGGATTCCAATTCGATCTATCTTATATTACTCATATCATATGTGTATACTGTATTTTATACCATCGCTCATCCATATAGTTATATGTACATATTCATTCACCCCTTTTAGATTTGTGTGTATTAGGTACAGTGAGGGGAAAAAAGTATTTGATCCCCTGCTGATTTTGTACGTTTGCCCACTGACAAAGAAATTATCAGTCTATAATTTTAATAGCATGTTTATTTGAACAGTGAGAGACAGAATAACAACAACAAAAATTCAGAAAAACGCATGTCAAAAATGTTATAAAATGATTTGCATTTAAATGAGGGAAATAAGTATTTGACCCCTCTGCAAAACATGACTTAGTACTTGGTGGCAAAACCCTTGTTGGCAATCACAGAGGTCAGACGTTTCTTGTAGTTGGCCACCAGGTTTGCACACATCTCAAGAGGGATTTTGTCCCACTCCTCTTTGCAGATCTTCTCCAAGTCATTAAGGTTTCGAGGCTGACGTTTGGTAACTCGAACCTTCAGCTCCCTCCACAGATTTTCTATGGGATTAAGGTCTGGAGACTGGCTAGGCCACTCCAGGACCTTAATGTGCTTCTTCTTGAGCCACTCCTTTGTTGCCTTGGCCGTGTGTTTTGGGTCATTGTCATGCTGGAATACCCATCCACGACCCATTTTCAATGCCCTGGCTGAGGGAAGGAGGTTTTCACCCAAGATTTGATGGTACATGGCCCCGTCCATCGTCCCTTTGATGCGGTGAAGTTGTCCTGTCCCCTTAGCAGAAAAACACCCCCAAAGCATAATGTTTCCACCTCCATGTTTGACGGTGGAGATGGTGTTCTTGGGGTCATAGGCAGCATTCCTCCTCCTCCAAACACGGCGAGTTGAGTTGATGTCAAAGAGCTCCATTTTGGTCTCATCTGACCACAACACTTTCACCAGTTGTGCTCTGAGTCATTCAGATGTTCATTGGCAGACTTCAGACGGGCCTGTATATGTATTCTTGAGCAGGGGGACCTTGCGGGCGCTGCAGGATTTCAGTCCTTCACGGCGTAGTGTGTTACCAATTGTTTTCTTGGTGACTATGGTCCCAGCTGCCTTGAGATCATTGACAAGATCCTCCCGTGTAGTTCTGGGCTGATTCCTCACCGTTCTTATGATCATTGCAACTCCACGAGGTGAGATCTTGCATGGAGCCCCAGGCCGAGGGAGATTGACAGTTCTTTTGTGTTTCTTCCATTTGCGAATAATCACACCAAATGTTGTCACCTTCTCACCAAGCTGCTTGGCGATGGTCTTGTACCCCATTCCAGCCTTGTGTAGGTCTACAATCTTGTCCTTGACATCCTTGGAGAGCTCTTTGGTCTTGGCCATGGTGGAGAGTTTGGAATCTGATTGATTGATTGCTTCTGTGGACAGGTGTCTTTTTTACAGGTATCAAGCTGCGGTTAGGAGCACTCCCTTTAAGAGTGTGCTCCTAATCTCAGCTCATTACCTGTATAAAAGACACCTGGGAGCCAGAAATCTTTCTGATTGAGAGGGGGTCAAATACATATTTCCCTCATTAAAATCCAAATCAATTTATAACATTTTTGACATGCGTTTTTCTGGATATTTCTGTTGTTATTCTGTCTCTCACTGTACAAATAAACCTACCATTAAAATTATAGACTGATCCTTTCTTTGTCAGTGGGTAAAACGTACAAAATCAGCAGGGGATCAAATACATTTTTCCCCCACTGTAGTTGTTGGGGAATTGTTAGATTACTTGTTAGATATTACTGTACTGTCGGAACCAGAAGCACAAGCATTTTGCTACACTCGCATTAACATTTGCTAACCACGTGTATGTGACCAATACCATTTGATTTGATTTGAAACACCAGCAACGACAAGAACCCCAAAGTATGCATGTAAATGAGTTTGGTCCATCTCCTTCCATCTCTCTCCAAAAGCACCACTTCCCTCAATTTGTGCAGTCTAGAATGATTTTCTGGATGGTGTCTGGGATGAACAGTTCAAAAGAAGACTTTATGAGTAACCGCCATCCACGTCAGTCCTGGTTGTATCACATTGGCCGCCATGCGGGGGGGCTCAATCCTTGCGCAAGAAGACTATTCAATTTCAAAAATGTTTGACATCCATATTTCTCCTCCTGCAGACTGCTGATGAGCTGGTTGCTAACGGGCTGGTCCTGGGGCTGGCTGAGGTTCAATCTCATCCTCTACTTCCAACTCTGTCAGACTCCGGACTGATCCTCATCTTCTTCATCTTCCAATGTGGAAGATGCTCCTTCCATACTAGCTTCTCTCTCTGCAAAAATAAATGTCAAAGGCTCTCTGAGCAGAGATTATTTTTGCCATACTGATTGATTGTGGTAAGGAGCAACACATGCAGAACTATTTATTTGTTGTGTCCCTCCCCCAATTTACACCTGTCTGGGGTAGAGTTTGGGAAAATACCGAATTTTTTATAATGTATCGAAAAAATATATGGTAATTACATTGTGCAGGTTCCCACAAGACATTGTGTAGTTTCACACAATACAAAGGGTAAAGTGTTCGAGAAAAGTGGGAGACAGGCAAAAAGGCAGGGAGACAGACAGGTTCTTGGTGCTATGTTGAAACAGTAGGTCCAGGGAGGAGGAAGACAGAGCGAAGGCACACAACAAACCTTTTTGTTTCATTTTTACTTGTTTTCACCTAAACACACACTTGTATTACCCTCGGGTCCAGTGGACCAGAACACCACATATGTAGTATAAATGTGTAGGGAGGTCCAGTGGACCAGAACACCACATATGTAGTATACATGTGTAGGGGGGTCCAGTGGACCAGAACACCACATATGTAGTACAAATGTGTAGGGGGGTCCAGTGGACCAGAACACCACATATGTAGTATAAATGTGTAGGGGGGTCCAGTGGACCAGAACACCACATATGTAATATAAATGTGTAGGGGGGGGGGGGGGGTCCAGTAGCCCAGAACACCACATATGTAATATAAATGTGTAGGGGGGGGGGGGGGGGGGGGGCAGTGGCCCAGAACACCACATATGTAATATAAATGTGTAGGAGAGTCCAGTGGACCAGAACACCACATATGTAGTACAAATTTGTACGGGGGTCCAGTGGACCAGAACACCACATATGTAGTATACATGTGTAGGGGGGGTCCAGTGGACCAGAACACCACATATGTAATATAAATGTGTAGGGGGCTGCACAGTGTGCACTCAATGAAAATGTGTTATTTTACATGTTCTTCACAGAAAATGAGCCAAGGCCAATGAGTCTCAGGTTGAAAAAATAATTCATTGTATCATTTTTACTTAAGTAAACACTGAAAATGGGTCCCCCAGACCCGAACACCGCACAAGGGTTAAATTATTTTGACCAGCAGGTGCCATTAGCCTACACTGTGTTGATCAAAGCCTTGAGTAATGAACCTAATTTCGCCACAATTGCCTGAAACGCCTCAATGCTTCAGGAAGCTTTGTTTCGCCATCACTACTTACAGTCAGTGCATTAAACTAAGATACATAAAGAAAGGCATATCACAGTCATAGCCAGCAAAAATATTACGTTACCGTTACAGAGAATGTTGTTTTAGTTAAAGCGGGCTGCATGCAAGTTTATTTTTGTATTAGAAAATATATGTATTCTAGTTATACTGTTTCAAAATACATTAATTGTAGTTCAGGCCAGTGAAATACAAATTACAAAATAGGTATTAAAACTATCGAAATACCTATATCAAATAGGTCGTTGGCACAAGCTGCCTGCACTGTAAATCTGCAACTTTTTACTAACCACTGTGCTTCCAGTAATGCACTATAAATTCTGGAAATAAAGCATTTCGCTGTAGTCAGGTGTTCCAGTAATATGCTGTACATTTCTGTTTCAGTAAAGGGTAATTTGCTGACTTCTGTACTGCCAGTAATTTACTGTAAATTTACAGGACATGTTTTACAGTGTAGTCACAGCAGGAGACAGATCAGACAAGCTTCGCTGCTTGCTGCTCAGTCATTATCTTGTGTGTCTTCTCCATACCACCTCCTCTCTTCCATTCTCTTTCTACCATCTCCAGCTCCTCCTACTCTCCTCCAGTGCCTCCTCTCCCCGTGCCTCCACTCTCTCCTCCTCTCTCCCCTGCTCCTCCTAATTGAGTGAGAGGAATCATAACAAACGCTCTCGTTACATTTTCAACCCGCTGACAGACCATCACCATGCCGGCTGTGGTTAAAGCTACGATCTGGTCATCTGTTCAATGGTCAGGTGGCGATGCCGGGCTGACGTTATGAGCTTTAACGCACACCGGTGTTGATGGTTGACAGAGGTCCTAAGGAACCCCAACTGTTTCTCCTCCACTGAGAGGTGCCCCATCAGGCCTGGCAGCGGGCAGCTGGGGAGGGGCCTCACAGTGGGGTGGGGGTCATTGCTAATGTCCTTGTGTGGCCCAGGCACAGAGCCAGGGAATTAGGCCAGGGCTGCTGGAGCTAGACTCTAATGGGGAGAGCAGTGTGCACAGGCATGCACCGAGTCCAGCCCGGCCCAGCCTCAACCCACCCCAGCCTCAGCTCTCTTCTGAGGATGACCAGGATACAGAGTTTGATTAATATGTACATGTACACAGACAATTAATAAATATAAAGTCTACAAAGAAGAAAACAACCAGATAAAGTATTTTGTACAATAACAGATCATGTTGTATTACAGTGTATGGAGTCTGACTGACAATACTTTATAACTTTTTTACTGCAGTGGGCGAAATCAGGGTCACACAGTGTTTATTGGTAGTCTTAAACAAATCTACATTGAAACAAAAATGTGTATATGATCTGTCTGGAGAACTTAGAAGGAACAATGATGAGAAAGAATGCTGTAATTGTTACAGGAATGTCTGTTCATTGTCATGGTAACCCGGCACTGACAAAGGGATGTTGATTTAAGATGGGATGAGGTTGAGGAAATGCACAATAAAGCAGACAGGATAATTTTACAGAAGACACCGTATTGTTGCTCGTCTGAGGATAAAGAGTATATAACTGGGTTTTAGTGTTGTATGTTGCATGTTAGTGGATACTCCAATCAAACCTGTATGAATGCAAGATATGTTATCACCTGATTTTCAGATTACAATATAAGGGGTACAATGGGTATCATTATGGTGAAGCAGCACGTAGACTGGTAATTGAATTACTTTTGTATAGAACAGGTGACGGTTGGAAATTTTAGCCCTCATGCAATAATTAGCAAGAAAATGTAATGTGGGGGATTACAGCACAGTACATAAATCTGAATAATACACAGTTGAAGTCAGAAGTTTACATACACTTAGGTTGGAGTCATTAAAACTCATTTTTAAACCACTCCACAAATTTCTTGTTAACAAACTATAGTTTTGGCAAGTTGGTTTTAGACATCTACTTTGTGCATGACACAAGTAATTTTTCCAAGAACTGTTTACAGACAGATTATTTCACTTATAATTTACTGTATCACAATTCCAGTGGGTCAGAAGTTGACATACACTAAGTTGACTGTGCCTTTCACTTCACTAGGATAGGGGCAGCATTCGGAATTTTGGATGAAAAGCATGCCCAAACTAAACTGCCAGCTACTCAAGCCCAGAAGCTAGGCTTTGCATATAATTGGTAGATTTGGATAGACAACCCTCTGAAGTTTCTAAAACTCTTTGAATGATGTCTGTGAGTATAACAGAACTTATTTGGCAGGCGAAACCCCGAGGACAAACCAACCAGGAAATACTTTTTTTGAGGTCACTCTCTTTTCAATCAGGTTTCATTGGGAATCTAGAATTCTAAGGCAGTTGCTTGCAGTTCCTATCTCTTCCACAGGATGTCAACAGTCTTTAGAAATTAGTTGATGTTTTTCCTTTGTGTAATAAAGAAGTAGCCCTTCAGAACGAGGGTCGAGGGAAGTGTATTGTTTGATAGAGGCGCATGACCTGAAAAGCACGCTCCACTTTGTTTTCCTCCGGTATTGAACGCAGTTTATCCCTTCTTAAATTTTATCAATTATTTACGTTAAAAAATACCTAAAGTTGTATTTGGAAAGTTGTTTGAAATGTTTGGACAAAGATTACAGGTAACTTATGAGATATTTTGTAGTCATGTTGCGCGAGTTGGAACCGGTGTATTTTCTGAATCATACGTGCCAAATATATTGACATTTTGGATATATAACGACAGAATTTATCGAACAAAAGGACAATTTGTGATGTTTAATGGACATAGTGGAGTGCCAACAGAAGAAGATCTTCAAAGGTAAGGCATGCATTATATGTTATTTCTGACTTTTGTGTTGTGCCTGGCGGGTTGAATTATGATTTCATGTGTATGTTTGCTGGGGTGCTGTCCTCAGATAATAGCATGGTTTGCTTTCGCCGTAAAGCCTTTTTGAAATCGGACACTGTGGTTGGATTAACAAGAAGTTTATCTTTAAAATGGTGTATAATATTTGTATGTTTGAGGAATTTTAATTATGAGATTTCTGTTGTTTGAATTTGGTGCCCTGCAAATTCACTGGCTGTTGTCGAGGTGGGACGCTAGCGGTTAAACGCTTGGAAAATTCCATAAAATGATGTCATGGCTTTAGAAGTTTCTGACAGGCTAATTTACATAATTTGAGTCAATTGGAGGTGTACCTGTGGATGTATTTCAAGGCCTACCTTCAAACTCAGTGCCTCTTTGCTTGACATCATTGTAAAATCAAAAGAATTTGTAGACCTCCACAAGTCTGGTTCATCCTTGGGAGCAATTTCCAAACGCCTGAAGGTACCACGTTCACCTGTACAAATAATAGTACGCGAGTATAAACGCCATGGGACCACACAGCCGTCATACCGCTCAGGAAGGAGACGCGTTCTGTCTCCTAGAGATGAACATACTTTGGTGCAAAAAGTGCAAATCAATCCCAGAAAAACAGCAAAGGACCTTGTGAAGATGCTGGAGGAAACAGGTACAAAAGTATCTATATCCACAGTAAAACGAGCCCTATATCGACATAACCTGAAAGGCCGCTCAGCAAGGAAGAAGCCACTGCTCCAAAACCGCCAGAAAAAAGCCATACTGCAGTTTGCAACTGCACATGGGTACAAGATCATACTTTTTGGAGAAATGTCCTCTGGTCTGATGAAACAAAAAATAGAACTGCTTGGCCATAATGACCGTCGTTATGTTTGGAGGAAAAATGGGGAGGCTTGCAAGCCGAAGAACACCATCCCAACCGTGAAGCACGGGGGTGGCAGCATCATGTTTTGGGGGTGCTTTGCTGCAGGAGAGACTGGTGCACGTCACAAAATAGATGGGATCATGAGGCAGAAAAATATGTGGATATATTGAAGCAACATCTCAAGACATCAGTCAGGAAGTTAAATCTTGGTCGCAAATGGGTCTTAAATGGACAATGACCCCAAGCATACTTCCAATGTTGTGGCAAAATGGCTTAAGGACAACAAAGTCAAGGTATTGGAGTGGCCATCACAAAGCCCTGACCTCAATCCTGTAGAAAATTTGTGGACAGAACTGAAAAAATGTGTGCGAGTAAGGAGGCCTACAAACCTGACTCAGTTACACCAGGTCTGTCAGGAGGAGTGGGCCAAAATTCACCCAACTTATTGTGGGAAGCTTGTGGAAGGCCACCCGAAGCGTTTTACCCAAGTTAAACAATTTAAGGCAATGCAACCAAATACAAATTGAGTGGATGTAAACTTCTGACCCACTGGGAATGTGATGAAAGAAAAAAGCTGAAAGAAATCATTTTCTCTACTATTATTCTGACATTTCACATTCTTAAAATAAAGTGGTGATCCTAACTGACCTAAGACAAGGAATTTTTACTAGGATTAAATGTCAGGAATTGTGAAAAACTGAGTTTAAATGTATTTGGCTAAGGTGTATGTAAACTTCCGACTTCAACTGTAGCTATATTACGCCAAAGATACATTTGGTGTAGTTGGCAGGCTTAGCTAGGGCTGGAGTGAGAGTGTTGGAGTTAGAGTGTTGGACTCGTAACTGAAAGGTTGCAAGATTGAATCCCCGAGCTGAGAAGGGAAAAATCTGTTGTTCTGCCCCTGAACAAGGCAGTTCATATTCCTAGGCTGTCATTGAAAATAAGAATTTGTTCTTAACTGACTTGCCTAGTTAAATAAATAATAAAAGAATGTTCATCAGTAAATCTCCTATATCAATTTTTTTTTACAAAATAGCTGTCTACGTCTCCTCTCCTATGAGTGTGGGAATTTAAGCCCAGCTAAATGTTTGTTGGCAGTAAGAGTTGTAGTGGCTCCTTCCATCTGGAGATCTGGTGTGGTGTACCATACTGTTCAGTCGATATACAACTTTCAACACTGATGCAACAATTGGAATATAAATAATACACCAACTGAAAAGAAAAATAGGCTTTCTACTTTTCTTATCCTGTTTTACTCCTGTGAGTAAAAAAAAAAAAAAACATGCAGTGAAATGTCAAATAAAATCAATTTGTATTTGTCAAATGCGCCGAATACAACAGGTGTAGACCTTACAGTGAAATTCTTACATACAAGCCCTTTACCAACAATGCAGTTTTAAGAAAAATAAGTCTTAAGTAAAAAATAGATAAGTAATAAAAAAAAGTCACAAAAAATTAAATAGCAGCAGTAAATTAACAGTAGGAAGGCTATATATGTACAGTGGGTACCGGTACAGAGTCAATGTGCGGGGGCACCGGTTAGTCGAGGTAATTGAGGTAATATGTACATGTAGGTAGAGTTATTAAATTGACTATGCATGGCTAATAAACAGAGAGTAGCAGCAGTGTAAGGGGGGGGGGGGGCAATGCAAATATTCTGGGTAGCCATTTGATTAACTGTCTTATGGCTTGGGGGTAGAAACTGTTAAGTAGCCTTTTGGACCGAGACTTGGAGCTCTGGTACCGCATGCCATGCGGTAGCAGAGAGAACAGTCCATGACTAGGTTGGCTGGAGTCTTTGACAATTTTTAGGGCATTCCTCTGACACCACCTGGTATAGAAGCCCTGGATGGCAGGAAGCTTGGCCCCAGTGATTTAAAACATTTAAAAAAAAACATTTTTTGTCATTTAGCAGATGCTCTTATCCAGAGCGACTTACAGTAGTGAATGCATACATTTCATACATTTTTCTTTCTCCATACTGGTCCCCCGTGGGAATCAAACCCATAACCCTGGCGTTGCAAACACCATGCTCTACCAACTGAGCCACACGGGACCCAGTGATGTACTGGGCAGTACGCACTACCCTCTGTAGTGCCTTGCGGTCGAATGCCGAGCAGTTGCCATACCAGGCAGTGATGCAACCAGTCAAGATGCTCTAGATAGTGCAGCTGTAGAACTATTTGAGAATCTGAGGACCCATGCCAAATCTTTTCAGTCTCCTGAGGGGGAATAGGCTTTGTCGTGCCCTCTTCACGACTGTCTTGGTGTGTTTAGACCATGATAGTTTCTTGGTGATGTGGACACCAAGGACCTTGAAGCTCTCAACCTGATCCACTATAGCCCCATCAATGAGAATGATGGTGTAATAGTCGTACCTGGCTATGCATTCGTGATTGAACAGGGAGTACAGGAGGGGACTGAGCATGCACCCCTGAGTAGCCCATGTGTTGATGATCAGCGTGGCAGATGTATTGTTACTTACACTTACCACCTGGGGGTGGCCCGTCAGGAAGTCCAGGATCCAGTTGCAGAGGGGTCCTTAGGGGTCCAAGGTCCTTAGCTTAGTGATGAGCTTCGTGGGCACTATGGTGTTGAACGCTAAGCTTTTGTCAATGAACAGCATTCTCACATAGGTGTTCCTTTTGTCCAGGTGGGAAAGGGCAGTGTGGAGCGCAATAGAGATTGCATGATCTGTTGGAGCGGAATGCAAATTGGAGTGGGTCTGGGGTTTCTGGGATGATGTTGTTGATGTGAGCCATGACCAGTCTTTCAAAGCACTTCATGGCTACAGACATGAGTGCTACGGGTCGGTAGTCTTTAGTGTTACCTTAGTGTTCTTGGGTACGGGGACTATGGTCGTCTGCTTGAAACATGTTGGTATTACAGACTCAATCAGGGACAGGTTGAAAATGTCAGCGAAGACAATTGCCAGTTAGTCAGCGCATGCTCGGAGTACATATTTGATGCTCTCATGCATGTTTCAGTGTTGCTTGCCTCGAAGCGAACATAGAAGTAATTTAGCTCATCTGGTAGGCTCATGTCACTGGGCAACTCGCGGCTGTGCTTCCCTTTGTAGTCTGTAATAGTTTGCAAGCTCTAACACAACCGACGAGCATCGGAGAAGGTGAAGTACGATTCAGTCTTAGCCCTGTATTGGCGCTTTGCCTGTTTGATGGTTAGTCGGAGGGCATAGCGGGATTTCTTATAAGCTTCCGGGTTAGAGACCCGCTCCTTGAAAGCTTGACTCGAGTCCACACCTCTGCCAATCTGTGCTAGCAAAAATGTCCTGAAGCTTAGCATCTAATTCATCTGACCACTTTTTTATTGACAGAGTAACTGGTGCTTCCTGCTTCAGTTTTTTCTTAGGAATCAGGAGGATAGAATTATGGTCAGATTTGCCAAATCGAGGGCAAGGGAGAGCATTGTACACGTCTCTGTGTGTGGAGTAAAGGTGGTCTAGAGTTTTTTTTTTCCCCCTCTGGTTGCACATTTAACATGCTGGTAGAAATGAGGTAAAACGGAATTAAGTTTCCCTGCATTAAAGTCCTCGGACACTAGGAGCGCCGCCTCTGGATGAGCGTTTTCCTGTTTGCTATGGCCGTATACAGCTCATTGAGTGCGGTCTTAGTGCCAGCATCGGTTTGTGGTGGTAAATAGACATTAACGAAGAATATAGATGAAAACTCTGTCTAAATAGTGTGGTCTACCACTTATCATGAGATACTCTACCTCAAGCGAGCAAAACCTCGAGACGTCCTTACTATTAGATTTCGTGCACCAGCTGTTGTTTACAAATATAAATCCCTTTTTCAGGACTCTGTCTTTCAAAGTAATTCGTAAAAAAACAAATAACTTCACAGATCTTCATTGTAAAGGGTTTAAACACTGTTTCCATTGCTTGTTCAATAAACCATAAACAATTAATGAACATGCACCTGTGGAATGGTCGTTAAGACACTAACAGCTTACAGACGGTAGGCAATTAAGGTCACAGTTATGAAAACGTAGGACACTAAAGAGGCCTTTCTACTGACTCTGAAAAACAAAAGGAAAGATGCCCAGGGTCGCTGCTCATCTGCGTGAACGTGCCTTAGGCATGCAGCAAGGAGGCATGAGGACTGCAGATATGGCCAGGGCAATAAATTGCAATGTCCGTACTGTGAGACGCCTAAGACAGCGCTACAGGGAGACAGGATGGACAGCTGATCTTCCTCGCAGTGGCAGACCATGTGTAACAACACCTGCACAGGATCGGTATATCCGAACATCACACCTGCGGGACAGGTACAGGAAGGCAACAACAACTGCCCAAGTTACACCAGGAAGGCACAGTTCCTCCATCAGTGCTCAGACTGTCTGCAATAGGCTGAGAGAGGCTGGACTTGTAGGGCTTGTAGGCCGGCAACAAAGTCACCTATGGGCACAAACCCACCGTCGCTGGACCAGACAGGACTGGCAAAAAGTGCTCATCACTGACAAGTCGCGGTTCTGTCTCACCAGGGGTGATGGTCGGATTCGCGTTTATCATCGAAGGAATGAGCTTTTCACCGAGGCCTGTACTCTGGAGTGGGATTGATTTGGAGGTGGAGGGTCTGTTATGGTCTGGTGTGGTGTGTCACAGCATCATCGGACTGAGCTTGTTGTCATTGCAGGCAATCTCAAGGCTATGTGTTACAGGGAAGACATCCTCCTCCCTCATGTGGTACCCTTCCTGCAGGATCATCTTGACATGACCCTCCAGCATGACAATGCCACCAGCCGTACTGCTCGTTCTCTGCGTGATTTCCTGCAAGACAGGAATGTCAGTGTTCTGCCATGGCCAGCGAAGAGCCCGGATCTCAATCCCATTGAGCACGTCTGGGACCTGTTGGATCGGAGGGTGAGGGCTAGGGCCATTCCCCCCAGAAATGTCCAGGAAATTGCAGGTGCCTTAGTGGAAGAGTAGGGCAACATCTCACAGCAAGAACTGGCAAATCTGGTGCAGTCCATGAGGAGGAAATGCACTGCAGTACTTAATGCAGCTGGTTGGCCACACCAGATACTGACTGTTACTTTTGATTTTGACCCACGCTTTGTTAGTCACATGTCTGTGGATCTTGTTCAGTTTATGTCTCAGTTGTTGAATCTTATGTTCATACAAATATTTACACATGTTGATTAAGTTTGCTGAAAATATATGCAGTTGACAGTGAGAGGACGTTTCCTTTTTTGCTGAGTTGACATAGACCGCTACCCCTTGTCTTACCAGAGGCAGCCGTACAAAATAAGTTACAAATAACGTGAAAAAACACACACAATAGCACAATTGGTTAGGAGACCGTAAAACGGCAGCCATCTACGTTCGGCGCCTCCTTGCCTCCTGGTGTGTGGTGCACCTTATGGGTTTCATGTTCCTCTACTCCATTAAATATTCATTAAATAGTCCTCATAAAACTGTGTGACAGCAATAAATCCTGAATTAACAGCTGTGTTAATTTATTCATGATGGTCCGATGATCTATTGTAGGTCTGGCAGTGAGAGACAATACTGTTTCATAGCCAAGTTTCACACACGACGTCCTAATATGGGAGCTGCATACTGTGAGGTGTTGCATTTGGTGGTGCTGTGTAGTGCTATATTGGTGTTACAAACTGTTGGTGTATGAAGCGACCCCTACCAACAAACAATCCATTAGCTTTGCAAGAGCACAGCCTGCACAGGGAAGCACAAGCTCACTTTTTAAACCACTCTGCTGTACATTAACGTCATCAACGTCACTGTTGCAAACATAACAACAGGCATTTTGGCCATGCCTCTTTTGAATCATGTTAAAAGGACTTTCATAGTTTCACAAAGCTGTGCTTTGTTCTCCATTTAGCTAGAGTGTATTTTTCACAGCCTGTCATAGGCCAGAGAGACGTGGGCACACATTCATCACCAGTCCCCTAGGAATCAGAGAGAGGATGTATGTAATTTAGTAAGTGGACAGAGTTGTTTCTGAGCACACATACAGTGCTTTCAGAAAGTATCCACACCCCTTAACTTTTTCCACATTTTGTTGTGTTACAGCCTGAATTTAATATTGATCAAATTTAGATTTTGGGTCACTGGTCTACACACAATAATCTATCATGTCAAAGTGGAATCATGTGTTTAGAATTTTTTACAAATTAATAAAAAATGGAAAGCTGAAATGTCTTGAGTCAATAAGTATTCAACCTCCTTTGTTATGGCAAGCCTAAATAAGTTGAAAAAAAATATGCTTAACAAGTCACATAATACGTTTCATGGACTCACTCTGTGTGCAATAATAGTGTTTTTTTGAATGAATACCTCATCTCTGTACCCCACACATACAATTATTCAAGCAGTGAATATTTTTATTTATACTTTAATTTTATTTTCCCCCCTTTTTCTCCCTAATTTCGATCTTGTCTCATCGCTGCAACTTGCCAATGGGCTCAGGAGAGAAAGGTCGAGTCATGCGTCCTCCAAAACATGACCTGCCAAACCGCGCTTCTTAACACCCGCCACTTAACCCAGAAGCCAGCCGCATCAATGTGTTGGAGGAAATTCTGTTCACCTGATGAACGAGGTCAGCCTGCAGGCACCCGGCCCGCTACAAGGTGTCGCTAGAGCGTGATGAGCAAAGTAAAAAAAAACCTGGCCAAACCCTCCCCTAACCCGGACGAGGCTGGGACAATTGCGCCACCCTATGGGACTGCCGATCACGGCCGGTTGTGAAACAGCCCTTGACATGGATATTCAGCTAGCGGTAAGACTAGGGGGGGGCGGTCTGTGCATATTTGTAAACAACAGCTGGTGCACGAAATCTAAGGAAGTCTCTAGATTTTGCTCGCCTGAAGTAGAGTATATTGTGATAAATTGCAGGCCACTACTTGCCTAGAGAGTTTTTAGCTATACTTTTCTTGGCTGTTTATTTACCACCCCAGACAGATGCTGGCACTAAGACTGCACTCAGTCAGCTGTTCAAGGAAATAAGCAAACAGGAAACCACTCACCCGGCGCTCCTAGTGGCCAGAGTGGCCAGAGACTTTAATGCAGGGAAACTTAAATCAGTTCTACCAAATTTCTATCAACATGTTAAATGTGCAACCAGAGGGAAAGAAATTCTAGATCACCTGTACTCCACACACAGAGACGTGTACAAAGCTCTCCCTCACCCTCCATTTGGTAAACCCAACCACAACTCTATCCTCCTGATTCCTGCTTACAAGCAAAAATTAACCCTTTCACGCGTGAGTTCCAAATATCTCTAACGGTCGCCCCAGCGTGAGTTTTTTTATGCACGTGATGTTCGAACGTTCTCTCCATTCCAGAATGTGATTGTTCCTTAATGAATACACTTCAACAAAAAACAGCAAACGACCGATAACTGTCCCGTCAGGTACACAAGACTAAACGGAAACCAACTAACAAACCAAAGGAAAACAGGCTCCCTAAGTATGGCTTCCAATCAGAGACAGCGAAAGACACCTGCCTCTGATTGGAAACCATACCTGGCCCAACATGGAAAAACAACACATAGAAAACTAGAACACTCCCCCATCGAAACAGAAAACCCAAAACCCAAACAAAACAACCCCCTGCCACGCCCTGACTATTTTACTATGGCAAATGACCTCTTTACCTGGTCAGGACGTGACAGTACCCCCCCCCCCCCCCCAAAGGTGCAGACCCCGACTGCACTCCAACTTTTATCCCAATAAAATGCAAATCAATTTCTAACATTTTTGACGTGCGTTTTTCTGGATTTTTTTGTTGTTATTCTGTCTCTCACTGTTCAAATAAACCTACCATTAACATTATAGACTGATCATTTCTTTGTCAGTGGGCAAACGTACAAAATCAGCAGGGGATCAAATACTTTTTTCCCTCACTGTAAAACTTTCCACCTTCTCCACTACTGTCCCGTCGATGTGGATAGGGGGGTGCTCCCTCTGCTGTTTCCTGAAGTCCACGATCATCTCCTTTGTTTTGTTGACGTTGAGTGTGAGGTTGTTTTCCTGACACTACACTCCAAGGGCCCTCACCTCCTCCCTGTAGGCTGTCTCGTCGTTGTTGGTAATCAGGCCTACCACTGTAGTGTTCTCTGCAAACTTGATGATTGAGTTGGAGGCATGCATGGCCACGCAGTCATGGGTAAACAGGGAGTACAGAAGAGGGCTGAGAACTCACCATTGTGGGGCCCCAGTGTTGAGGATCAGCGGGGTGGAGATGTTGTTTCCTACCCTCACCACCTGGGAGCGGCCCGTCAGAAAGTCCAGGACCAGTTGCACAGTGAAGGGTCGAGACCAAGGGTCTCGAGCTTAATGACGAGTTTGGAGGGTACTATTGTGTTAAATGCTGAGCTGTAGTCGATAAACTGGGGGTTGTGCTGTAGTCAATGAACAGAGTGTTGTGAACATTTTCTGAAGGCAATGTGTGTTTGGCGGCAGGTTGCCTAGTGGTTATAGTATTGGGCCAGTAACCAAAAGGTTGCTAAATCGAATCCCTGAGCTGAGAAGGTAAAAATCTGTTGTTCTGCCCCTGAACAAGGCAATTAATCCACCGTTTGTAGGCTGACATTGTAAATACTAATTTGTTCTTAACCTGTTTGGGCTAGGGGGCAGTATTGAGAATTTTGGAAAAAATATGTGCCCATTTTTAACTGCCTCCTACACCAACTCAGAAGCTAGAATATGCATATTATTGTTCAGGTGTGGATAGAAAACACCCTGAAGTTTCTAAAACTGTTTGAATGGTGTCTGTGAGTATAACAGAACTCCTATGGCAGGCAAAAACCTGACAAGGTTTCATGCAGGAAGTGGCCTGTCTGACAAGGAGTCGTGCGTCTTGCATCTGTTTATTGAAAAGTAAGGATCTTAGCTGTAACGTGACAATTCCCAGGGCTCCAATAGGCTCTCAGGACGCGGGAAAATCATGAAGGTTGACGAGGCAGCCTCAGGCTGAAACAGATTATCATCTTATTCAAGTGTCCCATTAGGTGACAATGGAGTGAGGCGCGTGCGCGATTAGCCCCCGTGGAGTATTTTAATTCGGCTGTTTAGTTTATTGCAGATTCCCGGTCGGAATATTATCGCTTTTCTACGAGATAAATGGCATAAAAATTGGTTTTAAACAGCGGTTGACATGCTTCGAAGTACGGTAATGGAATATTTAGACATTTTTTGTCACGCCATGCGCTATGCTCGTGACCGTGGATTACCATTCTGATAGTGTCTAGAACTCACGAACAAAACGTCGCTGTTTGGATATAATGATGGATTATTTGGGACCAAACCTACATTTGTTATTGAAGAAGAAGTCCTGGGACTGCATTCTGACGAAGAACAAGAAAGGTAAGAAAATGTTTCTTATAGGAAATGTGATTTTGGTGAAGGCTGAACTGCGTGGGTGTCTAAATAACTAGCCCTGTGATGCCGGGCTATGTACTTAGAATATTGCAAAATGTGCTTCATCCGAAAAGCTATTTTAAAATCGGACATATCGAGTGCATAGAGGAGTAATGTATCTATAATTCTTAAAATAATTGTTATGCTTTTTGTGAACGTTTATCGTGAGTAATTTAGCAAACTGTTAGTAAATTCCCCGGAAGTTTGCGGGGGGTATGCTAGTTCTGAACGTCACATGCTAATGTAAAAAGCTGGTTTTTGATATAAATATGAACTTGATTGAACAAAACAAAACATGCATGTATTGTATAACATAATGTCCTAGGGTTGTCATCTGTTGTCATCTGAAGATCATCAAAGGTGAGTGCTGCATTTAGCTGTCTTCTGGGTTTTGGTGACATTATATGCTGGCTTGAAAAATGTGTGTCTGATTATTTCTGGCTTGGTACTCTGCTGACATAATCTAATGTTTTGCTTTCGTTGTAAAGCCTTTTTGAAATCGGACAGTGTGGTTAGATTAACGAGAGTCTTGTCTTTAAATAGCTGTAAAATAGTCATATGTTTGAGAAATTGAAGTAATAGGATTTTTAAGGTTTTGAAAATCGCGCCACAGGCTGCAAGTGGCTGTTACGTAGGTGGGACGAATTCGTCCCGCCTAGCCCAGAGAGGTTAATTGACTTGCCTAGTTAACCTGTTAGGGCTAGGGGGCAGTATTGACACGGCCGGATAGAAAAACGTACCCAATTTAATCTGGTTACTACTCCTGCCCAGTAACTAGAATATGCATATAATTATTGGCTTTGGATAGAAAACACCCTAAAGTTTCTAAAACCGTTTGAATGGTGTCTGTGAGTATAAAAGAACTCAAATGGCAGGCCAAAACCTGAGAAGATTCCATGCAGGAAGTGGCCTGTCTGACAAGTTGTGTTTCATCTTGGCTCTTTTTATTGAAGACTGAGGATCTTTGCTATAACGTGACACTTCCTACGGCTCCCATAGGCTCTCAGAGCCCGGGAAAAAGCTGAACGATATCGAGGCAGCCTCTGGCTGAAACACTTTATCGCGTTTGGCAAGTGGCCGATCAGAGTACTATGGGCTTAGGCGCGTGCCCGAGTCGACCCCATGCTTTATTTTCTTTCGTCTGTTTACCTAAACGCAGATTCCCGGTCGGAATATTATCGCTTTTTTATGAGAAAAATCGCATAAAAATTGATTTTAAACAGCGGTTGACATGCTTCGAAGTACGGTAATGGAATATTTAGACATTTTTTGTCACGAATTGCGCCATGCTCGTCACCCTTATTTACCCTTTTGGATAGTGTCTTGAACGCACGAACAAAACGCCGCTATTTGGATATAACTATGGATTATTTTGAACCAAACCAACATTTGTTATTGAAGTAGAAGTCCTGGGAGTGCATTCTGACGAAGACAGCAAAGGTAATAACATTTTTCTTATAGTAAATCTGACTTTGGTGAGTGCTAAACTTGCTGGGTGTCTAAATAGCTAGCCCTGTGATGCCGGGCAAACTACTGAGAATATTGCAAAATGTGCTTTCACCGAAAAGCTATTTTAAAATCGGACATATCGAGTGCATAGAGGAGTTCTGTATCTATAATTCTTAAAATAATTGTTATGCTTTTTGTGAACGTTTATCGTGAGTAATTTAGTAAATTCACCGGCAGTGTTCGGTGGGAATGCTAGTCACATGCTAGTCACATGCTAATGTAAAAAGCTGGTTTTTGATATAAATATGAACTTGATTGAACAAAACATGCATGTATTGTATAACATAATGTCCTAGGGTTGTCATCTGATGAAGATCATCAAAGGTTAGTGCTACATTTAGCTGTGGTTTGGGTTTATGTGACATTATATGCTAGCTTGAAAAATGGGTGTCTGATTATTTCTGGCTGGGTACTCTGCTGACATAATCACATTTTTTGCTTTCGTTGTAAAGCCTTTTTGAAATCGGACAGTGTGGTTAGATTAACGAGAGTCTTGTCTTGAAATAGCTGTAAAATAGTCATATGTTTGAGAAGTTTTTGCATTTTTTAGGAATTTGAATAACCCGCCACGGGATTACACTGGCTGTTGAGTAGAGGTTAACCTCTTGGGGCTAGGTGGGACGCTAGCGTGCCACCTGTGGTGCACTCCATCAACAGCAGGTGCATTTCAAGAGCGGCAAATTTGAATCCAAATAAATGTCAAAATTCAAATTTTTCAAAAATACAACTATGTTACACCATTTGAAAGATAAACATCTCCTTAATCTAACCACGTTTTACGATTTCAAAAAGGTTTTACGGCGAAAGCATAAATTTAGAGTATGTTAGGACAGTACATTTACAAGAGTTGTGTGTAATGTTTTGTCAAGTCAAAGACAGGGTCACCAAAACCATAAAACCAGCTAAAATGATACACTAACCTTTTACAATCTCCATCAGATGACACTCCTAGGACATTATGTTAGACAATGCATGCATTTTTAGTTCTATCAAGTTCATATTTATATACAAAAACAGCGTTTTACTATGGCATTGATGTTGAGGAAATCGTTTCCCTCCAATAACCGGCAGTCAAGTCAGCGTCACAAATTAAATAATTAAAATTAGAAAACATTGGTAAAATATTATATTGTCATTTAAAGAATTATAGATTTACATCTTTTGAACGCAATCAACTTGCCAGATTTAAAAATAACCTTACTGGGAAATCACACTTTGCAATAATCTGAGCACTGTGCCCAGAAAAATACGCGTTGCGATACAGACTAGACGTCATGTTGGGGAGATCTAAAATCGAAAATACTATGTAAATAATCCATTACCTTTGATTCTCTTCATCAGATGTCACTTCCAGGTATCACAGGTCCATAACGAATGTAGTTTTGTTCAAAAAAGCTCATCATTTATGTCCAAAAATCTCCGTCTCGTTAGCACATGATGTAAGCCAGCCGGACTTCTCGTCATGAACGAGGGGAAAAAATATATTTCCGTTCGTTCAAACATGTCAAACGTTGTATAGCATAAATCATTAGGGCCTTTTTTAACCAGAACATGAATAATATTCAAGGTGGACGAATGCGTAGCCTTTTATAACGTATTGGAACGAGGGTACCCAACATGAAGTAGCGCGCCAGGTGTCTAATGGGACATCACCGTTCCATGGCTCTTGTTCGGTCAGATCTCCCTCCAGAAGACTCAAAACACTTTGTAAAGGCTGGTGACATCTAGTGGAAGCAATAGGAAGTGCCAAAATATTCCTAAACCCCTGTGTTTTTCAATGGGATAGCTTTAAAGTCAATACAACACATCAGGTATCCACTTCCTGTCAGAAAATGTCTCAGGGTTTTGCCTGCCAAATGAGTTCTGTTATACTCACAGACACCATTCAAACAGTTTTGGAAACTTTAGAGTGTTTTCTATCCATATATAATAAGTATATGCATATTCTAGTTACTGGGTAGGATTAGTAACCAGATTAAATCGGGTACATTTTTTTTATCCAGACGTGCAAATGCTGCCCCCTAGACCCAACAGGTTAAATAAATACACATTTGTTTTAAAGAAACAGACACACATTATGCATGTCGCCACTCTGCATCTTTCCCATACCTACATGGTTATAATATTCAAATTTCAAATCAAATTTATTTATAAAGCCCTTCTTACATCAGCTGATATCTCAAAGTGTTGTACAGGAACCCAGCCTAAAACAATGCAGGTGTAGATGCATGGTGGATAGGAAAAACTCCCTAGAAAGGCCAGAACCTAGGAAGAAACCTAGAGAGGAACAAGGCTATGAGGGGTGGCCAGTTCTCTTCTGGCTGTGCTGGGTGGAGATTATATCAGGACATGGCCAAGATGTTCAAATGTTCATAGGTGACCAGCAGGGTCAAATAATAATAATCACAGTGGATGTCGAGGGTGCAACAGGTCAGCACCTCAGGATTGAATGTCAGTTGGCTTTTCATAGCCGATCATTGAGAGTATCTCTACCGCTCCTGCTGTCTCTAGAGAGTTGAAAACAGCAGGTCTGGGACAGGCAGCACGTCCGGTGAACAGGTCAGGATTCCATAGCTGTAGGCACAACAGTTGAAACTGGAGCAGCAGCACGGCCAGGTGGACAGCAAGGAGTCATCAGGCCAGATAGTCCTGAGGCATGGTCCTAGGGCTCCGGTAGGTAGGTGTGTAGAGCGAGAGAGAGCGAGAGAGAGAGAGAGAGAGAGAGAGAGAGAGAGAGACTTTCTTTACTGAAACATTCTCATTTCATTTAAAACTCACCACCCCCCCCCCCCCCCCCCTTAAAAATAAAACCAAAAAATACATCCTGTAATGCATACATGTACCTTACCAGCTACCACATGATACAAACCAACATCACAATATTCAAAACAATACCCACTCTTACAACCGTATATCCAAAACATCTCCCCCAGCTATACAGACAGCCCCCCCAACACACCATATCTCCTGAAACATCTCCACACTTTTTATCATTTTATAGAACTCAAACTCAACCCTAAGGCACACAGAGACCATCCCATTAAAGGGTCTGTTATCCCCCCCACTTTTGACCCTGTTCCTACTTGTTAGCCAAATTGCTAACTTTGCCTGAGCAAACAGAAAATTCAACAAAACACATTTTTCCTTCTCCTTACATGAATACCTGTATCTCATTATGAACACCCCAACAGTAAAAACCACCCCCAACCTCTCACACAGACATTCCAACAGAGACATTAGTGACATTAACCTGGTGCACACAGAAAACACATGAATCACAGTTTCTTTCATTTTACAGAAAGGACACCCCTGTCTGATTCCCGGTTCAAGCCGTGCCAACCAGCTGTTAGTGGCCAGGGCTCCATGAAGAACCCTCCACTGGAGGTCCCCTGACCTCTTTGGTACTGGGGGTTTGTAAAGCCCCCTCCATCTAAAACCCACCATACTCTCTGCCCCACATACCCCCTGCCACTGATGTGCCTTCACTCCTGTTTGGCTCCTAATATTCCTAACCTTAACGCAGAGGTTGTAGAGGGCTTTACCTCCCACCCCTTCAAACTCTCCCAGGCTCGGAGTGTTAAGATCTAACAAGTCCTCCAGACCCCCTTGCCAGTCTCCAGTCTCTGCCGTCACCTGCAGTGACAGAAAACTTGGTGGCCCCTCTCCCTTTGGCTGCTCAAACATCCCCCTTACCGGCTCAGACAGTGCCTCCTGGACCTCCTCCAGGAATCTCTCCAGCAGCCTAAGAGACGTTATTCCTGTTTGCTGTGCCAAGACTTCCGGGCTTTTCCACCCCTCCTCTCCCAGCAGTCTCAGGTCACCCAGCCTTTGTTCAGTTGCCTCTGCAGGGTGGCCGACTGGACCGATCTCAAAGGAATGGCTAGGTTGTTTAGGACTGCGTAGCTCAATGGCTAGTGTGTATAACTGCCCAGATAGAGGGCATCCTTGTAAAACAGCAAACATGTGAGAGTTAGAATTTCACATCTTGTCACGATTGTGTGTAGGAACGGACCAAAGCGTAGCGTGAATATCGTTCCACATATCTTATTATAATGTGAAACTATGCAAGACATACAATAAACAAAAAGAACAAACCGTGATGACAGAGGTGCTACATGCACTAACTCAAAATAATCTCCCACAAACAAAGGTGTGAAAAACAACTACTTAAATATGATCCCCAATTAGAGACAACGATGACCAGCTGCCTCTAATTGGGGATCATCCAAAAACCCCAACATAGAAAAACAGAAACTAGAACTAATCATAGAAAAAATAAAACTAGAATAAACCCCCCCCAGTTACGCCCTGACCTACTCTACCATAGAAAATAAGAGCTCTCTATGGTGAGGACGTGACACTTGAATGTTTTTTACATGTGGAACTGGAAATTAGATTTTCACATGTTTGTTTTTCACATGTAAATGTTACATTTTCACATGTGAAAAATGCAATTCCACATGTGAGGTGAAAACATGTTATTCTCCTGACATGTGAAAAGGTGGTGTTAACATGTGAACTCTAAATGTAATACATGTGTCACGTCCTGACCAGCAGAGGGAGCAATTGTATTAGTTTTGGTCAGGACGTGGCAGGGTTTTTGTGTGTTAAGTGTTGTGTTGGTGATTGGACTCCCAATTGAAGGCAGGTGTGTTGCGTTGCCTTTGATTAGGAGTCCTATATAGTAGTGTGTCTTTTTCTTTGGGGTTGTGGGTAGTTGTTTTTGCACTGCGTTTTGTGAGCCTGCAAAACTGTTCCCGTTGTCGTGAGTACTGTTTATTGTTTTCCCTGTAGATGCTTTGCGTGTTTTCATTAAAATAATATGAGTATCCACATACCCGCTGCGCCTTGGTCCTCCCTTCAGCAAAACGACAACTTCTGTGACAGAACTACCCACCACAAAAGGACCAAGCAGTGGAGGAACGAGGAAGAAGGATGGACGTGGGCGGAGATAAGGATGAGCGTTTCCAGGGCTATGGAAGAGTTAAGGAAACTCGAGAGGCAGCCCCAATATTTTTTTTGGGGGGGGCACAAGGGCAGTTTTGCGGGGCAAGAATGGAGCCCCAGGCCAGCTTCCCGCACTAGCCCTGAGGTGAGTCAGCCCAGTCTGATTCGGCCTGTTCCCGCTCCCCGCACTAGCCCTGAGGTGCGTGTCTCCAGGCTGGCACGTCCAGTACCAACTCCACGCATCAGGCGTCTAGTGTGTCAGCCCAGCCTCGCCAGTCAGGAGCTGCCCGCCAGTCAAGAGTCACCAGAGCTGCCCGCCAGTCAAGAGTTGCCAGAGCTGCCCGTCTGCCCGGAGCTGCCAGAGTGGCCCGACTGCCCGGATCAGTCAGAGTGGCCCGACTGCCCGGATCAGTCAGAGTGGCCCGACTGCCCGGATCAGTCAGAGTGGCCCGACTGCCCGGATCAGTCAGAGTGGCCCGACTGCCCGGATCAGTCAGAGTGGCCCGACTGCCCGGATCAGTCAGAGTGGCCCGACTGCCCGGATCAGTCAGAGTGGCCCGACTGCCCGGAGCTGCCAGAGTGGCCCGACTGCCCGGAGCTGCCCGAGTGGCCCGTCTGCCCAAGTGGCCCGTCTGCCCGAAGCTGCCAGAGTGGCCCGTCTGCCCGAAGCTGCCAGAGTGGCCCATCTGCCCGAAGCTGCCAGAGTGGCCCGTCTGCCCGGAGCTGCCAGAGTGGCCCGTCTGCCCGGAGCTGCCAGAGTGGCCCGCCTGTTCGGAGATGCCAGAGTGGCCCGACTGCCCGGATCAGTCATAGTGGCCCGACTGCCCGGATCAGTCAGAGTGGCCCGACTGCCCGGATCAGTCAGAGTGGCCCGTCTGCCCAGAGCTGCCAGAGTGGTCCGCCTGTCCTTCGGCCCAGCCCGAGTGGCCCGCCTGTCCTCCGGCCCAGCCCGAGTGGCCCGTGGGTTGGGGAGGGAGGGTGTAGCACAGTGCCTTCGTTGACGGCAGCCACCCTCCCTTCCCTCCCTTATTGGTTAGGGGTTATTGTTTATGGGTTTTGTTGGGGTATTGGGGATTTTTTTGTGTTTTCTTTTGTAAGGTGCATTTCGGGGTCTGCACCTTGAGGGGGGGGGGGGGGGGGTACTGTCACGTCCTGACCAGCAGAGGGAGCAATTGTATTCGTTTTTGTCAGGACGTGGCAGGGTTTTTGTGTGTTCAGTGTTGTGTTGGTGATTGGGCTCCCAATTGAAGGCAGGTGTGTTGAGTTGCCTTTGATTGGGAGTCCTATATAGTAGTGTGTGTTTTTCTTTGGGGTTGTGGGTAGTTGTTTTTGCACTGTGTTTTGTGAGCCTGCAAAACTGTTCCTGTTGTCATGAGTACTGTTTGTTTTCCCTGTGGATGCTTTGTGTGTTTTCATTAAAAGAATATGAGTATCCACATACCCGCTGCGCCTTGGTCCTCCCTTCAGCAAAACGACAACTTCTGTGACAACATGTGAACAACTGACCTCAAATGTGTCTCTTGTTTTCACGTGAACATTTCAGCTCAACATATGAATACAGATATTTTACATGTGAAAATTCAATTTTTTTATGGGAAGTAACGGAATGGTATGGGGATTTTAAGGTAAGTTGAACGCTGTTCAGCTAAAATAGTGTACAAATCTTTAATAAATGACAATATGATTACATAGTACTGACTTTTCAATATCACCCCGACTGGAATTTGAACTCACAACCACTTGATTTGGAGTACACTGGTCTTGCCGCAGTGCCACAAATTCTATAGCAGTCACAGTCCCCTACACATTCCTTACCTACACTATATCTCTGCATTTAGCTGAAGAGTACCATCTGCACTTCTATTTTAGTTATCAGTTAAAGTGAGTGCTCCTAACCGCAGCTTGTTACCTGTAAAAATGACACCTGTCCACAGAAGCAATCAATCAATCCGATTCCAAACTCTCCACCATGGCCAAGACCAAAGAGCTCTCCAAGGATGTCAGGGACAAGATTGTAGACCTACACAAGGCTGGAATAGGCCACAAGACCATCACCAAGCAGCTTGGTGAGAAGGTGACATTTGGTGTGATTATTCGCAAATGGAAGAAACACAAAAGAACTGTCAATATCCCTCGGCCTGGGGCTCCATGCAAGATCTCACCTCGAGGGGTTGCAATAAACCTGAGAACGGTGAGGAATCAGCCCAGAACTACACGGGAGGATCTTGTCAATGACCTCAAGGCAGCTGGGACCATAGTCACCAAGAAAACAATTGGTAATACACTACGCCGTGAAGGACTGAAATCCTGCAGCGCCCGCAAGGTCCCCCTGCTCAAGAATACATATACATGCCCATCTGAAGTTTGCCAATGAACATCTGAATGACTCAGAGGACAACTGGTGAAAGTGTTGTGGTCAGATGAGACCAAAATGGAGCTCTTTGGCATCAACTCAACTCGCCGTGTTTGGAGGAGGAGGAATGCTGCCTATGACCCCAAGAACACCATCTCCACCGTCAATCATGGAGGAGGAAACATTATGCTTTGGGGGTGTTTTTCTGCTAAGGGGACATGACAATTTCAACGCATCAAAGGGACGATGAACGGGGCCATGTACCGTCAAATCTTGGGTGAGAACATCCTTCCCTCAGCCAGGGCATTGAAAATGGGTCGTGGATGGGTATTCCAGCATGACAATGACCCAAAACACACGGCCAAGGCAACAAAGGAGTGGCTCAAGAAGAAGCACATTAAAATGCAAATAATTTCATAACATTTTTGACATGTGTTTTTATGGATTTTTTTTGTTATTCTGTCCCTCACTGTTCAAATAAACCTACCATTAAAATTATAGACTGATCATTTCTTTGTAAGTGGGCAAACGTTCAAAATCAGCAGGGGATCAAATACTTTTTACCCCCACTGTACATCTCATGGTAAACTCCTTGTGTATTACTATTTCATCTACAGGATGACACTGGTGGCGTATACATTTGCTGTATCGGCCACCAGAATGAAAGAAAGCAGGCAACCAGGGTAAACTTTGGTCTGTGGGACAGAAGTAGCCATTCTGTTCTCATTCTGTTGCCTAAAGAGCATAAGGACATGAGCAATCTAGTATATTCTAAAATGGTTACCTTCTGTAAAACATTCCCATTACATGGAAAAGTAATAGGAGTCAGATGTGAGGCTGCCTAAAGGAAAGATAAGATATAATGGAGTGGATATGTGACTCACAATATTACAACAATACATTATTTTGAGTTTCACAATTTTCTCTTTCCAGTCTCTAATTGGCTCATGAAGAATTTCTCAACGCAACGTAAATGTCAAACTCTTGATCATCATTGGGGGTAACCATGGAAATCATGACACAAACACACCCACAGCCTGGGGCTTCATCTAGTAGAGAACATCAGAGCCCTTAGTCTAGCATCAACAACAGAACCATTTAGATCCCTTACTCTCACACACAAAGAGAGCTCAAAGAGACATGGAGGGTTTGTTCTAAAAATCGAATGCACATGTTGTATGCACAGTTAGAATCTATTTTAAATTAAATGTGCTAAGACATTCAACACATGCAGTTATCATTTGGGTCAACTTAAAGACATTGAACTTAAAGACATTGACATTGAACAACTTAAAGACAACTCAGAAAATACCCCTGTAGTGATCACATAAGACCTACAGTATTGTGTGTATAAGAAAATGCATTTAAAAAAGTATTATGTATATAAAAATTGCAACATATACTATGGATAATATGTTATATTGCTTTAAGCCCTGATGGAGCATAAATTAGAGGAGCAAGACTTAGTAGGCTGCTGACTTTCAGAAGAGCGAAAGGAGAGAGAAGAGAGCAGACATAGATCTTGGTTAAATTATCCATCGTCAAGCTGTTGTCACGACTTCCGCCGAAGTCGGTCTCTTTCCTTGTTCGTTCGGCGGTCGACGTCACCGGCCTTCTAGCCATCGCCGATCCACTTTTCATTTTTCATTTGTTTTGTCTTTGTTTTACACACCTGGTTTCACTTCCCCAATTACTTGTTCATTATTTAACCCTCTGTTCCCCCATGTTTTTTTGTGAGTGATTGTTTGTATGTTATACGATCCGTTATGTGGGTTTGCTTTATTGTATTGTATTTGCCTATTTTGAGTAAATTACGTTTATTTACTCATATCTGCTGTCCTGCGCCTGACTCCTCTACACAAGCTACACACAGACCTCATTACAGAATCACTCACCAAAACGAATGGAGTCAGCAGGAGCAGACGCCTTCCCTGTGGCAGTAGAAGAGCGCGTCCAACAGTACGCGACCATGTTGCAACGTCTGGGCACCGCCATGGATCGCGTGCTGTACGGATCTTAAAAGTAAATAAATAGGAATAATTACATAATGATAACAATTATAATTGGGGGAAGGGGTCAGTTAGTTATTTAGTTAGTGCGATACCGGAGAAGTTGGCTACAGTTCATATATAGACACAGCAAAGTAACTATGCAATGCACACACAATTTGAGTCCAAAATGTCACTCTATTCCCTACATAGTGCACTTCTTTAGATCAGAGCCCTATGGGTCCTGGTCCAATGAGAGTACGGTGCCATTTGGGATCAAACACAGACTGGTGAGTTGGGATTTTGGAACCAGCTGTGAGTCTTCAGTACAAGTGTTCAAAGATGCTGTTTAAGTGCAGGTTGAAAAACCCGGAGGAAGGTCCCTGCACACTGCTGAGGGATCCCTCCTCACCCAGACAAGCCCAGACAGGTCTGGTGCTGCTACTGCTAAGGTCATGGGACAGGGAGCTGACAGCCTCACACACCCATAGATCCCATAAGGGTGCTTGGTTTGCAGGCAAGGCGAGAGGCTCGAGGCTGGTTTTGCAGATCCCTCTATACCATGTACACAGTATCAGAGATGGGCAGTATTTCTGTTACATGTGTTTGAAATATGTATTTGAATTACTTCTGAGCAATATTGTAATTTGTATTACACAGGGCTAAACTCCACTCCAATTAATTTTGTCACGAAATACTTTTTTTATAGTGGTTCACCATCTTGGGGTCCCCTTTCACCCTGCATTGGTATCAGAAGTCTGTTTGCACTATGGTGTGATAAGAGCGTATGCTAAATTAACTAAATATAAACGTGTATATAAAAATGGAGAGCAGCAAAGCATGCTGAGTATTATCATAATGAGCTCCGCCTCAAAAAAATGGTTTTGTCTAGAAGGTATACAGCTTTTGTCAAAATTGACTTTTCCCAGCATATTTAGGATATTTTAAGTAGCAGGTTAGGACAATTAACATAGTAGGTTAGGATAATTCGGTTGAACTGTATCCCATCTAGACATGACCCTGAACCAAGTCCAATAATAATACCCAGTGTTCTTTGCAATTCATTTTGGTATGTTCATTTTCACATATACATAGTACAATTACAAAATGCAACAATTTTAGAAATTTTGCTGAGTTACAGTTCATATAAGGAAATCAGTCAATTGAAATAAATAAATTAGGCCCTAATCTATGGATTTCACATTACTGTGACTACAGATATGAATCTGTTGGTCACAGATACCTTAAAAAAGGTAGGGGCAAGGATCAGAAAGCCATATAGTATATAGTGTGACACCATTTGCTTCATGCAGCGCAACACATCTCCTTCGCCTAGAGTTGATCAGGCTGTTGATTGTGGCCTGTGGAATGTTGTCCCACTACTCTTCAATGGCTGTGCGAAGTTGCTGGATAGTGGCGGGAAATGGAACACTCTGTCACACACATCAATCCAGAGCACACAAACATGCTCAATGGGTGACATTGTCTGCTGAGTATGCAGGCTATGGAAGAACTGGGACATTTTCAGCTTCCAGGAATTGTGTACAGATCCTTGCGACATTGGGCCATGCATTATCATGCTGAAACATTATGTGATGTCGGTGGATGAATGCCACCACAATAGGCCTTGGGATCTCTTCACGGTATCTATGTCCATTCAAATTGCCATCGATAAAATCCATTTGTGTCCATTGTCTGCCCATACCCATACCATGGGGCACTCTGTTCACAACCTTGTCATCAGCAAACTGCTCGCCCACACGAAGCCATACACGCCATCTGCTCGGTACAGTTGAAACTGGGATTCATCCATGAAGAGCACACTTCTCCAGCGTGCCAGTGGCCATCGAAGGTGAGCATTTTCCCACTGAAGTTGGTTATGAACTGCAGTCAGGCCAAGACCCTGGTGAGGATGACGACCACGCAGATGAGCTTCCCTGAGACGTTTTTTGAGAGTTTGCGCTGAAATTCTTTGGTTAGGCAAACCTACAGTTTCATAATTTGTCCGGGTGGCTGGTCTCAGACAATCCCGCAGGTGAAGAAGCTGGATGTGGCAGTCCTGGGCTGGTGTGCTTCCACGTGGTCTGTGGTTGTGAGGCTGGTTGGACGTACTACCAAATTCTCTAAAACATTGGTTCCCAAATTTTTTACAGTTCCGTACCCCTTCAAACATTCAACCTCCAGCTGCATACTGTGGTGGTTAATTTCTGTATTACCAAATGAGGAGAGACAAACTTCACACACCAGTCAGAGTTGTACTTAAACTACATCTTTAATAATAAGAGCTTTGCAATAGCACTGACTTTCAACGATTCCCTATTTCTAATGAACCGTTGAGAGTGACAACACAAAAGTATAAAGATCTTTTATAGACAAGATACACCCCTCTCAACCTACATGACGAACAACAGATACATAGAATGGTCACAAGGTTAAGATTTGTATGAAAGATATCTATAATACATAGCAGACAGCATCTGCTATGTCAACAGTTTTCATTGTACAAACCAGTGTCTGGCCCTCCTACTCCAAACTGGAACCGTCTCTTCCTGGTACGGTATAGAACAGAACCATTAGCTCATCCAATGGCATAACTGAATTGTCAACTCTAGATACTCCCACCTCAAGTAAAACCCCTTCTTGACCCTGCTCCTGGACAAGCTCACTGAGGGGAGTGAGTCTCTAGGTCATACACTATCCCAGGATAAGTGCAACATCAGAGAGGACATACAATGGTTCCATACACTGCCATACACCTCCCCCCAATGCCAAAGGAGGGAGTGACTTGCGCACAGACATTGTGGAGACAAGTAATTGGTTCCCCATTAATCACGCCATCCCTTCACATGGTATAAGAATAGATAAAGACACATTCACATATGAAGACAATGTGAACATCCTGTCCTCTTCCCTTTCTGATATTCTGCATAGCACCAGAGACATGTAAAAGACAAGCCTGACCTCTCCCCTCTCTGGGCCCCAAGTGACTGAGCTCCAGCTGAGGGAAGAAGTGCAACTGCCAACACCAGAGTCCAAAGGGATACATTCTAATAACAAGTATATCACATAAGCATATTATGCAGATAAGACATCTTAATTATCTATGTTACCCAACTAATTCTGATTCATCCGCCCCAGTACCCCTTCTAGCACCAGGGTTAGCACACTCTCAAATGTTGTTTTTTGCCATCATTGTAAGCCTGTCACACACACAATACGATACATTTATTAAACACAAGAATGAGTGTGAATTGTCGTCACAACCCGGCTCGTGGGAAGTAACAAAGAGCTCTTATAGGACCAGGACACAAATAATAATAATCAATAATTTAGCTCTTTATTTAACCATCTTACATATAAAACCTTATTTGTTCATTGAAAATGGTGAATAACTCACCACTGTCATGGTCGTCGTAATGGATGGACCAAGGGGCAGCGGGTATGTGAATGCTCATTTTATTTAACACGAAACAAAACAAGAAACCGATGAACGGACGACAAACAGCCTTGTAGGCTCACACAGCAGTACAAAGAACAATCTCCCACAATCCCCAAAACAAACAAACTCCTAATTATAGGACCTTCAATCAGAGGCAACGATAACCAGCTGCCTCCAATTGAAGGCCCCAATCCCAAATACTAAACATAGAAATAAACACCCTAGAAACAGACATAGAACTGTACAACATAGAACTAAACCAAAAACCCCGTAAACATAAATAAAACGCCCCTCTGCATAAACACACAATCAAAACCATATAAAATAAATACCCCCGGCCACGTCCTGACCAAACTATAATAACAAATAACCCCTTTACTGGTCAGGACGTGACAACCACAGGTTAATTAGAAGGGTATGCTTGGAAGGATGCACATAACTCTGCAATGTTGGGTTGTATTGGAGAGAGTCTCAGTCTTAATGGGCTAGGTGGCACCAAATCGTCCCACCTACGCAACAGCCAGTGTAATCCCGTGGCGCGTTATTCAAATTCCTCAAAAATGCAAGAACTTCAATTTTTCAAACATATGACTATTTTACACCATTTTAAAGACAAGACTCTCGTTAATCTAACCACACTGTCCGATTTCAAAAAGGCTTTACAACGAAAGCAAAACATTAGATTATGTCAGCAGAGTACCCAGCCAGAAATAATCAGACACCCATTTTTCAAGCTAGCATATAATGTCACATAAACCCAAACCACAGCTAAATGCAGCACTAACCTTTGATGATCTTCATCAGATGACAACCCTAGGACATTATGTTATACAATACATGCATGTTTTGTTCAATCAAGTTCATATTTATATCAAAAACCAGCTTTTTACATTAGCATGTGACTAGCATGTGACTAGCATTCCCACCGAACACTGCCGGTGAATTTACTAAATTACTCACGATAAACGTTCACAAAAAGCATAACAATTATTTTAAGAATTATAGATACAGAACTCCTCTATGCACTCGATATGTCCGATTTTAAAATAGCTTTTCGGTGAAAGCACATTTTGCAATATTCTCAGAAGATAGCCCGGCATCACAGGGCTAGCTATTTAGACACCCAGCAAGTTTAGCACTCACCAAAGTCAGATTTACTATAAGAAAAATATTATTACCTTTGCTGTCTTCGTCAGAATGCACTCCCAGGACTTCTACTTCAATAACAAATGTTGGTTTGGTTCAAAATAATCCATAGTTATATCCAAACAGCGGCGTTTTGTTCGTGCGTTCAAGACACTATCCGAAAGGGTAAATAAGGGTGACGAGCATGGCGCAATTCGTGACAAAAAAATTCTAAATATTCCATTACCGTACTTCGAAGCATGTCAACCGCTGTTTAATGCTTTCCTAACTGCCTGTATATATACAATCAGTTAATGCTTTCCTAACTGCCTGTGTATATACAATCAGTTAATGCTTTCCTAACTGCCTGTGTATATACAGTCAGTTAATGAACACAATGACCAAGTTGGATGACAAAACAGCAAAACTCATTGAAGTCGCTGATCAAATGAATGATGAGACAACCCAGGTGAGGAAAATTGAAAAATTGATCTCTAAGCAAGTGGAGGAAATCTCATCACTAAATCTATCGCTATGACCTCTACCTGCAAACCATGACAGATAAGTATGAGGCCGAACAGAGCAAGTGCGACACTCAGGTGTCTACATTAAATGCTCTAAGCGCATAAGTGGACTCTGCTATGCAGCAGAATACCACCCTTAGGTACTGTTTCACTTGGAGGAACTCCAAAACAGTCACACACTACTACCCAACAAATCAACCAAGCTCACAACCATAGCTCGGTACACAAAGGAGAGAAGATGAAAGAAGGTTTCAGACTTTACTGCTCTCATGTGTTCCTCAGCATTTTCCTCTTGGCCATTCGGCACAGAGTAATACGGCCCCTCCTTGCCAACAAAGCCAAAGCTTGGCTTCTCCTCTTGGCCTTTCGGCCCAAAATTCAACACAGGACGAAGTTAACCCTCTCAACGCTCTTAGCACGGAACGCCTTGACAAAGTCATCAAAAACCTCTGCACCTTTGACCCTGTTCAAGGGAAGACAAACGACACTGAGACGTTCTTAGCAGGCATAGAGGATGCCTTGGATGGCTCCCCGAATGCTACGGGTACTGACAGGCTTTACCTGTTGAAGCTAACGTCGAATAGACAATGACAAGGTTCATACGTCTACAACAGCAATGTGCAAAACGCTAAAGTGAAACTTGCCATGGCTTTGAAAATATAATTGAGTGGTTCTGCGACTCACTGTCAAACAAACTTGGAATGAACACCCACAAGCATACTATCATACATAGGCTTAGTTCAGCTTACGTTGGCCTACTAACTGAAACAGGAATGGAAGAGCTATTACCATTCAAACAAATGTTTCTGTCAAACATGTATCCCAACTTCAACAATAATCACTCCTTGCCATGCATAGTCTCAACTACAATGCAACTAGTAAAATGCTCTAATCATGTATTCCAGTAGGATAACCTTACGTAAGCAATTGGTAGGGTAGCTGGTCCCCTTGAGTACCAGTACAAATGCCAGCAACTGTCAGTTCGGCCACAATCAGTAAGAAGGTTAGAAACCTAACAATTCGTCTTGTCCTTGATAACAGCGACAGATGAGATAGTAGTCACTCAGATTGCAACACATGTAAGGGAATCTCCAAAACACTCTTCTGATGGTTACACACATGCAGCTAACAAATAGAACCCTCCATTCAGGAGGAAAGCTATTAGACTTCATGAACCATGATCACACCACGTACGACTGGTTCAGTGCTTATAGAGTACTTCCGTCATGAGGTTAGCTCCTCCGTGGATACCTATCGCCAATACAATGGTATAAGACACATTACCTTGTAGTAAAACCACTACAGGTTCCCTTGGCATATGGCTTGAGGTCAGCGCCGATTCTTACTGACACACGGTCATTCACATGGAAATGGAATGACAGATCACTCTGCCCAGGTTGCAGCCTACCAGGATATTTGGTTTTCTTGCCCTTGGCATGTGCGCTTGTGCAAGCATAAACGCATATGCACAATGGAACATTTAATGACGATTTATACTAGGATCACTTAAGGGTCTGAGCAAAATACCAGTCTTGGTAAAGTTGTAAATAGACCCTGAAGCCCCTTTGACTTTAAAGCTACATTAATCAACAGATTCTCCCCAGAGGTCCATAGGTAGACTGTCCGGAGCTAGTGCCTTACAGCTGTTGACTTGTCATGTAGTTATCAACTTAGAATAGTGCCCTAAGCAACTCACCACTATGTAGGATTGCCCTAGATATGACATCAGACAAAATGCCATGATAGAGTCACTTAGCCAAGACCGTAGATGTACGTATATAGAATAGAGTCCAATTAAATTATTAAGGTGTGGTAACTATATTTTGTATATCTTTTTGTTTGCATTTTATTCTTAATTTTTATTTTCATTTTCTTTGACACAAGTTCCTCAAATGACCACCAGTTAGTGCCACAACGTCGTTCATTTGGGTAAGAAATGTAATGATGTATTGCAAGAGTGTTATGCATTATTAACCTCTGTCTAAGTTACTGCCTAAATCCACCAGCCTGGACAACTGGAAGACGGGTACAGAACGACGATCCACAACCAGCTTTCAGAAATCCTACAATGTTAAACCACCAGGGGGTGGACTGCTATGATGATCTACAAACCAGGACATCCCATGGTCATTCTTGTGGTGGGTTGCAACTTGCAGAATCCTTCCAAGATTGAACCTACCAGAGGGAGACTATCATGACTGTCCACGAGAATCAAAATAGTTCAGGTCAGGTTTGCAATGAATAACTTCAATCAGGCCCCTCTCACCCACAGAGGGGGGGAGGAAAAAACTAGTGGTTATTAACAACTCATGTTTTGTCATAAATCAAGAGAAGATTCAGTTCTCCCTCTCCAATTTTCACCAAAGGAATGTCCTTTGTTTCAAGATACTTTTTCCCGCCGAAACTCTAACATGTTCAAAAGTGAATACTGGAACAATATTTCTAACATTGAACATGGGAAATGGTCAGAGGCGATCTATAGAACACTAATTTCATTTTGTTAGTTATTTTGTGATGTCATTAAAAATGTTTTAAAGGAAATACTGTAACTTGAAAGTACACCCAATACATGTACAAAGTTTCCAAACTATGTTTTGTGCATGTAATATGAAAAATTATGAAAGTGTTTTTGTTAACAGAGGGATGTGATTTGAGGAACTAAGAGATAATTGTTTTACATTACTTTGTACAAGTGACAAGTCACGTCCGGAGTGAGGTCAGAGAGCGTGTCAGCCTGACGGAACCACCCCTTTTGAACAAACTGTATAAAATTATGGGTTAAGAAGTTAACATATTGGACCAGAGAGACGTCAAGCTGCAGCTGCAAATTTAAAGCGGTTTGAACTTTGAATCTCAACATGAGGTAGAGATGATAAACTCACCTCACAGGTAATCACTGGTAGGGCTGAGGAGCTGTCCTAAGTAAAGTATATTTGAAAGCGAATTTAAGTGGGACATATTCTACTACTCAGCTCAAACCATCGTATTAACTTGTTATGGATAGGGGGCAGTATTTTCACGGCCGGATAAAAACGTACCTGATTTAATCTGATTATTACTCCTGCCCAGAAAATAGAATATGCATATAAATATTAGCTTTAGATAGAAAACCCTCCAAAGTTTCTAAAACTGTTTGAATGGTGTCTGTGAGTATAACAGAACTCATTTGGCAGGCCAAAACCTGAGAAGATTCCTTACACGAAGTGCCCTCTCTGACCATTTCTTGGCCTTCTACACTCTCTTTATTGAAAACTGAGGATCTCTGCTGTAACATAATGTCCTAGGAGTGTCATCTGATGAAGATCATCAAAAGTTAGTGCTGCATTTAGCTGTGGTTTTGGTTTTTGTGACATATGCTAGCTTGAAAAATGGGTATGTGATTATTTCTGGCTGGGTACTCTCCTGACATAATCTAATGTTTTGCTTTCGTTGTGAAGCCTTTTTGAAATCAGACAATGTGGTTAGATAAAGGAGAGTCTTGTCTTTAAAATGGTGTAAAATAGTCATATGTTTGAAAAATTTATGTTTTTGCATTTTTGAGGTATTTGTAATTCGCGCCACTCTATACCATTGGATATTGCTAGCGGAACGTATGTCCCTAACAGGTTAAAAGGCCCTAAAGATTGATGCTATGCAACGTTTGACATGTTTGAACGAACGTAAATAGAACTTGACTTTTCGTCGTGACATTTTGGCCGCGCTTCCTACACTTGGAGTAGCTTACGGCACGCGGAAACAACAAGGAGTTATTTGGACATAAATGATGGACTTTATCGAACAAAATAACATTTATTGTGGACCTGGGATTCCTGGAAGTGCCTTCTGATGAAGATCATCAAAGGTAAGTGAATATTTCTAATGCTATTTATGATTTTAAATGACTCCAAAATGGTGGGTATCTGTATTGCCTAGTGTATTTTTCTGAGAGCAGTACTCAGATTATTGCAAAGTGTGCTTTCCCCGTGAAGCTTTTTTGAAATCTGTCACAGCAGTTGCATAAAGGAGATGTTCATCTATAATTCTTTGAATAACAGTTTAATATTTTATCAACGTTTATGATGAGTATTTTTTGTGAATTGTTGTGCTGATTCACCGCCAGAATTGGAGGCAAAATATTTTCTGGTGGGTATGCTAGTTCTGAACGTCACATTCTAATGTAAAAAGCTGGTTTTTGATATAAATATGAACTTGATCGAACAGAAAATGCATGTATTGTGTAACATGATGTCCTAGGAGTGTCATCTGATGAAGATCGTCAAAGGTTAGTGCATAATTTTAGCTGAATTTCTGGTATTTGTGACGCCTGTCCTTGCTTGGAAAATGGCTGTGTGGTTTTTCTTGTGTTGGAACTGTCCTAACATAATCTGACTTTATACTTTCGCCGTAAAGCCTTTTTGAAATCGGACAACGTGGTTACATTAACCTCTATGGGACCGGCGGGACGAATTCGTCCCACCTACGTAACAGCCACTGCCAGCCTGTGGCGCGATTTTCAAAATCTTCAAAATCCTATTACTTCAATTTCTCAAACATATGACTATTTTACAGCCATTTAAAGATAAGACTCTCGTTAATCTAACCACACTGTCCGATTTCAAAAAGGCTTTACAACGAAAGCAAAACATTAGATTATGTCAGCAGAGTACCAAGCCAGAAATAATCAGACACCCATTTTTCAAGCCAGCATATAATGTCACCAAAACCCAGAAGACAGCTAAATGCAGCACTCACCTTTGATGATCTTCATCAGATGACAACCCTAGGACATTATGTTATACAATACATGCATGTTTTGTTCAATCAAGTTCATATTTATATCAAAAACCAGCTTTTTACATTAGCATGTGACGTTCAGAACTAGCATACCCCCCGCAAACTTACGGGGAATTCGCTAACATTTTACTAAATTACTCACGATAAACGTTCACAAAAAGCATAACAATTATTTTAAGAATTATAGATACAGACCTCCTCTATGCACTCGATATGTCCGATTTTAAAATAGCTTTTTGGTGAAAGCACATTTTGCAATATTCTAAGTACATAGCCCAGGCATCACGGGCTCGCTATTTAGACACCCGGCAAGTTTAGCACTCACCATAATCATATTTACTATTATAAAAATGTCATTACCTTTTGTTGTCTTCGTCAGAATGCACACCCAGGACGTCTACTTCAATAACAAATGTTGGTTTGGTCCAAAATAATCCATCGTTATATCCGAATAGCGGCGTTTTGTTCGTGCGTTCCAGACACTATCCGAAATAGTAAAGAAGTGTCGCGCGCTTGGCGCAATTCCTGACAATAAAATTCAAAGTATTCCATTGCCGTACGTCGAAGCATGTCAACCGCTGTTTAAAATCAATTTTTACGTCATTTTTCTCGTAGAAAAGCGATAATATTCCGACAGGGAATCTCCTTTTCGGCAAACAGAGGAAAAAATCCCAAAGGCGGGGGCGGTCGGGGTCACGCGCATAAGCTAGTGTCTCTTGATGGGCCACTTGAGAAAGGCGATAATGTGTTTCAGCCTGGGGCTGGAATGACGACATTCTCTTTTTTCCCGGGCTATGAGAGCCTATGGAAGACGTGGGAAGTGTCACGTTAGAGCAGAGATCCTTAGTAAATGATAGAGATGGCAAAGAAGTTCCAGAAATGGTCAGACAGGCCACTTCCTGTAAAGGAATCTCTCAGGTTTTGACCTGCCATTTGAGTTCTGTTATACTCACAGACACCATTCAAACAGTTTTAGAAAATGTAGGGTGTTTTCTATCCATATGTAATAAGTATATGCATATTCTAGTTACTGAGTAGGAGTGGTAACCAGATTAAATCGGGTATGTTTTTTATCCAGCCGTGTCAATGCTGCCCCCTAGCCCTAACAGGTTAAGGAGACATGTATCTTTAAAATGGTGTAAAATAGCCGTATGTTTGAGAACTTTGAATTATTACATTTTGTGGTTTTGAATTTGGCGCTCTGATTTTTCACTGGCTGTTGAATAGTGTGAACCATGTCGTCAAATCATTGATTCTTTCACACACCCTTGACTGCAGTTCACAATGTCCACAGCCTTTAAATGTTCTTCTATTTTTCTGTCTTATTGGATCATGTTGTCAGGCATGGTTTGTCTGATAGAAATAACATCTATGTAAAATATTCTGTAACAAGTGTTGTTTTTGTGCTCAATGGATGGTCTATTCATAATTATTTAAGAACCCTCCCAAGAGAGGTTAAGTTGTTTTTTTCAAGTATTTTTACTAAAGTCGTTTTTTGGGATATCTGCACGTTACTATATTACTAGCATCCCACCTGCCCAAGAGAGGTTAATAGAGAAATAACACTCTCCAGATTAATATTAAAGTCAAGTCATGACATGGGGTTGGCAGAGACGAGGCAATGAAAAATTGTCTACAGGTACTGATTGGCTCGCTCCGTATGTCCATTAGATGAAACCCGGAGGACAGGCTGGTCGACGAACCAATGAGGGTGCAGAACACCTTCCAGAATCTGGACGAGAACTGAGGACCACGATCGGAGACCATGTCGTCCGGAGGTCCATGGATCAGAAAGACCTGCTGCACGATGAGCTGGGCCATCTACTTGGCTGAGGGTAACTTGGGAAGGGGAATAAAATGGCGGCTTTGGAAAACCTATCCACTATCGTAAGGATGGTGGTGTTGCCATCGGACGGAAAGAGACCAGTGACAAAGTCCAGGGGTATATGGGTATCAGGGAGGGTGAGGAACAGGTAGTGGTTGAAGGCCTGTCGCAGCTGCCATTGAGTCTTATTCTGTACACACAAAGTGCAGGCTTTGACAAACGTGGAGACATCAGGAAATATGCTGGGCCACCAAAACCGTTGTCGGAGGAAAACCAGGGTCTGGCGGGAGCCGGGATGGCAGGTAAGGTTAGAGGAATGAGCCCATTCCAGGTTTGGGGACAGGGCAGAATCTGGGATAAACAACCAGTTAGCTGAGCCCATTCTAGCCAGTGTCCGCCCATTCTAGCCAGTGTCTTCACTCCTCCAGCTCCATGTTGACCGCAAGAAGTTCTCGATTTCCCACGTCGTAGTTCCTCTCGGTGGGATTAATAAATGTTTATGCTATTTTTCTTGTAAAATAGCGATAATATTCCAACCGGGCGACGTTGTGTTCATTCAAACACTGAAAGAAAAAAATGGAGTCGTCTCATGCACGCGCGCACCAGTGTCATTGTTCTCAGAAGGACCACTCACAAAAACCCCTGCTGTTTTTCGCCCAGAGACTGCAGAGCTCTCATTCCACTTTCTGGCACCTTCCTAGGGCCAATGGAAGAAAATGTCACGTTACAGCAGAGATGCTGTATTTTTGATAGAGATGCCCTAGAAGGAGAACAAATTGTCAGACAGGGCACTTCCTGTATAGAATCTTCTCAGGTTTTGGCCTGCCATATGAGTTCTGTTATACACAGACACCATTCAAACAGTTTTAGTGTTTTCTATCCACATCTACTAATTATATGCATATTCTAGTTTCTGGGCAGGAGTAGTAACCAGATTAATTCGGGTACGTTTTTTTATCCGGCCGTGAAAATACTGCCCCCTATCCCAAACAGGTTAAGACGATGGGACAGGAAAACACAGGGATGCAGCTTTCAGTCCTGGGCAGAACGCTGGGACAGGGCGGCCCCCACTCCAATGTCCGAGGCCTCGACCTCCGCCACGAACTGACGGGATCCGAAACTTTGAGAAGCTTGAGATCTGAAAATGCCAGTCTGCAGCTGGGGACCACGTGAATGGAACCTTAGGTGAGGTGAGTGCAGAGAGGGGGAAGCCTGGGTGCTGTAGCCCTGGATAAAGCAGCGGTAGAATTGAGCAAATCCCAAGAAACGTTGAAGCTGCACTCTGGATGTGGGTTGGGGCCACTCCACCACCGCTCTCACCTTGTTAGGATGCATCTGAATGTTTCCTGCAGAGATGACGTATCCCAGAAAATGGATAGTGGCGCGATGGTCAGACATGGAGCCCGCGTGGCTCAGTTGGTAGAGCATGGTATTTGCAATGCCAGGGTTGTGGGTTCGATTCCCACGGGGGACCAGTACGGAGAATACAATTTTTTATGAAATGTATGCATTCACTACTGTAAGTCGCTCTGGATAAGAGTGTCTGCTAAATGACTAAAATGAGAACATGCTCTCCACATGTCATCAGAGCACTTTGTTGACCAGGGCCTGGAACACTGTGGGAGTGTTGGTCAGTCCGAATGGCATAACCAGGTACTCAAAGGGCCCACTAGCCATGTTAATTCTTCTTCTCCTTCCCGTATCTGAACCAGATGATAGGTAGTCCAACTTCAAAAAAATGGTTACCCCCTGGAGAGGCTCAAAAGCCAAGGAGAGGAGTGGTAGAGGGTAATGTTTTTTTTACTGTGATGTCATTAAGGCCTCAGTAGTCGATACACGGGCACAGGGTTCTGTCCTCCCGTCAGCCCCAGAGTCCATAAGCACCCGGAGAGATTTAGACTGGTCACGCCACAGCAGGATAGCATGGAAAGGAGTATGAGAAATGGGAGATGGGAGACTCCCTTTATGGCCCACCAGCGTACTCGTACCTACTGGTGAGCCTGGTATTTTACTGGACAGGTGGATATATAATGTCCTGTAGTACCACAATACAGATAACTTTTCGAGCTCAGTTTGCGTAAACGTTCCTCAGAAGACAATCTAGCCCTGCCCAGTTGCATGGGCTTTGGAGGAGGCGAGTCGACAGTCCTCGATGATTCTCGAGGGAACTCGGGTAAAATCGGATTCTCTCGGGAATGCAGAGGTCAGGGACTTCCAGGGATTCTTCAGGGTCGAAGGGGAATCGGGAACAGACCTCCTCTCCCTGCTGTGTTCCTGTATGCGCTCATTGATCCTTATGGTCAAAGCTATTTGGGTGTCGAGGTCCATGGGCAGCTCCCGGGCTACAAGCTCATCTTCAATTTCCTTTGATAATCTGTGAAGGAAGGTGTCAAACAGGGACTCCAGGTCCCAGGCACTCTCCGCGGCCAACGTGCAAAAATCTACCGCATAGTCTTTCACAATACGGGAGTCCTGACGCAGCCAAAGTAGCTTCCATGCTGCCTCTCTCCCGGCCACCGGAGAAACTAACACCTTCCTTACTCCACCATGAAACCCTCTAGACTAAGGCAAACGGTGGTTTGTTACCGTAGCCCAGCGAAGCACCCTCCCGGACATCAGCGTTATACGATACGCTATCTTCGAACGATCCAAAGGAAACAAAGTGGGCTGTAGCATGAAGATGAGGGAGCACTGGGAGAGAGGCGCCAGGCAGGTTCCAGGATCCCCAGCGTAATGCTCTGGAGGTGGTAAGCCGGGTTCTCGGGAAGCCGGTGTAGGCTGGGGAGAAGCACCGCTGGTAGCGGGGTTACTGGGAGTCTGTAAGGTTACCGTTGTGGCCTGCTGCCTAGTAGATAGTCCAAGGAATTGTTCCAACATGCATGGTCATGGCGCTCTGCTAAAGTATGGATTCCCTCTACAAGGTTATGCAGTAACTCCTTGTGTCTTCCAATGGTGGCTCCTTGGAGGGAGACAGTATTGTGGAGCTGGTCCAAGTCTGCTGGGTCAATCATGGCCAATTTGTAGTATCACGACTCAGGATATGACCCAGATGCAGACCCAGGAGCTGGATAGTTTGATTCTCAGAATATTTATTATAACAAATGGGCAGGCAAAGGGCAGGTCCAGGGCAGGCAGAGGTTTGTGATCTAAAGCAGAGTCAATCAGGGACAGAACGGCAGGCATGCTCAGGGTTAGGACAGGCAGAAATGTCTAAACCAGGAAGACTAGAAAACAAAACTTGAGAACAAGAGAAATGGGAAACACGCTGGTAAGACCTAACAAAACAAGACGAACTGGCAACAGACAAACAGAAAATGCAGGTATAAATACATAGGGGATAATGGGGAAAAATAAGAGACACCTGGTGTGGGGTGGAGACAAGCACAAGACATGTGAAACAGATCAGGGTGTGACAGTTTAGCATCCCCAATGGCTCTACAAGTGCACAGCTCTCCAGGCACCATCGCATGAGCCTAAAGCCACAGACTCTGTCCAAATTCATGTTTCTAAAAGTGAATTCAACGGCACTGAGCATAATAAGGCATTTTTTTGTTTTATTATTTAATTCAATATCATAGCCTTTATGCGCAATTTGTAGACTATAATGATTTAATACAACGAAACGTTTAAATGCTGAGCGCTTAATGCATTTCTGGCCAGCCTGGTAAGAGTGGCCAAAAAGGTGTTTCTCATCTCCAGTGTCTCTACAAGTGTGGACAGGATATTCTCTGCTGCTGGCCTGCTCTCCAGGCACTAACACATGAGCCTGAAGCCACAGACTGGCCAAACTCTTGTTTCTAAAAATGAATTCAAAGGCACTAATAAGTCATTTTTCATTTAATTTGTATTCAATTCTAAGTAAGTCACAGCCTACATGCTCAAATGTTTAAATGCTGAGCTCTTTATGTCCCTACCAGCCTATTGTGTCACACACAAATACTTCACAATGTATTTCTTGGTAGGCTATAGCCTTGAAATAATTGGAATAATATCAAAATAATAATAATTCATTTTCGTTCCCTCTTAGGCTCCCTGTCTGGCTCCTGACCTATTTAGAGTGTTTATACGCTGTTTAATATGACATGTAGCATATTTGAACTTACATTCACCTTTTCATGTTTATTCAAATACGTTTAATTCAAATCCATATGGTTTGGTTTCAATACTTAAAAAACCAATTGGTAGGTCCAGGTAGTCACAACAATAGATGGGTGGTGATTAAATTGTGATTTTAATGAAGCAGTTTAATGAAGCAGTTTTTTTTCCTGTGAGCAGCGGTTTTTAGCGACCGGAGCGGTAGGAAAGGACATGGAGCGCTGGAGCGGGATCTGCTCACATACTCTGCTTGACACAAACCGGTGCACCTGGCACCTACTACCATACCCCGTTCAAAGGAACTTACATCTTTTGTCTTACCCATTCATCCTCTGAACGGCACCCATACACAATCTGTGTCTCAATTGTCTCAAGGCTTCAAAATCCTTCTGTAACCTGTCTCATCCTCTTCGTCCTCACTGATTGAAGTGGATTTAACAAGTGACATCAGTAAGTGATCATAGCTTTCACCTGGATTCACCTGGTCAGTCTGTCACCGAAAGAGCCTGTTCCTTATGTTTTTTACACTCAGTGTATATCAACACTAATCAAAAGTAGGTATTTTCGTACATGATCTAAAAACAACATCCAGCCCATGGCAGTTAGATCAGCCTGTGATTGGACATGTGCAGCGTTTTTCTCTCCATTTTCTGTAGCAATGCTTTTTGACCAATGTGAGCGTTCTTTTGCGTGATCATACGTGTGAGTTTGCAAGCTCCAAATGTCTTTGTTGCTTCCAGAGACTTCTAAAGTGGGTTCAGTCAGTGGCACACCACAACAATGAAAAAAGAGTGAAATACATAAGGCTTAAAAAGGATAATGTGTTAGTGCCATGAGTCACCAATCTAATTCAATACATATGTGTTAAAATGCATATTATGTAAGAAGTTGTTTTGAAGGGTGTGATTGAATCCTCTCAAAGTTCTAGACTGGCCCTGTGATGTCCATCAGGTATCTGGCAGGTCACAGACAAAAACTCCCAAAAGAGGGGACAACATGCACCTCGAAGCCACAGAGATGTGTTGTCTCCCATCAGAATGGAGGTCCCCTACTCTCCATTTTCCATCTAGAAAGAAGACGATTAAAAATAGGATTTAATTTAGCCTACAGTAACTCTTCAAGTGAATATTGTCTTTCATAGAAGACTGTGAAATATTACATTTACAAACTCTCTTTTCATTGCCCTTGCCTTAAATAGCCGGCATACTGTAGTCTATGAGAGCTGGCTGACATGCATCTCTTTGCCAATTTAAGACAATGGTGTGACTGGGAGATTCAGCCGACTGACATGTAATCACCATTGTCTGTCTGAGGGAGAGACCCAGACTTAGGTTCAAATACTATTTGAAATCTTTCAAATACTATTAATGTTTTCTCTAGTCTGCCTGGACTGCTAGTTGGGCAGGGTTTGGATTTTGGGGACTTTTTTATTGGTTCCATTGTGTCCGGCTAGCTCAAATAAGGCCAGATAAAGTACTGTATTCAAAATTATTTTAAATAGTATTTGAACCCAGGTCTGGAACAAACGTTCTCAGTCAGCCATCCCACCAACCAGGTTTGACGGCCGCAAAAACATCCCTCTCAAAAAAGAGAGGAGAAGTCCTAATGTTATTACGAAAAAAGGGGGTGGACGAGTGAAGGAGATGAAGAGAGGGGAAAGGAAGATTAGGTCTCAAAGAAAGAAAGAAAGAAAGAGGTAGAAAGGACTCTTGGGAGTCTGGAGAGGGACAGCGAGTGAAGAAAGGGAGAAGTGGATGGATAGTCATCTCTGTCTGTTTCCCATTTCCATCCCTGCTATCACAGTCCAATGTCTCCTCCTCTAGGGCCCTAAGATTTGTATTGATTAAATATTGTACATATTTCCTTTATTTTACAGGGTGGAAGAGTTCACATTCACATTTAGGGCAGTAACAACAACGACCTGTAAAAATGGAGAGGAGGATGTGGTGACCACAGTAAGTGACCATGGTAAAATGTGTAACCCTTTGCTTCCTTACATTGATCAACATCCTGTACCGACAAAAATCTTTAAACAAAGTGATATTTTGTCAATTTCTCCACTTTAAAATCTTTCCTTTCTATTGGTTTCTTCTGTCCAGCTCAGTGTAAAGAGAACCATCAATATGTTGAATCCAAATGTTACAATACACCTACAGTAGTTTGGTTAAATAAGTATTTTTAACTATACTACAACTTTAAGACGCTTATTTTAAAACAGTCAGAACCAGAGACACCAACATGGTCTCAGGGAAATTCATATTATTCTGTACAAAATCTGTTCCACTCAATTTAGTATGATAGGTACAGTAACATTACGTTAGTTTACATTATGAATGGATTAGCGGTCGTACAATATCATACGAACTAGATGACATATAGTATCACACGTCTTACCTGATCGTACAATATGGAGGATGTAACTTATCATACATCTTGAATTTTCGTAGCACGTTAGGTGAATTGGGTTAAGTTTAGAATAAAGGTTAGCTAAAATGCTACAATTGTCCTCAAACGACTCGAACATGCAACCTTTGGATTGCAAGACTGTCGCGGATTACGCCTACCCATCTCCCTACTTTCGGTTCGGTTTCAAGTAACTAGACTCTTATTAGGTATCATACGTCTTGGAGGTGCTCAGAAATATGTAAAGTATGTTTTGTATGGCTCTGAGGCCAGGCTGGAGAAGCAGACACAGTGCCGATTTCCAGATTGCCTGTATATGGCCAGTGTGCTATATGGGTGGTCAGAGAGGAGAGCCAGTCATACGGTTTGAATAAGATGAAAAGTGGCATGTTGACAGTCAGTGTTTCAGAAGGACGTGGTGTGTGTGTGTGTGCGCGCGTGCATGTGCGCATGTGTTTCAGAAGTATGTGTCACGAGTGAACTCCTTTGACTTCTTAGGAGTTGATAGCTCTTCATTTCTCCTTGGGTGAGGAAACATAGAGGCCCTCTCTCTCACTCACCACCGCCATTAAGTCTAGACCTGAGTTTAAACAACACAGCTTATAATGTGGCCTGGAACGCCACCTACAGACAGACTACAGCTATAACATATTGTACTAAACAGCCTGTTGACATACAGTATTTTATACAGAATCTAAGAATAGAAAGACAGAGATACAATACAAAGTTCATGTACACTTAGCATTCAACAGGCGGTAGGGGAGAGTGGGGTAAGTTAAGCCATTTTTTTACATTCAGCATCACTCCATTAAGCGAAATATAGTATTCTTTCAAACAAAGATATCTACATATGTTCCAAACACAATTCAACACAATAACAGTCACCTTTTGTCTTTAAATCATTTTAAGCATATTTTAACACAGGCAAAACACCTAACAAACACTTTGTACTTTTATTTAACACTTTTAACATAGACCAGGCCCTGTTGTTACCTCATATCCCAGTGATAATGCCTTGCATCATGCCACGGAAGAAAACACTTCAATTTACTCAGCTTGCCATTGACTCAACCATTGGCTCAACTCATTAGCCCACACAGCTAGAAGGGTGCACTTTAATGCTAGGATTAGGAACACATATTGAAGTTTATAGAGACCCAACTGATGAATCTAAACCAAAGTATCTACTTTGGTTTCGATACAAGCATCGTGAAACCTCTAACACAATACATTCATTTCACTTGGTGAAAATCTGTATTTTGGACCTAACTTGTGTACCACTTTTTCCATGTGGTTTCTTCCTTCACAGACTCCATGAAATGATGACCTCTTCCTAAATGGTAAAATAATACATGTTTTGTATGGTTTCCTAGAAACAAGGGCGGCTCAACTTAACCCTTTGGCTCATCTTACCCAACTCTCCCCTACAGCCTAGTTTCCCAAGACTAGATTTAACATTCACCTGGACTAGAAAGCATTCTCAGTAGAGAATCTCCATTGAAAGTTATATTCCAGTAATAGGCTTAATCTGGGTCTGGGAAAGCTTCTCAAAATATATCTAATTTACTGTACACATACTGTGTATATTCAACCTTCTGGATCTGTCTATTAACTTTCTATTTCTTCTTACCCTCTGCATCCCTCTGTCCTCTCTAACTAACCATCTCTCTCCTACATACAGTTGAAGTTGGAAGTTTACATACACCTTAGCCAAATTGTCTTAGGTCAGTTAGGATCACCACTTTATTTTAAGAATGGGAAATGTCAGAATAATAGCAGAGAGAATGATTTATTTCAGCTTTTATTTCTTTAATCACATTCCCAGTGGGTCAGATGTTTACGTACACTCAATTAGTATTTGGTAGCATTTCCTTTAAATTGTTGAACTTGGGTCAAACGTTTCGGGTAGCCTTCCACAAGCTTCCCACAATAAGTTGGGTGAATTTTGGCCCACTCCTCCTGACAGAGCTGGTGTAACTGAGTCAGGTTTGTGGGCCTCCTTGCTTGCACACGCTTTTCAGTTCTGCCCACAAATTTTCTATGGGATTGAGGTCAGGGCTTTGTGATGGCCACTCCAATACCTTGACTTTGTTGTCCTTAAGCCATTTTGCCACAACTTTGGAAGTATGCTTTGGAAGTATGCATCTGTATGCAGATGATACGGTCTTATACTCAGTTGGCCCCTCCCCGGATATTGTGTTAACTTCTATGGGCAAGGTGGGACGCTAGCGGGACACAGCCAGTCAAATATCAGGGCGGAAAAATCAAAAACAACAAAATGTCATAATTCAACTTTCTCAAACATACAACTATTTTACACCATTTTAAAGATAAACTTCTCCTTAATCTAACCACATTGTCCGATTTCAAAAAGGCTTTACAGCGAAAGCAAAACATTACATTATGTTAGGAGAGCACATAGACAAAAATAATCACACAGCCATTTTCCAAGCAAGGACGTGTCAATAAAACCCCAAACACAGCTAAATGAAGCACTAACCTTTGACGATCTTCATCAGATAACACTCCTAGGACATTATGTTACACAATACATGTATGTTTTGTTCGATAAAGTTCATATTTATATCCAAAAACGGCATTTTACATTGGCGCGTGATGTTCAGAAAATGTATTCCCACCAAAACTTCCGGTGAATGTGCACATCAATTTACAAAAATACTCATCATAAATGTTGACAAAATATATAACAATTATTTAAAGAATTATAGATAGACTACCCCTGGATGCAACCGCTGTGTCAGATTTTAAAATAGCTTTACGGAGAAAGCACATTTTTCAATATTCTGAGTAAATAGCTCAGCCATCATGTTGAGCTATTCAGACACCCGCCAAGTTCGGGGCAACCTAAACTCAGAATTAGTATTAGAAATATGCTCTTACCTTTGCTGATCTTCGTCAGAATGCACTCCCAGGACTGCTACTTCCACAAGAAATGTTGTTTTTGTTCAAAATAATCCATATTTATGTACAAATACCTCCATTTTGTTCATGCATACAGATCACTTATCCAAAGGCATAACGCGCGAGCGCGGAACCAGAGACGAAAAGTGAAAATGTTCCATTGACGTACTTAGAAGCATGTCAAACGCTGTTTAAAATAAATTTTTATGGTATTTTTAACGTAAAATTGCGATAATATTCCAACCGGACAATAGCGTATTCATTCAAGAAGAAAAAGAAGGAGGGGCCCGCTCGCCGGACCGAGCATGACAGGAAAATGCTCAAACCACTTTCTGAAGGCATTAGACAGCCAATGGAAGCCTTAGGAAGTGCAACGTAACCCCACAGATACTGTAGCTTCGATAGAGAATCAAAAGAAGAACTACAATTCTCAGACTTTCCACTTACTGCTTAGATTTTTCTCAGGTTTTTGCCTGCCATATGAGTTCTGTTATACTCACAAACAAAGGTTGATGAACACCAAACTAAAACTCAGCAAAGGTTCCCTTATTCTAGTCGGAACAAGGCTCTACTGCCATAAGAAAGACTCATTTGGGCCGCAAATTCCGAGACACTTTCTCTGGGCTAGATGCCCTTGTGGAAAAAATCTACAACAATATAGACAGGGTTGGACTTTGATTTTTACATTTTATTCACAAGCAAAAGATAGTACATACAATGATGAAACTACAATGTGACTATTCTTGAGCTACAACCTCACATTTGTTTGATCTGGACAGGACCAAGTAATCTGATTCACAAGTTGTGAAATAAAATTACAGCAGTTGAAGCACAATTTCAGTATTTAGGACACTAATCTGTATTTATAATATAAATGCCATGTTATACACTTAAAAAATAAATATCACTAGGTTGAGTAACTTACCTGAAGCAGCGTTCGTCTTGAGCATCTTCTGGAAATTTGGTGTACGTTGGCAACACAAACAAAGGTTTAAAAAACTCACACATACGTACTTTGCAAGCTGCAAAGATCTCGTTATCATCGTGCAGGTCTGTATATGTTGTAGAAACAAAAATCATGTCATTTGAGACTTTGCACGTTCATGTGCAAACATGGAAGTTTGTGTGACAGTAAAACAAAAACTCAGCAAAAAAGAAACGTCCTCTCACCATCTTCTGTGTTTATTTTCAGCAAACTTAGCATGTGTAAATAGTTGTATGAACATAACAAGATTCAACAACTGAGACATAAACTGAACAAGTTCCACAGACATGTGACAAGAAGAAATGGAATAATGTGTCCCTGAACTAAGGAGTGGGGTCAAAATCAAAAGTAACAGTCAGCTGCATTTAGTACTGCAATGCATCTCCTCCTCATGGACTGCACCAGATGTTTCAGTTCTTGCTGTTAGATGTTACCCCAGGCTTCCACCAAGGCACCTGCAAGTCCCCAGACATTTCTGGGGGGCATGGCCCTAGCCCTCACCCTCCGATCCGACAGGTCCCAGATGTGCTCAATGGGATTGAGATCCGGGCTCTTCACTGGTCATAGCAGAACACTGACATTCCTGTCTTGCAGGAAATCATATACAGAATGAGCAGTATGGCTGGTGGCATTATCATGCTGGAGGGTCATGTCAGGATGAGCCTGCAGGAAGGATACCACATGAGGGAGGAGGATGTCTTCCCTGTAACGCACCGCATTGAGATTGCCTGCAATAACAACAAGCTCAGTCCGATGATGCTGACACACCACCCAAGACCATGACGGACCCTCCACCTCCAAATTGATCCGGCTCCAGAGTACAGGCCTCGGTGTAACGCTCATTCCTTTGACTATAAACGCAAATCCGACCATCACCCCTGTGAGACAAAAAAGCGACTCGTCAGTAAAGAGCACTTTTTGCCAGTCCTGTCTGATCCAGCGACGGTGGGTTTGTGCCCATAGGCAACGTTGTTGCCGGTGATGTCTGGTGAGGACCTGCCTTACAACAGGCCTACAAGCCCTCAGTTTAGCCTCTCTCAGCCTATTGCAGACAGTCTGAGCACTGATGGAGGGATTGTGCGTTCCTGGTGTAACTCGGGCAGTTGTTATTGCCATCCTGTACCTGTCCCGCAGGTGTGATGTTCGGATGTACCGATCCAGTGCAGGTGTTGTTACACGTGGTCTGCCACTGCGAGGACGATCAGCTGTCCATCCTGTCTCCTTGTAGTGCTATCTTAGGCATCTCACAGTATGGACATTGCAATTTATTGCCCTGGCCACATCTGCAGTCCTCATGCCTCCTTGCAGCATGCCTAAGGCACGATCACGCAGATGAGCAGGGACCCTGGGCATCTTTCTTTCTGTGTTTTTCAGAGTCAGTAGAAAGGCCTCTTTAGTGTCCTAAGTTTTCATAACTGTGACCTTAATTGGCTTCCCTTCTGTAAGCTTAACGACCATCTTAACGACCGTTCCACAGGTGCATGTTCATTAATTGTTTATGGTTCATTGAACAAGCATGGGAAACAGTGTTTAAACCCTTTACAATGAAGATCTGTGAAGTTAATTGGAATTTTACGAATTATCTTTGAAAGACAGGGTCCTGAAAAAGGGACATTGCTTTTTTTGCTGAGTTTAGTTAGCAGTTAGCTTTAGTGTTGTTAGCAGCGGTTAGACATGGCAGCGAACATTCCCCCTCGAGCCGTTATGAAGCTCAGTGGAGATTGGAGCACAAACTGGGATACATTTAGAGGTGAATAGGAGGACTATGCACTAGCAACAGGACCTCTGGAAAAGGACGATGATGTAGTGGCTGTCACTTTGAGGTCTATAATGGGAGCCGAATACAAACACATCCTGAACCTAACAGCAGCTCAGCAAGGTAACGCAACAGCTATTCTTGATGCTCTTCAACAATACTTTAAGCCAGCAAAGAACGTTATCTACGAGCGTTGTTTTCGGTTGTTGCAAACAGGAGGACGGGGAGTCCATTGACAGCTTCGTCACCAGGCTAAGGGAAAAGGCAGCTACATGTGATTATGGTGCTTTAAGAGAAAAACTGATCAGAGATAAGATAGTGCTTGGTATAGCTGATGAGGGCGCACACAGACGTTTGCTGAGAGAACGTGACCTGACGTTGGTCTCGGCAGTGGAGACATGCCGTGCAGCAGAGCTTACTGATATATGGATAAGGTCCATGGAGATAGAAAGGTAACATATTGACAATGTCAATGCTACATTCAGGCAGTCAGTAAAGAAATTCCCCTTTGACACAGCTAATGCTAATACTACAGCCAACTCAGCATTAGACAACCCCAATACGTGCAGATATTGTGGCATTTCTCATGGACGGGGATAAGAACACTGCCCAGCCTATGGAAAAATATGCAAATCCTGTGGTACAGCTAATCACTTCGCAAGGGTCTGCATGAAAAGCAAGAGAAAGGAGGGTAAAGTGCACTCCATTGAAACAAATACAGATAAAGGCAACAACAGCCCTGAGGATGTACAGTATATGCTAGCGAGTGCATGGGGCAGTGAGGGCAAAAGGAAAAAAGTGGTTTGTCAGTATACTACTTAATAATAGACCACAGCTAGATTTGGGGGCACGTGTAACGTTATGAGCCTTAAAGACAAAAGGAGGCTCGCGCCCAGAGACAAACTCACACAGAGTAGCACCAAGCTGAAACTGTATTCGGGCAAGGTCATGACCTCTTCTGGCCTGTTTGCGACAGAGTGTGTTTTACGCAGCCAGAAACACACCCTTGAGTTTGAAATAGTTGAGGCTAGTCAACAGCCATTACTGTCAGAGTCCACATGCGAGCTCCTGGGGCTTATTAACTTCACCATCCCAGCAGACCTTAACATTATAGACAAAGTTCAGGCTGGACCCCTGAGCAAGGAGACACTCCTAAGCAAATACCATGATGTCTTCAACGCACCGTTCGAGTCAGTTCCCGGCGAAGTTCACTTTGAGTTGGACAGCAATCCAGCCTGTCCAGTGTGCACCCCACAATGTACCAGTGGCCATGAAAGCAGCTACGAAGACTCAGCTTGACAAATACGAAGCAGATGGCCACATCACATCCGTCACAGAGCCTACAGACTGGATAAGTAATATGGTTATCGTCAAGAAACCAGACAAGCTACGGATATGCATTGTTCCTAAACACATCAACCGGGCTCTGCGACGTTCACATTCCATTATGCCCACGTTGGAGGATGTTCTTTACAAGCTCCCGAAGGCCAGAGTCTTCAGGCTCGTGGATGCCAGAGATGCCTTCCTGCAGTGCAAGCTCGATGAGCCCAGCAGCTACATGACCACCTTTTGGACACCCTGGAGCAGGAAGAGGTGGTTGAAGATCCTGTTTGGGGTCTCCGTGGCTCCAGAGGTGTATCATCGGAAACAGCACAATCTGTTGGTGGGACTCAGGGGCGTGGAACTCATAGCAGATGACATCCTCGTAGTGGGCTGTGGGGACAGTGATGAGGAGGCAGAATGTGACCATGACGCCAAGCTGCTGGCCCTGATGGTCAGATGCAGACAAGCTAAGCATAAAAAAGCTTCAGTTTAAAGTGCCAGACGCCCACTTTCATGGGCACATCTTGTCTTCCACCGGATTGAACCCGGAACCTGAGAAAGTGAATGCTGTTTTGGCAATGCAACCCCCCATCTGACGTGAAGGCAGTGCAGCGCTTTGTCAGATTCATCATCTACCTTGCCAAGTTCCTACCGCAGCTCTCTGAGGTGTGTGAGCCACTAAGGAGGCTCATGGACAAGGACACCATCTGGCATTGGCTCCCAAAACATTACACAGCAGTGAGGGAAATAAAACAACTGGTCACCCAGACACCTGTATTGCGATACTACAATATGTCAAAACCTGTCACGAGTGACTCGAGCCAGTATGGACTTGGCTGTTGACTCATGCAGGAGGGCCAGCCTGTGGCATTCGCCTCTAGGGCACTCACTCCAATTGATCAGAACTATCCCCAGATAGAGAAGGAGTGCCTCAGCATTGCGTTTGCATGCCAACGCTTCCACCACTACCTGTATGGGCGCGACAACATTACCGCAGAGACAGATCACAAGCCCCTTATTGCTATATTCAGCAAACCTCTCCTGAATGCCCCAAAACGACTGCAGAGCATGCTACTGGCCCTACAAAACTACAACCTCAAGGTGGTGTATAAGCCAGGGCCAGAGATATATGTGAGTGACACGCTCAGCAGGGCTACTGCATCAGGCACACACACACGCTCCACGTATGAACAACACACAGTGTGCAGCTTACAAACAGAGAAAGTGGATGTTGAACACATCAACCAGGCTGACTACCTCAATGTTACGGACCAGCGCCTTATGCAAATCAGACAGCACACAGACAGGGACGAGCACCTCCAGGCATTGAGGTCTGTGATTCTGATGGGCTGGCCCGACTGCAGAGAAGAAACTGCTGTCAGAGAATATTGGCCAAAAGAGGATATTGGCCTCCAAAGAGTATTGGACTCCAAAGAGGAGCTCAGTGTTCAAAACTGAGTAATATTCAAGGGTCAGAGAGTCGTTATTCCCCAGTCTCAGCGCCCTGAGACGTTGGTGCGCGTGCACTCAAGTCACATTGGAGGTGAGGCCTGTTACAGACAAGCATGTGACACACTGTATTGGCCAGGAATGCAGAGTGAAATCAAAGACTATGTCAATATCTGCAGTGAATGTGCCTTTGAGCAACAGAGAGAGAGACGATGATGTCCCACAAGCTACTGATGCGCCCCTGGCAGATAGTAAGTCTAGATCTCTTCCAGCACAGTGGCAAAGCCCGGCACAGTGCCCGGCACAGTGCCTCATGGCATGGTGCTTAAAAGCAGCTCTGCCAGTAGCCAACACTCTCCTGGGGCCCTGTGTGGTGACAGGCGTGCTGGTGAAGCTACATCACAGAAGACAGGTCTCCAAGTTCATCTACGACAAATCAGCAAAAGACTTACCTGAGCTCAGGGTGGGTGAAACAGTGCGGATGAAGCCACTACCAGGGGACCGGACGGGCCTCTGGAGACTCGGATCCTGTGTACAGAAAGTTGCACCATGCTCCTGCTTGGTCGAAGTGAATGGATCCCTGTAACGTTGTGACGGGGTTGACCTTCGGTTTGCTGAGCCAGCACCTACTCAGAACCCTGATGGTCGCAGGACAAAGGACGGAACCCCAGCAAGTCACATGGGGCCTGAGGCACTGGGCGAAGACCCAGGGGATCACAGGTCGGCCGCTCCCTCGCCCATCAATACTCCCCTTAGACAGTCAGGTGACACGCATGTGCGGGAACTCACAGTCCTTGCAGACAAGCCCCCTGTCTTTTCACGCTGCAGGCGTCTGTCCCAGCCACCAAAAATACTTCACCTGTAGGTTTCCCATTAGGGATTGTTGACAGACATAGATATAAAAAAATGGGCGAAAGTGAAGAGACTGTCAAAATGTGTTAAGTTGATACGTGAAGAAAACCTCAACTGTTCATGTTGGAAATTATTACTAGGTTTGTTTAGTTAGTGAATTGACAGCTCCTGTCCTATTTTATAAAAGGCACAGTGTTATGGCACAGTGATGCCATCTGTTGGTAAATGTTCATTACTGCAACTCCAGTGTTTTTACTGGTGTGCTTGAGGTACCCGGATGTATTGCAATGTACTGAACAAGACTGGTTTCTCGCATCAATGCCTCTGTCTCGTCATTTAACATCCAAACACTTACCGCCACAGATCATTGCAGATAATGTTAAGAATTACAAAAAGTTAATTTCTACAAGATCTACAGACCTGCACCATAATAACAAGAACTTTCCAGCTTGTAAAGGTATGTGTTTGTGTGTTTTTGTAGCTTTTGTTACTATTTCCATCCCAGGAAGATGCTCAGGAAGACAACTGCTGCTGCAGATAAGTTACTCAAAACCTAGTGATATTTAATAAAAAAAGGGTCTTCACCCTTCTATAACATGGCATTTATATGATTAGGGTCCTAAATACTGAACTTGTCTTTTAATTTGTATAGTACCGTACAGTTAGCATAATAAAGCACATTACATTAGCATACAGTCATGTATACTGTACTTTATTGTGCTATACTGTAATGTACTAAAGTCTAGTTTGTGCATGTTAGCTTACTCAATCATACACCAATACATTCCAGTGCATTGATACATAACATTAACCTCTATGGGCTTGCGTCCCACCTACGTAACAGCCACTGCCAGCCTGTGGCGCGATTTTCAAAACCTTAAAAATCCTATTACTTCAATTTCTCAAACATATGACTATTTTACAGCCATTTAAAGACAAGACTCTTGTTAATCTAACCACACTGTCCGATTTCAAAAAGGCTTTACAACGAAAGCAAAACATTAGATTATGTCAGCAGAGTACCAAGCCAGAAATAATCAGACACCCATTTTTCAAGCCAGCATATAATGTCACCAAAACCCAGAAGACAGCTAAATGCAGCACTCACCTTTGATGATCTTCATCAGATGACAACCCTAGGACATTATGTTATACAATACATGCATGTTTTGTTCAATCAAGTTCATATTTATATCAAAAACCAGCTTTTTACATTAGCATGTGACGTTCAGAACTAGCAAACTTCCGGGGAATTCGCTAACATTTTACTAAATTACTCACAATAAACGTTCACAAAAAGCACAACAATTATTTTAAGAATTATAGATACAGACCTCCTCTATGCACTCGATATGTCCGATTTTAAAATAGCTTTTTGGTGAAAGCACATTTTGCAATATTCTAAGTACATAGCCCAGGCATCACGGGCTCGCTATTTAGACACCCGGCAAGTTTAGCACTCACCATAATCATATTTACTATTATAAAAGTTTGATTACCTTTTGTTGTCTTCGTCAGAATGCACACCCAGGACTGCTACTTCAATAACAAATGTTGGTTTGGTCCCAAATAATCCATTGTTATATCCAAATAGCGGGGTTTTGTTCGTGCGTTCAAGCACTATCCGAAAGGGTAAAGAAGGGTGACAAGCATGGCGCAATTTGTGACCAAAAAATTCTAAATATTCCATTACCGTACTTCGAAGCATGTCAACCGCTGTTTAAAATCAATTTTTATGCCATTTTTCTCATAAAAAAGCGATAATATTCCGACCGGGAATCTGCGTTTAGGTAAACAGACGAAAGAAAATAAAGCATTCGGTCGACTCGGGAACGCGCCTAAGCCCATAGTACTCTGATCGGCCACTTGCCAAAAGCGATAATGTGTTTCAGCCAGAGGCTGCCTCGATATCGTTCAGCTTTTTCCCGGGCTCTTTGAGCCTATGGGAGCCGTAGGAAGTGTCACGTTATAGCAAAGATCCTCAGTCTTCAATAAAAAGAGCCAAGATGAAACACAACTTGTCAGACAGGCCACCTCCTGCATGGAATCTTCTCAGGTTTTGGCCTGCCATATGAGTTCTGTTATACTCACAGACACCATTCAAACAGTTTTAGAAACTTTAGGGTGTTTTCTATCCAAAGCCAATAATTATATGCATATTCTAGTTACTGGGCAGGAGTAGTAACCAGATTAAATCGGGTACGTTTTTTATCCGGCCGTGTCAATACTGCCCCCTAGCCCTAACAGGTTAACTTAAATTTCAGTCATAGGATTTTTTAATTTTTTTTGCTGAAAGAATGATTACCCTCTTAGAATTAGTGTCGACTCAAGGAACCCTGAAGATCCTCAAGCAACCCCTGGAGTTCCTCAAGGAGCCATTGCCAGTTAATGGTTCATATTTGCACTTTCAGTTAGTTGAGGTGTTCTTGGAGGATCCTTTAATGGTTCAATATAGCAATGGGTTTCTGGAGGAACCCTGGAGTGTTGAGGTGACAGTATTAATGTCACACCGGCAGTCATGATCTGCTCTTAAAAAAAAAAACACATTTAATATGCCTACCGCATATTACGCATGGAAGAAAAACATAAAGCTGATTTAACATGTCTTTGGTACATACAGTGCCATCAGAAAGTATTCATATCCCTTGATTTATTCCACATTTAGTTGTTACAGCCTTGAATTCAAAATTGATTATATCTTTTTTTCTCACCCATCTATTTTTTTACCCCCTTTTTCGTGGTATCCAATTGTTAGTAGTTACTGTCTTGTCTCATCGCTACAACTCCCACACGGACTCGGGAGAGGTGAAGGTCAAGAACCATGCGTCCTCCGAAACACAACCCAACCAAGCCGCACTGCTTCTTAACACAGTGCGCATCCAACCCGGAAGCCAGCCGCACCAATGTGTCGGAGGAAACACCATACACCTAGCGACCTGGTCAGCATGCACTGCGCCCGGCCCGCCACAGGAGTTGCTAGTGCGCGATGAGACAAGGATATCCCTGCCGGCCAAACCCTCCCTAACCCGGACTACACTAGGCCAATTGTGCGCCGCCCCATGGGCCTCCCGGGCGCGGCCGGCTGCGACAGAGCCTGGGCTCGAACCCAGAGTCTCTGGTGGCAGTGCTTTAGACCACTGCGCCACCCGGGAGGCCCATGAAAACATGTTTTTATAAATTTGTGCAAATGTATTGAAAGTTAAATACAGAATTATATCTAATTTACATATGTCTTCACACCCCTGAGTGAATACTTTGTAGAAGCACCTTTGGCAGCGATTACAGCTGTGAGTCTTTCTGGGTAAGTCTCTAAGAGCTTTCTATACCTAAATTGTGCAAAATTTGATCATTATTCTTTTCAAAATTCTTCAAGGTCTGTCAAAGTGGTTGTTGATCATTGCTAGACAACCATTTTCAGGTCTTGCCATAGATTTTCAATTAGATTTAAGTCCAAACTGTAACTCGGCCACTCACGAACATTCACTGTCTTTTTGGTAAGCAACTCCAGTGTAGATTTGGCCTTGTGTTTTAGGTTATTGTCCTGTTGAAAGGTGAGTTAATCTCCAAGTGTCTGGTGGAAAGCAGACTGGACCAGGTTTTCCTCTGGGATTTTGCCTGTGTTTAGCTCCATTCCGTTTCCTTTATTATCCTGATAAACTTCCCAGTCCTTAACGATTACAAGCATACCCACTATGCTTAAAAATATGGAGAGTGGTACTCGGTAATGTGTTGTATTGGATTTGCCCCAATCATAGCACTTTGTATTCAGGACACAAAGTTAATTGCTTTGCCACATTTGTTGCAGTATTACTTGTGCCTTGTTGCAAACAGGATGCATGTTTTGGAATATTTTTTATTCTGTACAGACTTCCTTCTTTTTACTCTGTCAATTAGGTTAGTATTGTGTTTTAACTACAATATTGTTGATCTATCCTCACTTTTCTCCTATCACAGCCATTAAACTCTGTAACTGTTTTAATGTCACCGTTGGCCTCATGGTGGAATCCCTGAGCGGTTTCCTTCCTCTCCGGCAACTGAGTTAGGAAGGACGCCTGTATCTTTGTAGTGACTGGGTGTGTAGATACAGCATCCGAAGTGTAATTAATAACTTCAACCATGAGCAAAGGGATATTCAGTCTGCTTTTTTTTCTTCATTTTGACCCATCTACCAATAGGTGCCCTTTGCAAGGCATTGGAAAACCTCCCTGGTCCTTGTGGTTAATTTGTGTTTGAAATACACTGCTCGACTAAGGGACTTACAGATCATTGTATGTGTGGGGTACAGAGATGAGGTAGTCATTAAATACTCATGTTAAACACTATTTTACACAGAGTGAGTCCATGCAGCTTATAATGTGACTTGTTAAGAATAGTCTTGAATTTGTGGTCTGTATATTTTATAATTTTGTTTAGTATACCATCAACACAACAGGCCTTTTTGGGTTGGAGGGTTTGTATTTTGTACTGTAGCTCATTAAATGTAATTGGAGAATCCAATTGGTTCTGGTAATCATTAAAATAGCTTTTTGGTGAAAGCACATTTTGCAATATTCTAAGTACATAGCCCAGGCATCACGGGCTCGCTATTTAGACACCCGGCAAGTTTAGCACTCACCATAATCATATTTACTATTATAAAAGTTTGATTACCTTTTGTTGTCTTCGTCAGAATGCACACCCAGGACTGCTACTTCAATAACAAATGTTGGTTTGGTCCAAAATAATCCATCGTTATATCCGAATAGCGGCGTTTTGTTCGTGCGTTCCAGACACTATCCGAAATAGTAAAGAAGTGTCGCGCGCATGGCGCAATTCGTGACAATAAAATTCTAAATATTCCATTACCGTACTTCGAAGCATGTCAACCGCTGTTTAAAACCAATTTTTATGCCATTTATCTCGTAGAAAAGCGATAATATTCCGACCGGGAATCTGCAATAAACTAAACAGCCGAATTAAAATACTCCACGGGGGCTAATCGCGCACGCGCCTCACTCCATTGTCACCTAATGGGACACTTGAATAAGATGATAATCTGTTTCAGCCTGAGGCTGCCTCGTCAACCTTCATGATTTTCCCACGTCCTGAGAGCCTATTGGAGCCCTGGGAATTGTCACGTTACAGCTAAGATCCATACTTTTCAATAAACAGATGCAAGACGCACGACTCCTTGTCAGACAGGCCACTTCCTGCATGAAACCTTGTCAGGTTTTTGCCTGCCATAGGAGTTCTGTTATACTCACAGACACCATTCAAACAGTTTTAGAAACTTCAGGGTGTTTTCTATCCAAACCTGAACAATAATATGCATATTCTAGCTTCTGAGTTGGTGTAGGAGGCAGTTAAAAATGGGCACATATTTTTTCCAAAATTCTCAATACTGCCCCCTAGCCCAAACAGGTTAACTGACTCTAAGTTTGGTAAATTATATTCTATGTTTTTGGTTGGATGGGTTTACATTTTTTTATTTTCTTTGCATTCTTTATCAAACCATTTGGCATTGTTGTTCATTTTCTTAGGTTTTATGCTTGAATTGAAATTTGATATGTTAGCTGATAGGTCAAATATACTGTTCATGATTCTTACTGCTAAGTTTACACCTTAACTATTACAGTGAAATATTTTGCCCAGGAAGTTGTCTCGGAGGGATTGGATTTGTTATTGGCCAATAATGTTTTGGTAGGCTTCTACAATGCCCTCCTTCCATCTATAGCATTTCTTAGCAGCATGCAGTTTGTTTGGCTTCGATGCTTCATAAGTATTGCTCTCTTTACATTTACATTTTAGTCATTTAGCAGACGCTCTTATCCAGAGCGACTTACAGTAGTGAATGCATACATTTCATACATTTTATTTCATTTCATGCATTTTATTTTTTTAATTTTTTTTTTATTATTATTATTATTATTATTATTTTGTATTTTTTTTGTACTGGCCCCCCGTGGGAATCGAACCCACAACCCTGGCGTTGCAAACACCATGCTCTACCAACTGAGCCATAGGGAAGCTCTGTTAAAGTAGATTGTGATTATTATAGTTATATATTTATTATTATATAGTATTGTGGTCTGATAGGGGTGTTAGTTGGCTAAATGTGAACGCCCTGAGAGACTGAGTTGTGGTCGGTGATAAAGTAGTCTAAAGTACAAATGCAAAGAGATGAGCTATAGGTGTACCTACCGTAGGGGTCCCCTCGAAGCCTACCATTGACTATGTACAGACCCATCGTGCGACAGAGCTGCAGGAGTTGTGACCGTTTTATTTTTTCATAGTTGTGTCTAGGGTGACATATTGGGGAGGAAATGCTGTCACCTCCCAGGTAGATTTCTATCCCCCTGTGTACAGAGAGTGTCAGGTCTTGTCTAGTTTTTGCATTTAGGTCACCACAGACTAGTACATGTCCCTGGGCCTGGAAATGGTTGATCTCCCCTCTAGGGTGTAGAAGCTGTCACCATTAAAGTATAGGGATTATATTGGGGGGATATAGGTAGCACTCTCTCTCTCTGATCCTGTAAAAAGCCTGCTGAAAAGAAAGGTTTGAGGTTTCCCTGCACCATTACTGTTCCAGACTTGTACAGGTTGACACAGTCTGTCTCGGTGTCCTCAATGTCCAGTATTCTGGGTTAATACCCTCTCTCTTGACAGAGGGTAACTGTACTTTGATGGCCTCTGCATAGTGGTGTGAGGCCTCTTTCTTTGGGAGGAGGAAGCAGGCTTTTGGTGCTCTGCTGCCATTATTGTATTCAAGGAAATTCACACCTCTCACTTCACGCATCAGTGAAAATAGAAGTTGCTGCCGTGAGACTGTCATCCTAAATTCTGTTCTCTGGTCTGTTCTAAATTATATTCTATGGTCCATGCACTGGTTCTTACATGCCAGTGATGTGCGTTGAGGCCAGATTTACTCACAAATACACTCTGAGTAGCTCTAAAAAGTCAATTTTATTCTATGCAAATGACAGCCTATGCATTATCGGGCATTTTTTCCAGGATGAATCAGCTAAGAAACATGCTAATATAGGGATTTCTAGTTGTTTGAAAATGAGGTGGAGAGTAAACTGTAGTATTTCTTCCACATGAAGAAATACTACAGTTTACTATCCACCTCATTTTCAAACGCTTTTAAAGCAAGGAAGTCACACGGAAACTATGGATACAACTTCCTCCGCTATCTCGCTGATGATGCGTGCAACTAGAAATCCCTATATTAGCATGTTTTTGTTAGCTAATACATCCTGAAAAATATACCATATTACTGGCCTGCTAATGTGCCTTGACCTTGTAGGCTAAACTGCAGAGATAAAAAACATAACTGATCCAAATGGTTGCCCAATCAGGCAGGCTATTTGCACTTATTTTGAAATGAATGCAGTTTATTTCTCTGCAGTTTACAGCCTAGACTAGAGTTTGTACTTACTTGAAAACAATAACATTCTTCAGTACATTGTGTTATTGTAACCTAGGTAGGATACATTTCTTGGGCCTAAAAACCTGAAACAACAGGGTAGCTTTTGGAGCTGGTACCTGGGGACTGGGAGGGAGTGCACTCAGCGCAGCCTCGGGAGTGCAAATAGTGTAGGCTACCTATGATTTTGTTATCTGATTAAAAAAATATATATATATTTCACTGTTTAAATAGACTGGATATATTCACTGCAGTATTAAGTCTAACATTGAGCTTGTGAATTATGGGCTTATATGCATACGCTTCTAGGCTATAGGCTACATCTCGAGCCTGTCTGTCTTTGTACACACATGGCCTCTCCGCTGACCCAGTTATTCCTTGTGAGTCTTTTGGAGTTCCTGGAAAATGCAGAAGTTTGTTGGACACTTATTTATACGCGTTTTCTTTAGTCTACTAATAGCCTATTGGACGAGAGATGCACGCTTGCTCTTGCTTGCTGAATGTAAAATAGTCCACAGCATTAAGAACGGGCAGGGAGTTGGAAAGAAGAAGCCCTTATTTTCCTATAAGTGAATCTTAACACTGGGCTACATCCTGACAGAATACATCATACGAGTGGCCTGCTAATGTACCTTTCTGGACCTTTTTTAACTGTTGAGAATAGACCCAAACTGATCCAAATGGTTGCATAATCAGGCCTAGGTTGTAGGCCTATGTAGTTATTTCGTCATGATACAAAACAGGATGTTTGAGCGGTTATTCAAATTAGCCTATATCACTGCATTATACAGCCTATGGACAATAATTGCATACTCACTTGATAACAATAATACATTCATCATTGTTATAACCCAGGTAAAAAAACGTAGGCCTAGGCCTAATCAATAGAAGAGCTTTGACCTCCCGGGGACCACGCGCTTGGAGGAACGCAGATCTGACGCAGATCTGCCATTTCATAATCTGTTCACTTTGTTTCTTGCATTTTGACTGGTAAATATTGATATTTATTCCATATCCCAAATATCTAGCTCATATTTAACTTCTCACTTTGGCTACACATCACAAGACTCTCTTCCAGCTGTTCCCTTGCGCAACTGGCTATAGCAGGGGTAGGCAACCCTGGTCCTGGAGTGCCAAGCAGGCTCTTCATGTTTTTGATTTAACCAACCTGGAAGATCTGGTGTGTTGAATTTAGGCAATCATTGAACTGATCAATTAGCTCAGTTGGTCAGCAGTGGTGCCTAGTTGGAATAAAATCCTGCAATACCTGCCGCACTTCAGGAACAGTGTTCCCTACCGCCGGGCTATAGACTATGCAAGCCTCTCTGCAATAGGCCATTTCTCTTTTTGTGAAATCCCAGGAATAGCTATAGTAAAAGCTATAGGACATTTATTTATATAATTGCTTTATACAAGGCCTAATAGCCTATTCGGGGGAAATGGTTAAAATAATGTATATGCCAATGTGCTGTGGCAATGGATAAAATGTTTCCAGTGCCAGTGTTTGGTTAATTGACCCTCTCTCTCCACCGTGTAATTCAAATATCCTGTTTGCCTATATAACAGGTTCCACGGGTGAGCAGAGCTGAGTGCAGCTTGACAGGTGCTCCTGCCTGTTATTTGTCCGTGAGGCGAGTACACAGCTGTATTGACCTCGAACAAGCGCTGAGTCGATGGACATTTGGAAGTAGTCAGAAAAACAATACCCCTCTCATACTCGGCACACATCTTTTCAACATGACGAGATAATGCTTTATCAATAGCCAGGCTATATCCCAAACCAGTGGTCATCATTATCAATATGCGGTTTCAACTCAACATCAATTCCTTACGAACCCTTCCATGCCACTCCTGAACAACACATGTGATTCAAATGTCATTCAAACAAATATGACAACCTTGAATTGTCAGTAGAATATGAAATGTGAGAACTCACTTTCTCTAGGTCCCCTGGTCGTTCACAAATAACAACCACTTGGTTCTCCCGATCCACTTCAGAAAGAATACAATTCCTTTCCTTCTCAGTCCTGCCGTCCACCTTTACTCTACCACTCTTCCACTCTGATATTGCAAACGAGGTGTTATATTATTTAAACTTGGAAAATTGTTTGAGATGCAAAAGTGTCCATTTATCAGGTAACAGGTTGTTTTTTTGCTCACTATTTAGCTTTGTTCAGTTCAAAGGGGATGCACCCACCAAATTATGTAGACACATAATGTAAAATGTACACAGTTTACCCCAGGGAAATACCCACACAACATGTCTAGGCAATACGCATGCTCAAAATATGAAATCGGCTCAAATGAAGCTACTTCAAGCTAGGCAAAGCAGAGATGCGTGTGCTGATCCTTTGCATTAATGCTCAAACTACCGACTGGGGTCATTTTGAACCAAGAAGAATATTTTTTTTATTATAGCCCAAAGGTGGTTTATTCAATTCTTCCAATTTTTCATGATGTTGTCAATCAACTTGTTCTTAATACATTACAGTGCATTCCGAAGGTGTTCAGACCCCTTGACTTTTTCAAAATTTTGTTACGTTACAGCCTTATTCTAAATTTGATTAAATCGTTTTTTCCCCTCATCAATCTACACACAATACCCCATAATGACAAAGCTAAAAACAGGTTTTTAGACATTTTTGCAAATGTATAAAAAAAACATCACATTTACGTAAGTATTCGGACCCTCTACTCAGTACTTTGTTGAAGCACCTTTGTCAGCGATTGCAGCCTCGAGTGTTCTTGGGTATGACGCTACAAGCTTTACACACCTGTATTTGGGACGTTTCTCACATTATTTTCTGCAGATCCTCAAACTCTGTCTGGTTGGATGGGGAGTGTCGCTGCCCAGCTATTTTAAAGGTCTTTCCAGAGATGTTCAATCGAGTTCGGGTTCTGGCTGGACCACTCAAGTACATTCAGAGACTTGTCCCGAAGCCACTGCTGTGTTGTCTTGGCTGTGTGCTTACGGTTGTTGTACTGTTGGAAGGTGAACCTTCACCCCAGTCTGAGGTGCTGACTGCTCCGGAGCAGGTTTTCATCAAGGATCTCTCTCTGTACTTTGCTCCGTTCGTCTTTCCCTCGGTCCTGACTAGCTTCCCAGTCCCTGCCGCTGAAAAACATCCCCACAGCATGATGCTGCCACTAACTATGATTTACAGTATCCTCAGAGGGTGGAGTGATCTTGATCTTATAGGTCAAGTGGTATAAGTAATTGGTAGAACTGTAATACAGAAACCAGCTACCATCTGAATGTGCACATAGTGCATTGTGTGTATTCTCCGAAAAAGTTATTCTATGGAAAATGTTATATAAATACCAAAAGTAAATATGCACTTAGTACTAATGTGGATTGTGCTTTGGAAAAAATCTGAACATTATAAAAAAAAGTGTGTTTTTGTTTTACAGAATATTCTACATAACTGTCTATTTTGGTTAAAAAAAAATCTGATAACATTATTTACATGTCTAATGACGTTTTTGATAAGAATTAAGTAGATATTTTTCTGTGATTTGTTTATTTTTCAAATAGATTCTTCTTGGGGTCAAACTGACCCCAGTTGGTAATCCATGTATGTAAAATATGTTCGTAATTTGAGGGTTAACAGTGACTGGAGTCAGGAAAGGCTGCAAAGGATTTGAATGGCTTTGAATGAATGTAAAGGAAGGCATGAATAGACTGGTGCCTTTCCTGAGGTTTAATATGATTTTAGAAAATGTTGAGATTTCAGCATAAAAAAAACAACAGAATGATTGAGAAAAACATTACATATCAATGTGACTTTTTGTGTTGCTTTTCCTAACAGCTTTTTAATTAGATTATCACAGGGCAAGCACTTCCCACCCTGCCTAACCTAACTGCAGGTCACTGTTACATGATTCGAAATACACTTTTTAGATGTTTTGCCAATTATGCACATATCTGATTTTCCCTAATGTGTAAATAGCAAAGAACCACATGGAATCTGATCTTTTGATTTCTGATTTATACCGTCTCCGTATGTAGATCTGAATCATGATACAAACCCGATGCTCCATATGTGACCCGTCTGGACACTCAGATCTGTTTTTTTTTTTTGCTCTGAAGTGTGTATTTTATTTTTTTCTTCACATGATCTGCAGTTACCATGGCAACCACGCCAACATTTAAAGGAGCAGTGACAGGAAATTAGCATTGCATCTGTGTGCTATTTTAGAGGCTACATCAGCATGAATGTGCAAATCTGATAAAGGTCACATGTAAAACTGAGTCTGAAAAAAGATTATATATAGAAATAAAATCAGATTTGGGTTCTTAGGCTGGGTGTGTAAACACAGCATTTGTGGTTTAGTGCTCTGGGATATTTATCTTACGTTATCGCTGACTGTGATTGTGATGGTGGCTATACCTCTAAGTGCTAGATAGGATTTTGTTATTTCATTAGGTGCTGGTTTTCAACCACAGCACAACACAGCAGAATACAACACACTGCGCACCACTGTGTCTGGATTGGTTAGGGCTGCCTGTTTTGCATGCTTTAAGTCATGAAGGATGAGGTTCAGATGAAGCCTTACATAGGTAATTTTTCACTGTTTCAGACAATTTTCGAGTTATCCAAATATCCAGCAACCAACAGAAAAAGCTAAACCAAAGCTGTGAAATTGATTTTATTCTCTTGAGAGGCTATATCACCGCCTGGTCAAACACAATTGTGTGCTCTTCAGTATTTCTGCTTTTCGAAGTGAGAGAGGAAAATAATAATATTCTTCTTCATGGTAATAACAAAGTTTTCAAAAACTTTAAGTCCTTCGTTACATATTATTTTACACATTATTGAGCATATCTGTTCTGTCTATTTGTATGTCTCTCTGTCTCTTCCTCTATCCATCTATTGCATCGTACATATCCACAGGGGCCAGGTGGTACTTGTCTGCTCATCTCACACCGAATCCCTCTAGTTTATCTTTCCTTCTCCCATGGGGTTTCTCTTTCCTTCTCCCTGGTCTCAAACTCTGGTCTTTTGAAATATAGCACTGTCCTCTATGCAACCAGTCTCTCATTTGTTTCCCACACAGGGCCCTAATGTACAGTATGGCCCTGTAGGGGGGGAGAGAGAGAGAGAGAGAGAGAGAGAGAGAGAGAGAGAGAGAGAGAGAGAGAGAGAGAGAGAGAGAGAGAGAGAGAGAGAGAGAGAGAGAGAGAGAGAGAGAGAGAGAGAGAGAGAGAGAGAGAGAGAGAGAGAGAGAGAGAGAGAGAGAGAGAGAGAGAGAGAGAGAGAGAGAGAGAGAGAGAGAGAGAGAGAGAGAATATATAGCACCAGAGTGACAGGGTAGACAGAACTGGGTCTAAATTTGGTTTCACCAATAGAGTCTGAATGTACTGCTGTGGAAATGATACCAGTCTCAATGCGACACTCACACGAGCAAATGTGTAAATTATCCTCCTATAGACGTCCTTCTTGATAAAATAATGGGAGACTTGAAAGAAAACAAATGTTCACATTAATTGCGGTAGCGACAACATTATGTACAAAAATAAGTTACGAACAATGCAGATAAAAGAACAAAAAACATAATCATTTGGGGGCACGTAAAACGTCTGGCTTCTGCTCCGGCGCCATTTTACAACTAATGTCGTTAGTAAAGATAGAAAAAAGTAAGTGGCCTAGTTTTTTTGGTTGGCTTTACAGCGAAAGCAAAACATTAGATTATGTTAGGAGAGTACATGGACAAAAATAATCACACAGCCATTTTCCAAGCCAGGACATGTGTCAATAAAACCCAAAACACAGCTAAATGAAGCACTAACCTTTGACGATCTTCATCAGATGACACTCCTAGGACATTATGTTACACAATACATGTATGTTTGTTCGATAAAGTTGATATTTATATCCAAAAGCAGCATTTTACATTGGCGCGTGATGTTCAGAAAATGTATTCCCACCAAAACTTCCGGTGAATGTGCACATCAATTTACAAAAATACTCATCATAAACGTTGACAAAATATATAACAATTATTTAAAGAATTATAGATAGACTACCCCTGGATGCAACCGCTGTGTCAGATTTTAAAATAGCTTTACGGAGAAAGCACATTTTCAATATTCTGAGTACATAGCTCAGCCATCACGGCGAGCTATTCAGACACCCGCCAAGTTCAGGGCAACCTAAACGCAGAATTAGTATTAGAAATATTCTCTTACCTTTGCTGATCTTCATCAGAATGTACTCCCAGGACTGCTACTTCCACAAGAAATGTTGTTTTTGTTCGAAATAATACATGTTTATGTCCAAATACCTCCGTTTTGTTCGTGCATTCAGAGCACTATCCAAAGGCATAACGCGCGAGCGCGGTACCAGAGACAAAGTCAAAATGTTCCGTTACCGTACTTAGAAGCATGTCAAACGCTGTTTAAAATCAATCTTTATGGGGGTTTTTTACGTAAAATTGCGATGATATTCCAACCGGACAATAGCGTATTCATTCAAGGAGAAAAAGGAATGGCGCACTCGCGTGACCACGCATATCCAATCCCTTTGTCCACAGGCAGTCCACTCAGAAACTGAGCTCCTATTATCTGCACAGTAACAGGAGAAGGCTGAAACAACTTTCTGAAGGCTTTTGACAGCCAATTGAAGCCTTAGGAAGTGCAACATAACCCCACAGATACTGTAGTTTCAAAAGGGACTAGAAAGAACTACAATTCTCAGATCCTCCACTTCCTGGTTGACTTTTTCTCAGGTTTTTGCCTGCCATATGAGTTCTGTTATACTCACAGACACCATTCAAACAGTTTTAGAAACGGCAGTGTTTTCTATCCACATCTACTAATAATATGAATATTGTAGTTTCTGGGCCAGAGTAGTAACCTGTTTTAAATTGGGTACGTTTTTCATCCGGCCGTGAAAATACTGCCCGCTAGCCCAGACAGGTTAATGGGTGTATGCTTATTAGTAACTGGGATAAGCAATTTCATAAATGTGTCGAGTGCAGCGTCTAGTTGCTTGTCATTACACACCACAGACCAACAAATATTCTTTACATCAACAACATAGGAATCACTGCAAAACATATTGTATTACCTCTTATACACTATATTAGGCCCAGCCTTTGGAGCTTTGGTTTTCCTAGATATGGCTACTATATTGTGATCACTACAGCCGATGTATTTGGATACTGCTTTCAAACAAATATTTGCAGCATTAATAAAAATATGATCAATACATGTTGATGATTTCATTCCTGTGCTGTTTGTATCTACCCTGGTAGGTTGATTGATAACCTGAACCAGGTTGCAGGCACTAGTTACAGCTTGCAGCCTGATGAAAGCCAGTCAATATTTAAATCACCCAGAAAATATACCTCCATTGATATCACATACATTATCAAGCATTTTACACATGCTATCCAGATACTATTAGCACTTGGGGTCTATAGCAGCTTGCCACCAGAATGAGCTTTAGGTGAGGCAGATGAACCTGTAGCCATATTACTTCAACAGTATTTAACCTGAGATCCTCTCTAAACTTTACAGGAATGTGGTTCTGAATATAAATAGCCACACCTCCACCTTTTGAAGGTCCCCAAGAATATAATGACCTCCATCATTCATAAATTGAGGAAGTTTGGAGTGACCAAGACTCTTCCTAGAGCTGGCCGCCCGGTCAAAATGAACAATCGGGGGAGAAGGGCTTTGGTCAAGGAGGTGACCAAGACCCTGATGGTCACTGACAGAGCTGCAGAGTTCCTCTGTGGAGATGGGGGAACCTTCCAGAAGGACAGCCATCTTTGCAGCCATCCACCAATCAGGCCTTTATGATAGAGTGGCCAAATGGAAGCCACTCCTCAGTAAAAGGCACATGACAGCCTGCTTGAAGTTTGCCAAAAGGCACCTAAAGGACTCTCAGACCATGAGAAAAAAGATTCTCTGGTCTAATAAAACCAAGATTGAACTCTTTGGCTTGAATGCCAAGCGTCACGTCTGGAGGAAACCAGGCACCGCTCATCATCTGGCCAATACCATCTCTACGGTGAAGCATGGTGGTGGCAGCATCATGCTGTGAGGATGTTTTTCAGCAGGAGGGACTGGGAGACTAGTCAGGATCGAAGGAAAGATGAACGGAGCAAAGTACAGAGAGATCCTTGATGAAAACCTGCTCCGGAGCACTCAGGATCTCAGACTGGGGTGATGGTTCCCTAATTACACAGCCAGGACAACATTTTACATTTTAGTCATGTAGCAGACACTCTTATCCAGAGCAACTTACAGTAGTGAATACATACATTTCAATTTTTCATTTCATGCATTTTTTTTTTGTTGTACTGGCCCCCCATGGGAATGGAACCCACAACCCTGGCGTTGCACACACCATGCTGGCATTGCAAACACCATGCTCTACCAACTGAGCCACAGGGAAGACAATGCAGGAGTGGCTTCGGGACAAGTCTCTGATGGTCCTTGAGTGGCCCAGGCAGAGCCCAGACATGAACCCAGTCAAACATCTTTGGAGAGACCTGAAAATATCTATGACGCGACACTCCCCATCCAACCTGACAGAGCTTGAGAGGATCTGCAGAGAAGAATGGGAGAAACTCCCCAAATACAGGTGTACCAAGCATGTAGTGTCATACCAGTCACACTGTAATCGCTGCTAAATTACTGAGTAAAGGGTCTGAATACTTATGTAAATGTGCCCATTTTATTTTTTTCCTTTGTCATTGTGGGGTATTGTGTGTAGATTGATTAGAGGACAAAATACTATTTAATACATTTTAGAATAAGGCTGTAATGTAACGAAAGTAAAGGGGTCTGAATACTTTCCGAATGTATGCCCAGGGCTTGAGCAGAGCAACATGCCCAACCCCCACTGATACACCCACCCAAGCCCCATCCTGCGAGCTACTGTAAGAGGTATGTATCAGATGCTCAACATGCTCTGCTCCAACTGTAATGGGCCGAGCCTAAACCACATGAAAACAACACTAGACACTATGGAACACAAAGCTTTTACGATCTCATTCTGGAATATATAAAGTCTGAGGTCATCTGCCTTTGGCCTAAAGAGCAGGAACCCAGACTTCATCCAAAAAAATGGAAATACAGACATTATCATCCTTCAAGAAACATGGTATGGAGGAGACGGATCCACCAAACTAGCATTTGTGAAACAGTGAAGAGACTCAGGGGTTATGCTAATTTGGTATAGAGCAGACCTAACCAACTTATTAAATTAGTCAAAACTGGAACATTCTACATCTGACTAGAAATTAATAAGGAAATTATCTCAACAGAGAAAAATGTCCTCATGTGCTTCTCCATCCTAGAAGGGGAGATCAACTATTTGCCAAGCGACATTTGTTGGATGAAAGCTGAATTGAGAATGTCATGGTTTATTAGTAATGTTAACAGAACTGCTGTATTAATGTGGGGAATCTCAAAATCAAATTGTATTTGTCACATGCGCTGAATACAACAGGTGTAGACCTTACAGTGAAATGCTTATTTACAAGCCTTAACCAACAATTCAGTTTTAAGAAAATACCCCCATAAAAGTAAGAGAGAACAAAATTATAGAGCAGCAGTAAATAACAATAGCGGGGCTATATACAGGGGGTACCGGTACAGAGTCAATGTGCGGGGGCACCAGTGTTGAGGTAATATGTACATGTAGGTAGAGTTATTAGAGTGACTATGCATAGATAACAGTGAGTAGCAGCAGCGTTCGGGGGGGCAATGCAAATAGTCTAGGTAGCCATTTGATTAGCTGTTCAGGAGTCTTATGGATTGGGGTAGAAGCTATTTAGGAGCCTATTGGACCTAGACTTGGTGCTCCAGTACAGCTTGCCGTGTGGTAGCAGAGAGAACAGTCTATGACTATGGTGGCTGGAGTCTTTGACAATTTTTAGGGCCTTCCTCTGACACGCCTGGTATAGAGGTCCTGGATGGCAAGAAGCTTGACCCCGGTGATGTATTGGGCTGTTCGCACTACACTCTGTAGTGCGAACTGCTACTCTCTGCTCATCATATATGCAAAGTCACTTCAACCATATCTACATGTACATACTACCTCAATCAGCCTGACTAACCGGTGTCTATATGTAGCCTCGCTACTTTTATAGCCTCGCTACTGTATATAGCCTGTCTTTTTACTGTTTTATTTCTTTACTTACCTATTGTTCACCGAACACCTTTTTTGCACTATTGGTTAGGACCTGTAAGTAAACATTTCACTGTAAGGTCTACACCTGTTGTATTCGGCGCACGTGACAAACTTTGATTTGAAGTCAATCGATTATGATTTTTCAACGCTGATACCGACATCGATTATTGGAGGACCAAAAAAGCTGATTCCGATTAATCGGCTGATATATACTGCTCAAAAAAATAAAGGGAACACTTAAACAACACATCCTAGATCTGAATGAAAGAAATAACCTTATTAAATACTTTTTTCTTTACATAGTTGAATGTGCTGACAACAAAATCACACAAAAATAATCAATGGAAATCCAATTTATCAACCCATGGAGGTCTGGATTTGGAGTCACACTCAAAATTAAAGTGGAAAACCACACTACAGGCTGATCCAACGTTGATGTAATGTCCTTAAAACAAGTCAAAATGAGGCTCAGTAGTGTGTGTGGCCTCCACGTGCCTGTATGACCTCCCTACAACGCCTGGGCATGCTCCTGATGAGGTGGCGGATGGTATCCTGAGGGATCTCCTCCCAGACCTGGACTAAAGCATCCGCTTTAACTGCACACATTAACTTCTTTGGGATAGAGGGCGGTATTTTGACGTCCGGATGAAAAGTGTGCCCAAAGTAAACTGCCTGCTACTCAGGCCCAGAAGCTAGGATATGCATATAATTGGTGGATTTGGATAGAAAACACTCAAGTTTCTAAAACTGTTAACCTGTTGGGGATGGGGAGCAGTATTTGCACGGCCGGATAAAAAACGTACCCGATTTAATCTGGTTACTACTCCTGCCCAGTAACTAGAATATGCATATAATTGGTAGATTTGGATAGAAAACACTCTAAAGTTTCTAAAACTGTTTGAATGGTGTCTGTGAGTATAACAGAACTCATATGGCAGGCCAAAACCTGAGAAGATTCCATGCAGGAAGTGGAAATCTGATTTGTGGAATCACCTTCAACACTTTGCCTATGAGAAACACCGTGAGTTAGGATTCATTTAGCACTTCCTAAGGCTTCCACTAGATGTCAACAGTCTTTACAAAGTGGTTTGAGTCTTCTATGGTAGAAACTGACCGAAAGAGAGGCTTGGAAAGTTGGTCACAGGGGGAGGGCCATTACTACTATGACGCGTGCGCCCATGGGTAGCCTCATCTTCCGAAATGTTTAGTAAGACAATGCAATCGTCCGCCTTGAATATTATTGAAGCTCTGGTTGAAAAAGGCCCTAAAGATGTATGTTATACAACGTTTGACATGTTTGAACGAACGTAAATATATCTTTTTTGCTCTTTCGTGGCGACAAGTCCCGCGCGCTACAGTACATTATGAGTAGCCTTCGGAACGCGCTAACAAGAAGGAGCTATTGGGACATAAATTATTAACTTTTTCGAACAAAACTACATTTGTTGTGGACCTGGGATTCCTGGAAGTGCCTTCTGATGAAGATAATCAAAGGTAAGGGAATATTTACAATAGTATATTTGATTTTAGATGGTTCCAAGATGGCGCTAACATGTATCGCCTAGCCTGTTTTTCTGAGCATACCACGTCGTTTATTGCAAAGTGTGATTTCCCAGTAAAGTTATTTTTAAATCTGCCAATGCGGTTGCATTCACGAGATGTTAATCTATAATTCTTTGAACGACAATATTACATTTTAACAATGTTTTCGAATAGTAATTTTGTAAATTGTAGCGCTGATTCACCAGAAGCATTTGAGGGAAAATATTTTCTGAACATCATGCGCCGATGTAAAATGCTGTTTTTATACATAAATATGAACTTTATCAAACAAAAAATGCATGTATTGTGTAACATGATGTCCTAGGAGTGTCATCTGATGAAGATTGTCAAAGGTTAGTGCTGCATTTAGCTGTGTTTGGGTATTTGTGATGCATGCTAGTTGCTTTGAAAATGGCAGTGTGATGTTTTTTTTGGCAGGGTACTCTCCTAACATAATCTAATGTTTTGCTTTTGCTGTAAAGCCTTTTTGAAATCGGACAACGTGGTTCGATTCAGGAGAGGTGTATCTAAAAAATGGTGTAAAATAGTCATATGTTTGAGAAATTGAAGTTATAGCATTTATGAGGTATTTGTATTTCGCGCGACGCGATTCCACTGGCTGTTGACTAGGGTGGGACGCAAGTGTCCCAGGTTCCCAGACAGGTTAATATTATGTCTGTGAGTATAACAGAACATATTTGGCAGGTGAAACCCCGAGGACAAACCATCCCGGAATTTTTGTTGTTGAGGTGACAGTGTTTTCAATGGGTGTTCTATGTGTATCTAGATTTATAAGGCACTTGCTTCCACTGGATGTCAACAGTTTTTAGAAATTGGTTGATGTTGTTTTTCCTTTAGAGAAATGAAGAAGTACGGCAGTTCAGAACGAGGGTCCAGCCGAGTGCTCTCTAATGTTTTGATGTGCGCTCCAGGTCACGTGCTTCACGTTGTTTTTATCCGGTATTGAACACCGTTTATCCCGTCTTAAATTGTATTGATTATTTACGTTAAAAAATACCTAAAGTTGTATTAGGAAAGTTGTTTCAAATGTTTCGACAGCGTTTACAGGTAACTTATTACATATTTTGTTGTCATGCTAGGCGAGTTGGAACCAGTGTTTTTCTGAATCTAACATGCCAAATATATGGACATTTTGGAGATATAACGACGGAATTAATCAAACAAAAGGACAATTTCTGATGTTTATGGGACATATTGGAGTGCCAACAGAAGAAGTTCTTCAAAGGTAAGGCATGAATTAAATCGTTATTTCTGACTTTTGTGTTGCGCCTGGCGGGTTGAAATCTGATTTTCATGTGTTGGTATGCTGGGCGCTGTCCTAAGATAATCGCATGGTTTGCTTTTGCCGTAAAGCCTTTTTGAAATCTGACATGGTGGCTAGATTAACGAGAAGTTAAGGTTTAATTTGGTGTGTTGCACTTGTGAATGTATGAAAGTTAAATATTTTTTATATCTTTTTTTTTTTTAAGTTGGCGCTCTGCCATTTCACCGGATGTTGTCAAATCGATCCCGTTAATGGGATTTGAGCCCAAAGAAGATAAAGGTGTTGATGTGAGTCTTGACCAGCCTTTCAAAGCACTTCATGGCTACAGACGTGAGTGCTGTGGGTTGTTAGTCATTTAGGCAGGTTACCTTAGGGTTCTTGGGCACAGGGACTATGGTGGTCTGCTTGAAACATGTTGGTATTACAGACTCAGACAGGGAGAGGTTGAAAATGGCAGTGAAGACACTTGTCAGTTGGTCAGCGCATGCTCGGAGTACACATCCTGGTAATCCGTCTGGCCCTGTGGCCTTGTGAATGTTGACCTGTTTGAAGGTCTTACTCACATCGGCTGCGGGGAGCGTGATCACACAGTCGTTCGGAACAGCTGATGCTCGCATGCATGTTTCATTGTTACTTTCCTCGAAGCGAGCATTTAGCTCGTCTGGTAGTTATTTAGCTCATCTTGTGGGCTCATGTCACTGGGCAGCTCTCAGCTGTGCTTCCCTTTGTAGTCTGTAATAGTTTGCAAGCCCTGCCACATGCGACGAGCGTCGGAGCCGGTGTAGTACGATTCGATCTTAGGCCTGTATTGACACCTTGCCTGTTTGATGGTTCGTCGGAGGGCATAGCGGGATTTCATATAATCTTCCGGGCTGGAGTCCCGCTCCTTGAAAGTGGCAGCTCTACCCTGACTGATGTGGTGTACTCCTCAATGCCATCGGAAGAATCTCGGAACATATTCCAGTCTGTGCTAGCAAAGCCGACCTGTAGTTTAGCATCTGCTTCATCTGCCAAATTTTTTATAAATCAAGTTAATGGTGCTTCCTGCTTTAATTTGTGCTTGTAATCAGGAGGATAGAATTATCGTTAGATTTTCCAAATGGAGGGCGATGGAGAGCTTTGTATGCGTCTCTGTGTGTGTAGCAAAGGTGGTTTCGATTTTTTTCTCCCTCTGGTTGCACATTTAACATGCTTGTAGAAATTAGGTAAAACTGATTTAAGTTTCCCTGCATTAAAGTCCCCAGCCACTAGGAGCGCCGCCTCTGGATGAGCGTTTTCCTGTTTGCTCATGGCAGTATATAGCTTATTGAGTGCGGTCTTAGTGCCAGCATTGGTCTGTGGTTGTATGTAGACAGCTACGAAAAATACAGATAAACTCTCTAGGTAGATAGTGTGGTCTACAACTTATCATGAGATACTCTACCTCAGTTGAGCAAAACCTAGAGACTTTCTTAGATATCATGCACCAGCTGTTCACATAAAAGCATAGGCCCCCGCCCCGTGTCTTACCAGAGGCTTCTGTTCTGTCCTGCCAATGGAGTGTTTAACCCGCCAGCTGTATGTTCTTAATGTCGGCGTTCAGCCACGACTCAGTGAAACATAAGTTATTCGTTTTTAATGTCCTGTTGGTAGAATATACGTGCTTTCAGCTCATCCCATTTTTTCCATCGATTGAACATTAGCTAGCAGGACAGAAGGCAAGGGCAGATTAGCCACTCATCGCCTTATCCTCACAAGGCACCCTGATATTGTTCCACTAAATCTCCAGTGAATCACGGGGATCTAGGCCTGGTCTGGTGTCTGTTGTAGTATATCCCTCCTGTCCGACTCATTGAAGAAGAACTCTTCGTCCAGTTTGAGGTGAGCAATCGCAGTTCTGATGTCCAGAAGCTCTATTCGGTCATAAAAGACGGTATCAGCAACATTATGTACAAAACAAGTTATGAACAACACTAAAAAACAAACAAAATAGCATGATTGGTTAAGAGCCGATAAGACGGCAGCCTTCCCCTCCGGCGCCATCAGAGTTAGATTATTTATTATATTTTATTTTTTCAAGTAGTCCAAATGTCAAACAAACTAAAATGCCTTAACAAAATCACATGTTCATGCAAGTCATTTGTTTAATGGATAAAAATGCTCACGTTAAATCCATCTATGATTATCAAAAAGCATAACTTGTGTGTCCCAAACTTCATGTGACTTTCGCTTTGGTCTTCCTATAACATGCTGGAGAACATGAATAGGCTATGTTCAGTAGCCTATATCCCCGGTATAGCTCCTGTCTTCCCTAATCTGCACTGGATTCGCTCAGTCATAAATGCGCAACTACTCACAGAATGTCTGAGATATCAAGTTATGGTACTGAGTGCATTTAATCAAATGTTTGCAGTCAAACAACCAATAATACTGCGCCCCACTAGTTCTTTGCCTGCGTTTGCGCCGGACTGCGTTCTCACCTGCAGCGAACTGCAGCACCTTTTTTGAGCAAACCTTGGTGCATTGTTTAGTGCACTCCCGAGTGCGGATAGTGTTCACAGCAGTCCGAACAAACCGAACTAAGGGGGACAATTTGGTGTGAAAGCCCCCTTAGAATGTCAGTGAGCAGGAAATTCTAAATATATATAAATATGAACTTGATTGAACAAAACATGCATGTATTGTATAACATAATGTCCTAGGCATGTCATCTGATGAAGATCATCAAAGGTTAGTGCTGCATTTAGCTGTGGTTTGGGTTTATGTGACATTATATGCTAGCTTGAAAAATGGGTGTCTGATTATTTCTGGCTGTGTACTCTGCTGACATAATCTAATGTTTTGCTTTCGTTGTAAAGCCTTTTTGAAATTGGACAGTGTGGTTAGATTAACGAGAGTCTTGTCTTTAAAATGGTGTAAAATAGTCATATGTTTGAGAAATTGAAGTAATAGCATTTCTAAGGTATTTGAATAATGCGCCACAGGATTCCACCTTCCCTAGAGAGGTTAACCTGTTTAGGATAGGGGGCAGTATTGACACGGCTGGATAAAAAACGTACCCGATTTAATCTGGTTACCACTCCTACCCAGTAACTAGAATATGCATATACTTATTACACATGGATAGAAAACACCCTAAAGTTTCTAAAACTGTTTGAATGGTGTCTGTGAGTATAACAGAACTCATTTGGCAGGCAAAAACCTGACAAGGTTTCAGGCAGGAAGTGGCCTGTCTGACAATGTGTCGTTCTTCTTGTCTCTGTTTATTGAAGAGTGAGGATCTTAGCTGTCCCGTGACACTTCCTACGGCTGCCATAGGGTCTCAGAAGGCGGCAAAAAGCTGAATCGTGGCTTTGCAGGCTCTGGCTGAAAAAAAGTAGCGCGTTTGGGTAGTGGCTGGTTACAGTACTGTGAGACTCAGGCTCGTGCCCGCGTCGACCGAAAGCTTTGTTTACTTTCCTCAGTTTAGCTAAATGGACATTCCCGGTCGGAATATTATCGCTTTTCTACGAGAAAAATGGCATAAAAATGGATTTTAAACAGCGGTTGACATGCTTCGAAGTACAGTAATGGAATATTTAGATTTTTTTTGTCACGAATTGCGCCATGCGCACGACCCTGATTTACCATTTCAGATAGTATCTGGGACACACGAACAAAACGCCGCTATTCCCGTGATGCCTGGGCTATGTACTTAGAATATTGCAAAATGTGCTTTCACCAAAAAGCTATTTTAAAATCGGACATATCGAGTGCATAGAGGAGTTCTGTATCTATAATTCTTAAAATAATTGTTATGCTTTTTGTGAACGTTTATCGTGAGTAATTTAGTAAAATGTTAGCGAATTCCCCGGAAGTTTGCGGGGGGTATGCTAGTTCTGAACGTCACATGCTAATGTAAAAAGCTGGTTTTTGATATAAATATGAACTTGATTGAACAAAACATGCATGTATTGTATAACATAATGTCCTAGGGTTGTCATCTGATGAAGATCATCAAAGGTGAGTGCTGCATTTAGCTGTCTTCTGGGTTTTTGTGACATTATATGCTAGCTTGAAAAATGGGTGTCTGATTATTTCTGGCTTGGTACTCTGCTGACATAATCTAATGTTTTGCTTTCGTTGTAAAGCCTTTTTGAAATCGGACAGTGTGGTTAGATTAACGAGAGTCTTGTCTTTAAATAGCTGTAAAATAGTCATATGTTTGAGAAATTGAAGTAATAGGATTTTTAAGGTTTTGAAAATCGCGCCACAGGCTTCAAGTGGCTGTTACGTAGGTGGGACGAATTCGTCCCGCCTAGCCCATAGAGGTTAAATTGGGTACGTTTTTTATCCGGCCGTGCAAATACTGCCCCCTTTCCCCAACAGGTTAACATTATAAATAGTCCTTTTGTTCGATAAAGTCCTTTATGTCCATAAAAACTCAGTTTAGCTGGCGTGCTTCAGTCAATAATCCACTCGGTTTCCTTCCTACAAAATTAATCCCAAATGTTACCAATAAATGTATCCAAATAAGTCAATCAACGTTTATAATCAAACCTTAGGTACCCTAATACGTAAATAAACGATAAAATTTAAGATGGAGAATCGTTATTGTCTTTACCGGAGAAAGATACCAAAGAACGCGCTCTCATTCACACGCTTGGAAACACTACAACCAAAATGGGAGCCACCTAGACAAACTACAATTTCTGGCTCATTTCTCCAAAAAACAGCCTGAAACTCTTTAGTGGAAATCTAGTGGAAGCCCTAGGAACTGCAATATTATAAAAGTGCCCTATTATAAAAGTGCCAGCCATTGAAATCAGTGGTAGGATGAATTGTTTTCATTTTGGGATGGTTTGTCCTCGGTTTCGCCTGTCATTTCAGTTCTGTTATACTCGCAGACATTATTTTAACAGTTTTAGAAACTTTAGAGTTTTCTATCAAAATCGACCTATTATATGCATATCCTAGCTTCTGGGCCTGAGTAGCAGGCAGTTTACTTTGGGCACGCTTTTCATCCGGACGTCAAAATACCGCCCTCTATCCCAAAGAAGTTAATGTGTGCAGTTAAAGCTGATGTTGTTATGGGTACACTCACAATACCACATCCAGAAAATATTTAGCTTTGCTGTTCAGCTGGCAAGAACAAACGGATCTGCTGTGCTAATAAGATCTTCCATTACAGGTTTTTATATCCCTGTGATTTAGCCATTGTGGCTCTGTTTAATCTGAACATATCCCACAGATAACATCTTGCATTTGCTAATACCCTCATTCCTGAGCTGAATTACTGTAGCATTACCGAATTACTGTTTGAAAGTTTGAAGTTATCACTGCAACACAAATACCCAAGGTTTAGACAGCGATAGATTCCAATCCACTCTTTTGTCAACAGTCTTTATATGAAAACATCAGCAATGAGGCCAACTTGTAGCAATCATGGAAATGGGAGATTCTCAGATTTACTTATATTGCATCATCCTAATTTGCATAAATTCCAGTTTCTTGAAGATAGTAAAACAAACATCACAACTTGGGAAGTTTATAACACTCTTAACAAGTAAAATACACAGTAAAAGGGTTAATTCCAGAGAGAATGGCAAATGTGTTCAGAATTGGGGCCAGCCTGTTGAGTTCAGGGGCACAGTACAGGCGGGCTGGATGCAGCCCAGAGACCTTTGAAAGCTCTGCTACATAGAGTCTCCTTTGTTCTCCAGCCTCACAGACGTGACAGAGAAATTCCCTCGTCTGACCAACCGCCATACGGCAAATGAATTGGCTTTCATTATATTATAGCTTACAGATACAGACAAAACTTTACGTCAGTTGATCCCTTACTCTCTGTAGCTGCTAAAATTAGTCTCAGAAAGGGAGGTCTCAAACATCATTCATAATCCTGACCCGATACACACACTCGCAGGCACTCCAGCATGCACGCCACACACACACACACACACACACACACACACACACACACACACACACACACACACACACACACACACACACACACACACACACACACACACAGCAGAACAGTAATTTAGACATAGACACATATCCAATCTGTAGTAAATCACTGACTCTGTCAGGATGTTAAATATGCAGAGCAGGTGCGATGCATAATTAACAGCTGTAAATTGCCTATATTTCCTCATGTTCATCTCTTCTGTCTGTCTGTCTGCCTGTGAGTCTACCTGCCTGTCTGTCTGTCTGTCAACACTGCTGCTGCACATACTGTCCTGCGTTTAGAAGCCAACCCCGATAGATGTTTGTTTCTCCTTGGTTATAACAGCTGGGTTGGTGGCTGTCTGCTGTTCTTTACTGTGTGGTCAGGGTTCTGTAGGTGTAGGGGTGGGACGGTCGACTACTGTGCTGTTCTGACTGTGTGGCCATTGGTCAAAGCAGATTTAGGTGCTCTAGAAGGCCAAATGGAATGGTGCCACCATGACAACCTGGCGGAACATAAGGCTCTGAACACACACAGTCACCACAAACAACACCGACGTTAACACAAACATGGCACACATTTGCTGTTTGTCTTCCTATTGTTTCTTCTCCCACTTCTGATTCCTCTAAAGCTCTTCTTTTGCAGTCGTTTTAATCCCACGCAATTTATATCCCTCACTCATTCTCAAACCTACAACCTTAAGTCAACCACTCACTTTTTCTTAGTCTCTCCTCTTCATTAAGTGTGCAGTGCTTGTGCAGCTCAAGACTTTCTCCTCCAAGCTAAATTATAATGAACTGAACATTGATCTTACAATGACTAAGGCACAGTGAATAAATCAACAAATGAAGCTGTAACTTGTCAGCTACATATTGCATGCTTAAGTCGAATCATGTTCATAAATAAAGAAAACAAATAACTTTCCACAACATGAACAGACACAATATCATGTCACTGAAATTCACTCTTTTTTTACACCAGTCTTTTTCTTTATCTTTTTCACTCTGCGTTATAGATTGCTAACTAGGTCTGCCTGTTCTTATACTGTATGTTACCACAACACTGTAAACCAGCTGCAGTGGTGTGGTGACACTCCTCCGATCCTGTTTGTGTCCATCGCCTCTCCTCCACTGAACTCCCCTGACCATGCAGGGAATATGGAATGATTGTTATGAAAGAGCAGAGGCATGGAGACTACAAGGTGTCGAAAGTGTTCCACAGGGATGCTGGCCCACGTTGACTCCAATGCTTCCTGCAGTTGTGTCAAGTTGGCTGGATGTCCTTTGGGTGGTGGATCATTCTTGATACACACTGGAAACTGTCGAGTGTGAAAAACACAGCAGAGTTGCCGTTCTTGACACACGCAAACCGGTGCGCCTGGCACCTACTACCATACCCCGTTCAAAGGCACTTAAATATTTTGTCTTGCCCATTCACCCTCTGAATATCGCACACACAATCCATGTCTCAATTGTCTCAAGTTTTAAAAATCCTTCTTTAACCTGTCTCCTCCCCGTCATCTACACTGATTTAACAGTAGGCATCAATAAGGGTCATAGCTTTGACCTGAATTCACCTGGTCAGTCTATGTCATGGATAGTGCATGCGTTCCTAATGTTTTGTACACTCAGTGTAAACTGTTGCCATCAAGTTAGACGCAAGGAGTCGTCTAGAATGTCATTGTATGCTGTAGTGTTAAGATTTCCCTTCACTGGAACTAAGGGGCATAGCCCGAACAATAAAAAACAACCCTGGACCATTATTCCTCCTCCACCAAACTTTACAGTTCAAATCTAATTGTATTTGTTACATGCGCAACAGGTGTAGACCTTACCGTGAAATGCTTACTTACAAGCCCTTAACCAATAATGTAGTTCAAGAAATAGAGTTAATAAAATATTTATTAAATAAACTATAGTAAAAAATTAAAAAGTAACACAAGAAATGTACTTAACAATAACGAGGCTATATATAGGGTGTATCGGTAGTGAGTCAATGTGCAGGAGTACAGGTTAGTCAAGGTAATTTGTAAAGTGAGGGGGGGGGGTCAATGTAAATAATCTGGGTGGCCATTTGATTAGTTTAGTTGTTCAGCAGTCTTATTGCTTGGGGGTAGAAGCTGTTGTTCCTAGACTTGGCGCTAGACTGTGCGTTAGCAGAAAGAACAGTCTATGACTTGGGTGACTGGAGTCTTTAACAATTCTTCCTCTGACACCACCTAGTATATAGGTCCTGGATGTCAGGAAGCTTGGCCCCAGTGATGTACTGAACTGTACGCACTACCCTCTGTAACGCTTTATGGTCAGATTCCGAGCAGTTGCTATACCAGGCGGTGATGCAACTGGTCAGGATGCTATCTTTTTGGTGCAGCTGTAAACATTTTTGAGGATCTGGGTACCCATGCCAAATCTTTTCAGTCTCCTGAAGGGGAAAATCTGTTGTCGTGCCCTCTTCACGACTGTCTTGGTGTGTTTGGACCATGATAGTTTGTTGGTGATGTGGACCCCAAGGAACTTAACTCTCAACCCGCTCCACTTCAGTCCCGTTGATGTTAATGGGGGCCTGTTCGGCCCTCCTTTTCCTATAGTCCACGATCAGCTCCTTTGTCTTGCTCACATTGAGAGGTTGTCCTGGCACAACACCACCAGGTCTCTGACCTCGACTCAATAGGCTGTCTCATTGTTGTCGGTGATCAGGCCTACCACTGTTGTGTCATCAGCAAACTTAATGATGGTGTTGGAGGTGTGCTTGGCCACGCAGTCGTGGGTGAACAGGGAGTACAGCAGTGGGCCAAGCACGCACCCCTGAGGGGCTCCAGTGTTGTTGCCTACTCTTACCACCTGGGGGCGGCCCGTCAGGATGTACAGGATCCAGTTGCAGAGGGAGGTCTTTAGTCCCAGGGTCTTTAGGTTAGTGATGAGCTTTGTGGGCACTATGGTGTTGAACGCTGAGCTGTAGTCAATGAACTGCATTCTCACATAAGTGTTCCTTTTGTCCAGGTGTGAAAGGGCAGTGTTTTGAGTGCGATTGAGATTGTGTCATCTGTGGATCTGTTGGTGCGGTATGCGAATTGGAGTGGGTCTAGGGAGTTGATATGAGCCATGAACAGCCTTTTAAAGCACTTCATGGCTACTGACGTGAGTGCTACGGGACGGTAATAATTTTTTCCTTCTTGGGCACAGGGACTATGGTGGTCTGTTTGAAACATGAAGGTATTACAGACTCGGCCAGGGAGAGGTTGAAAATGTCAGTGAAAAAACTTGCCAGTGTGTCCACACATGCTTTGAGTACACGTCCTGGTAATCTTTCTGGCCCCGAGACTTTGTGAATGTTAACTTTGTTTAAAGGTCTTGCTCACATCAGCTACGGAGAGCGTGATCACACAGTCATCTGGAACAACTGGTGCTCTCATGCATGCTTCAGTGTTGCTTGCCTCCAAGCGAGCATAAAAGGCATTTAGCTCGTCTGGTAGGCTTGCATCACTGGGCAGCTGGCGGCTGGGTTTCCCTTTGTAGTTCGTAATAGTTTACAAGCCCTGCCACATTTGAGTGTCAAGAGCCGGTGTAGTAGGATTCAGTCTTAGTCCTGTACTGACGCTTTTCCTGTTTGATGGTTCGTCTGAGGGCATTGCTGTATTTCTTATACACTTCCAGATTAGTATCCCACTCCTTGAAAGCGGCAGCTCTAGCCTATACCTCGATGCGGATGTTGCCTGTAATCCATGGCTTCTGGTTGGGAAATGTACGTACAGTCACTGTGGGGACGACGTCATCGATGGACTTATTAATGAAGCCGGTGACTGAGGTGGTACACTCCTCAATGCCATTGGATGAATACCGGGACATATTCCAGTCTGTGCTAGCACAACAGTCCTGTAGCGTAGCATCCGCTTCATATGACCACTTCCATACTGAGTGAGTCACTGTTACTTCCTGCTTTAGTTTTTCCTTGTAGTCAGGAATCAGGAGGATATAATTATGGTCATATTTGCCAAATGGAGGGCGAGGGAGAGCTTTGTATGCGTGCGTCTCTGTGTGTTGCGTAACGGTGGTCTAGAGTTTATATATTTTTTTTCCTCTGGTTGCACATGTGACATTTTAGGTAAAAAGGATTTAAGTTTGCCTGCATTAAAGTCCCCGGCCACTAGGAGCGCCGCTTCTGGAATAGCATTTTCTTGTTTGCTTCTGGCCTTATACACCTCATTGACTGCGGTCTTAGTGCCAGCATTGGTTTGTGGTGGTAAATAGACAGCTACGAATAATATAAATGTGAACTCTCTTGGTAGATAATGTGGTCCACAGCTTATCATGAGCAATACCTCAAGACTTTTTTAATATTAGACATCGCACTACAGCAGTTATTGACAAATACACACACCCCCACCCTCGTTTTACCAGACTTAGCAGCTCTGTCCTGCCAAAACACGGAGAAGTTAGCCAGCTCTATATAATCCGTGTCGTCGTTCGGGAAAGTCTCAGTGAAACATAAGAGATTCCAGTTTTTAATGTACCGTTGGTAGGATAGTTTTAATCGTAGACCGTCCAGTTTGTTTTCCAATGATTGCACGTTGGCCAATAATACAGAGGGTAGTGGTGGTTTACTCACTCCGACAAATTCTCACAAGGCACCCAGATCTCTGCCCCCTGTATTTTTGTCTTTTCTTCACGCAAATGATGGGGATTTGGGCCTAGACTCCGGGAAGCAGTATATTCTTTGCGTTGGACTCATTAAATAAAAAATCTTCATCCAGTTCGAGGTGAGTAATCGCTGTTCTGATGTCCAGAAGCTCTTTTCTGTCATAAGAGACGGTAGCGTCAACATTTATGTACAACATGCGTTACAAACAATGTGAAAAATGAACAAAATGGCACAGTTGGTTATGTCACCCCCTGATCTGTTTCACCTGTCTTTTTGAATGTCTCCACCCCCCTCCAGTTGTCGCCCATTATCCCCTGTGTATTTATACCTGTGTTCTCCATTTGTCTGTTGCCAGTTTGTTTTGTTTTGTCAAGCCTACCAGCGTTTTCCCCTCTGTTCCTGTCTCTCGATTGTTCCTGTTTTCTAGTGTTCCCGGTGTTGACCTTTTACGCCTGCCCTGAGCCGGCCTGCTGTCCTGTACCTTTTCCCCGCCTATCTGGATTACTGACCCCTGCCTGCCCTTGACCTGTCTTTTGCCTGTCCCTTTTGGATTAATAAACTGTTGTTACTTCGACGTTGTCTGCATCTGGGTCTTACCTGAAATGTGTTAGGTTAGGAGCTCGTAAAACAGCAGCCATCCCCTGCAGCTCCATTATTATTCAACAACTGCACTATGCATTGGGGCAGGTAGCGTTCTCCTGAAACCAAGATGCATCTGTTGTACTGCCAGATGGTGAAGTATGATTCATCACTCCAGAGAACTAATTTCCACTGTTTCAGAGTCCAATTGCAGCGAGCTTTACACCACTCCAGCCGACGCTTGGCATTGCGCATGGTGATCTTAGACTTGTGTGCGGTTGCTCGGCCATGGAAACCCATTCCATAAAGCTCCCAACGAACAGTTCTTGTGCTGACGTTGCTTCCAGAGGAAGTTTGGAACTTGGTAGTGAGTGTTGCAACTGAGGACAGACGATTTTTATGTTCTATGCACTCAGCAGTGAATAGTGAAGACATCAAAACTATGAATTTGCATGTATGAAATCATGTAGTAACTAAAAAAGTTGGAAACAAATGCAAACATTATTTTGAGATTCTTCAAAGTATCCAAACTTTTCCTTGATTACAGCTTTGCACACTCTTGTCATTATCTTAACCAGCTTCATGAGGTAGTCACCTGGAATGCATTTCTATTAACAGGTGTGCCTTGTTAAAAGTTAATTTGTGGAATTTCTTTCCTTAATGCATTTGAGCCAATCAGTTGTGTTGTGACAAGATAGAGGTGGTATACAGAAGATATGAAATTAGTTGCAAAATGAATAGGAAATATAGTCAAGACGTTGACAAGGTTATAAATAATGATTTTTAATTGAAATAATAGTGTCCTTCAAACTTTGCTTTCTTCAAAGAATCCTCAATTTGCAGCAATTACAGCCTTGCAGACCTTTGGCATTCTAGTTGTCAATTTGTTGAGGTAATCTGAAGAGATTTCACCTCATGCCTCCTGAAGCACCTCCCACAAGTTGGATTGGCTTGATGGGCACTTCTTACGTAGCATACGGTCAAGCTGCTCCCACAACAGCGCAATAGGGTGTCACGCGGAGCAGAACAGGTGAACCCAAGAGCAGATGAGGAAACTGGGATGAGGTAACCAAGATATTTATTGAAACACAGGGGTAAGATGGGGTGCAGGCCAGGGGAAGCTCGAGCGGATTGCAGGAAACAAGGTGCGGAGGCTGAGGCTGGAGTGAGGGGAGTTGGGACTGGGTAAGCAGGTCCGGAAAGGAATCCAAGGACGCAGTGGAGTGGGGGATCCAGGACAGAGTAGCAGGACTGATGAGACGTGGGACTGGAGACGGGGGCCAAAGTCAGAGCGGGCAGAACTGTAGCAGAGAGGAAAACAGCATCAGGCAAGGGAAAACAGGCATAACACGAAAACAGGAACTTAGCAGGAACAAACGGCTAAAAATGCAGACTGACTGAGCAGAGGTTACGATCTGGCAGCGTGGAAGTGGCAGGGCTGAGTATTTGTAGAGGTCTTGACTATGGAAGAGGTTGCAGCTGGTGGGGATCTGCTCTGCCTCCAGCACACCTGTCTCCACCCACACAATCTCTCAGACACACACACACACACACACACACACACACACACACACACACACACACACACACACACACACACACACACACACACACACACACACACACACACACAGAGGAAGAGGGAGCACACTGGGGGAGTGGTGGCAGGTTAGGGAGACACAGGATGAGAAGTAGAGGGCGTGGCAGGGGCAGATGTAACATAGGGTTGATATCTGGTGACTGTGCTAGCCACTCCATTATAGACAGAATACCAGCTGACTGCTTCTTCCCTAAATAGTTCTTGCATAGTTTGGAGCTGTGCTTTGTCATTGTCCTGTTGTAGGAGGAAATTGGCTCCAATTTCATCCCTTCCACAGGTTATGGCATTTGCAAATGATAGTGAGTGATAGCCTTCCTTCTTCAAGATCCCTTTTACCCTTTACAAATCTCCCACTTTACCATCACCAAAGCACCCCCAGACCATAAAATCGCTTCCACCATGCTTGACAGATGGCGTCAAGCACTCCTCCAGCATCTTTTCATTTTTTCTGCATCTCACAAATGTTTTTCTTTGTGATCCCGAACACCTCAAACTTAGATTTGTCTGTCCATAACACTTTTTTCCAATCTTCCTCTGTCCAGTGTCTGTGTTCATTTGCCCATCTTAATCTTTTCTTTTTATTGGCCAGTCTGAGATACGGCTTTTTCTTTGCAACTCTGCCTAGAAGGCCAGCATCCCGAAGTTGCCTCTTCACTGTTGACTTTGAGACTGGTGTTTTGCGGGTACTTTAATGAAGCTGCCAGTTGAGGTCTTGTGAGGCGTCTGTTTCTCAAACTAGACACTCTAATGTACTTGTCCCCTTGCTCAGTTGTGCACCGGGGCCTCGCACTCCTTTCTCTTCTGGTTAGAGCCAGTTTTCACTGTTCTGTGAAGGGAGTAGTACACAGCGTTGTACGAGACCTTCAGTTTCTAGGCAATTTCTCGCATGGAATAGCCTTCATTTCTCAGAACAAGAATCGACTGACGAGTTTCAGAAGAAAGTACTTTGTTTCTGGCCATTTTGAGCCTGTAATCGAACCCAGAAATGCTGATGCTCCAGATACTCAACTTGTCAAAAGAAGGCCAGTTGTATTGCTTCTTTAATCATGACAACAGTTTTCAACTGTGCTAACATAATTGCAAAATGGTTTTCTAATGATGAATTAGCCTTTTAAAAAGGATACATTTGGATTAGCTAACACAACGTGCATTTCGAACACAGGAGTGATTGTTGCTGATAATGGGCCTCTGTACGCCTATGTAGATATTTGATAAAAAAATAATACATTTCCAGCTACAATAGTCATTTACAACATTACCAATGGCTACACTGTATTTCTAATCAATTTGATGTTATTTTAATGGACAAAATGTTTTCTGTCTTTCAAAAACAAGGACATTTTTAAGTGACCCCAAACTTTGAACAGTAGTGTATATATATTTATATATTCCGGACTCTGGCATTGCTCGTCCTCATATTTCTTAATTTCATTTGCATTTTTGGGATTATTTGTGCATTGTTTTGGATCGCTAGGTATTACTGCACTGTTGGAGCTAGAAAAAAAGAATTTCCCTGCACCTGCAATAAAATATGCAAATCTGTGTACGTGACCAATAAACCTTGATTTGATTTTGATTTGATCCGAATAGGAGACCACCAATTATAACTCAAAGATTTACCTTTGTTATAATTGGCCATACTTAGAGAAAAGCGATCTGTGATCACAGAATCCAGGGAATCAGCAGTGTGTTTCTGTATCTCCATGGCAAAGGAGTGGAGGTGGGAGAGGGAACGTAAGGTTTATGATATATCATTCGCAAAGTCTTTGGTATGATTAAAACCACAGCTGGAACAGCAGACAAAATACTCAGTGGAGACAATACCAACGTCAAATGAGTATAGGGATTGCTGCTACTAAAGAAAGGCACCGCGATGGGGGAGAGGGGCACCGCGATGGGGGAGAGGGGCACCGCGATGGGGGAGAGGGGCAACCAAATGCGGGAGAAAGGCACCACAATGGGTGATATGTCAATTCAGACAAGGGAAAATAAATAATAAGACCAATAAGACTCTAAGACACATATCCAGAGGCACAATAATTAAGAATCCTTGGTGTCTTGAATAAAGCATCTGTAGGAGCTAAGTGAGAGGACGAGAGGAGTTAGGAATACCAGACCAACTGAACTATTATACTCCCACTATTAAACCTGCAACTACATTTTATTCAGTGATCAAATTTATTTATATAGCCCTTCTTACATCAGCTGATATCTCAAAGTGCTCTACAGAAACCCAGCCTAAAACCCCAAACAGCAAGCAATGCAGGTGTAGAAGCATGGTGGCTAGGAAAAACTCCCTAGAAAGGCCAAAACCTAGGAAGAAACCTAGAGAGGAACCAGGCTATGAGGGCAGGCCAGTCCTCTTCTGGCTGTGCCGGGTGGAGATTATAACAGCACATGGCCAAGATGTTCAAATGTTCATAAATGACCAGCATGGTCAAATAATAATAATCATAGTAGTTGTCAAGGGTGCAACAAGTCAGTAACACAAGAGTAAGTGTCAGTTGGCTTTTTCATAGCCGATCTTTGAGAGTATCTCTACTGCTCCTGCTGTCTCTAAACAGTAGGTCTGGGACAGGTAGTACGTCCGGTGAACAAGTCAGGGTTCCAGCAGGTCTGGGACAGCATGTCTGGGACAGGTAGCACGTCCGGTGAACAGGTCAGGGTTCCATAGCTGCAGGCAGAACAGTTGGAACTGGAGCAGCAGCACGGTCAGGTGAACTGGGGACAGCAAGGAGTCATCAAGCCAGGTAGTCCTGAGGCATGGTCCTAGGGCTCAGGTCCTCCGATAGAGAGAAAGAAAGAAAGAGAGAATTAGAGAGAGCATATTTAAATTCACACAGGACACCAGAAAAGACAAGAGAAATAATCCAGATGTGACAGACTGACCCTAGACCCCCGACACAAACTACTGCAGCATAAATACTGGAGGCTGAGACAGGAGGGGTCAGGAGACACTGTGGCCCCATCCGATGTAACCCCCAGACAGGGCCAAACAGGTAGGATATAACCCCACCCACTTTGCCAAAGCACAGCCCCCACACCACTGGAGGGATATCTCCAACCACCAACTTACCATCCCGAGACAAGGCCGAGTATAGCCCACAAAGATCTCCGCCACGGCACAACACAAGGGGGGGTGCCAACCCAGACAGGAAGACCACGTCAGTGACTCAACCCACTCAAGTGACGCACCCCTCCCAGGGACGGCATGGAAGAACACCAGTAAGCCAGTGACTCAGCCCCTGTAATAGGGGTAGAGGCAGAGAATCCCAGTGGAGAGAGGGGAAACCGGCCAGGCAGAGACAGCAAGGGCGGTTCGTTGCTCCAGCCTTTCAGTGGTAGGTATTTAGGCCGGGATTTAATATGACTGCACCGTTGGAGTCTGCAACGTTTACCTTGAATGCAATCTCCCCAAACACAGGAACATTGCCTTTTATTGTTGACAATGCACGATCGTATTGAATCCTGGCCTCAGTGTTAGGTCGGTATTGTATACACAGTACCCATAACTGAACTGAGAGAGATAAAGAGAGATTTATACTGTAAGCAATGCTCTTGCTTTAGTAGAACGGATACCATCACCATATGATAGTATAAGAAGTCTTATAGAGTGACAGATTGAAGCACAGAATATGCTCCTGGCAATATTTCTTCTGTTGTTTTGTGGCCTATGGCACTTCAGAGATTTTTAGTATATATTACATCAACACATGCTGTGCTCTGTAGTGCTGCTGCTGCTCAGAAGTTCAGTCAGTCAGTCTTGACCTAATTTCCCCATTCCCACTCACACGTATCTAATCCAGCCCAGCCTCTATTACCATAGTCACAGCCTCACTGTACTCCGTATAACTTCACACTACGTTCCTTTCCTGCATCATTACACACCCCTTTCTCTCTCTCTCTCTCTCCCTCCCTCAATCTCTCTCCCTCTATCTCTCACATAACTCCTACTCTATAAACACCATATTAGCAGTACATACTGAAGTTATCATCTCCAACTCGTCTCCTCTCTCTGACACTGTTTCTGGCGTTTCCAGTAGAACAAGGACACAGTCAAACTCCTCAGTTATTTTTTTCACCAAAATATCTCCATTGTGGTTTGGTAGTGAACATGTTTACATACACCGGGATTAAATGAATATAACATAAAATAAATACAGCTATCAAGTACACTGACTATACTGTTGATGTCTGCAATAGTCGGATTTGTAGGATTAAAACCCCTCTACTCCTCTCTCTTCACAGAGCTGCGGTAGAGTACCGAGTATAGTCTCTTTGGTGTTTTAGGTGTTGAAGTCGTGAGTCTCTGGGCTTGTCCCAAATGGCCCTCTATTCCCTAAATAAAGGGAATAGGGTATTCATGTGGCAGGCAATAGAGCCCACCTCGGCAAGCTTTGGCTGGCTGCTCCTCTGTGACCATATGGCCTGCCTGCTCCCTTGCTGTCTCTTTCATGCCTCAACACTGACGAGGCGAGAGAAGGGGGGATTAATATTTATTTATCTGAGCCGGTCTCTTTCCCCCGGTCCTCTGCTTCCTGTGCAGTCAGGCCAGCAGGGTTAGGATGTGGGGCCTGCATCCACAGGCAGGAGATAGATGGGGAACACTTGGCATGCTCTGACTGCTGCAGAAGAGAGGTAAGCTCCAAGATAACCAAGACCATACCGTAGATGAGAGAACTGTTTTGTCTTGGTGTTTGCAAAATAGAATTCATGAAGCAAGCCTACATTTATCTAGATTAAATTAAGATTTTGGGTCACTGGCCTACACACAATACCCCACAATGTCAAAGTGGAATTATGTTTTAGACATTTTTACAAATTAATAAAAATGTAACAGCTTAAATGTCTTGAGTCAATAAGTATTCAACCCCTTTGTTATGTTAAGCCTAATACGTTCAGGGGTAAAATGTGCTTAACAAGTCACATAAGTTGCATGGACATGGTCTGTGTGCAATAAGTGTTTAATATTATGATTGACACATGCATGGAATTTCAAACACAGGTTCAACCACAAAGACCAGGAGGTTTTCCAAAGCAGACATTGAATATCTCTTTGAGCATGGTGAAGTTATTAATTACACTGTGGATGGTCTATTAATGCACCCCATCACTTCAAAGATATAGGTGTCCTTCCTAACTCAGTTGCCGGAGAGGAAGGAAACCGCTCAGGGATTAACACCATGAGGACAATGGTGACTTTAAAACAGTTACAGAGTTTAATGGCTGTGGTAGGAGAAAACTGAGAATGAGTCAACAACATTGTAGTTACTCCACAATACTAACCTAATTGACAGAGTGAAAAGAAGAATAAAACATTTCAAAACACTAAAGGCACTACTACTGCAAAAAATGTGGCAAAGCAATTCAGTTTTTGTCCTGAATATAAAATGTTATGTTTGGGGAAAATCCAATACAACACATTCATTTGTTTTTTTCAAGCATAGTGGTGGCTGCATCATGTTATGGGTATACTTGTAATCGTTAAGGACTGGGGAGTTTTTCAGTATAAAAAAAAAATGGAATGGAGCTAAGCACAGGCAAAATCCTAGAGGAAAACCTGGTTCAGTCTGCTTTCCACCAGACACTGGGAGATTAATTCACCTTTCAGCAGGACAGTAACCTAAAGCACAAGGCCAAATCTACACTGGAGTTGCTTACCAAGAAACAGTGAAAGTTCCTGAGTGGCCGAGTTACAGTTTTGACTTAAATCTACATGAAAATCTATGGCAAGACCTAAAAAGGGTTGTCTAGCAATGATCAACAACCAATTTGACAGAGCTTGAAGAATTTTGAAAATAATAATTGGCACAATCCAGGTGTGGAAAGCTCTTAGAGAATTACTCAGAAAGACTCACAACAATATTCGCTGCCAAAGGCTCTTCTACAAAGTATTGACTCAGTGGTATGAATACTTATGTAAATGAGATATTTCTGTATTTCATTTTCAATAAATGTACAAAAATGTCTACAAACATGTTTTCACTTGGTCATTATGGGGTATTGTGTGTAGATGGGTGAGAGAAAAATAGATGAATTGAATCCATTTTGAATTCAGGCATTAACACAACAAAATGTTGTATGAATACTTTCTGAAGGCACTGTCATATGAACAAAAATATGAATGCAACATGCAACAATTTCAAAGATTTGACTGTGTTACAGTTCATATGAGGAAATCAGTCAATTTAAATAAATTAGGCCCTAACCTATGGATTTCATATGACTGGGAATACAGATATGCATCTGCTGGTCACAGATACCTCAGGATCTCGTCACGGTATTTCTGTGCATTCAAATTTCAATACATTTCATAAATAAAATGCAATTGTGTTCATTGTCTGTAGCTTATGCCTGCCCAAACCATAACCCCAACGCCACCATGGGGCACTCTGTTCACAACATTGACATCAGCAAACCGCTCACCCACACGACGCCATACACGTGGTCTGCGGTTATAAGGCCGGTTGGACGTACTGCCAAATTCTTTAAAACAACATTGGTAGATGGTAGAGAAATGACCAATCAATAATCTGGCAAAAGCTCTGGTTGACATTCCTGCTGTCAGCATGCCAATTGCAGGCTCCCTGAAAACTTGAGACATCTGTGGCAATGTTTTGTTACAAAACTGAACATTTTAAGTGTGGCCTTTTATGGTCCCCAGCACAAGGTGCACCTGTGTAATGGTCATGCTGTTTAGTCTGATTCTTGATATGCCACACCTGTCAGACTGATGTATTATCTTGACAAAGGAGAAATGCTCACTAACTGCAATGTAAACACATTTTGTGCACAATTTTTGAGAGAAATAAGCTTTTTGTGCATATGGAACATTTCTGGGATCTCTTATTTCAGCTGATGAACCATGCGATCAACACTTAACATGTTGTGCACATTTTTGTGTTCAGTGTAATTACATGTTGAACCAATGAGCATTTTAATGTGAATTTCATTTCATTCTGAGTGTACTACTTCCAAGTTGTTTTATTGGCTTTGAAAGTGGAAAAAGAAGGATTAAACCTACATATCATTCTGATGAGTTGAGACTTGTAGGCTACACAGACCTCCCCTTACACAGAGACACAGACCTCCCCAAGCACAGGAACAAACCCACTGTGGATGTCGTTAGGTTGTCACAAACAGAGCAACCTGACGGTATACTGTTAAAACACATATAATAAACCCACCATCCACCATATAGTTTATGCAATGTTTCACACAAGGCTACCGCTTGGCTCACTGTCTTTGTGACTGTGTGTGTCTGTCTCTGAACCACAACCAGATCTGTTGTAGCCACAGTTCCATGTCCCAAGGGGCCATGACAAAGAAGAGGGAAGGAGTAACATACAGTAACACTGGTTATATTGGTGTTTGTCTCTGAACCACAACCAGATCTGTTGTAGAGCATTTACAATCTCTAGATATAACTGAAGGGAGCCTATCTATGACTCATTTACCTCTTCCTTTATCTGTGAAGTGGCTGGGCCTGGCAGGAATGTCTGTCTTGGCATGGGATGCCGTGCTGTTGTTATGTCCTGCATTTCCATGTGAGCAGGACGGAGTGTGTGTGTATGTGTTTGGGCACATACCTGCGTGCGTGCGTGTGTGTGTGTATATTGGAAATAGACTAGCATCCTGTTTAACACAGTCCACCACAGATCTTTGGAGCTTACTGGAGCTGTTGATTGTGACTGAGACTTATAAAAGTGCGTCTTAAACAATGTATAGTTGTGATTGCTAGGCATACAAATAACATAATTTTTTTCATACCTTTGAAACGAGGTCTAGTTACGGCCGCAACCAGACTAGATTGTGAACTACTCTTCTCAATCAATCAATCAAATGTATTTAGAAAGCCCTTCTTACATTTTACATTTAAGTCATTTAGCAGACGCTCTTATCCAGAGCGACTTACATCAGCTGATGTCACAAAGTGCTGTACAGAAACCCAGCCTAAAACCCCAAACAGCAAGCAATGCAGGTGTAGAAGCACGGTGGCTAGGAAAAACTCCCTAGAAAGGCCAGAACTTAGGAAGAAACCTAGAGAGGAACCAGGCTCTGAGGGGAGGCCAGTCCTCTTCTGACTGTGCCAGGTGGAGATTATAACAGCACATGGCCAAAATGTTCAAATGTTTGTTCATAGATGGCCAGCAGGGTCGAATAATAATAATTACAGTGGTTGTAGAGGGTGCAACAGGTCAGCACCTCAGGAGTAAATGTCAGTTGGCTTTTCATAGCCGATCACTGAGAGTATCTCTACCGCTCCTGCTGTCTCTAGAGAGTTGAAAACAGCAGGTCTGCGACAAGGTAGCACATCCGGTGAACAGGTCAGGGTTCCATAGCTGCAGGCAGAACAGTTGAAACTGGAGTAGCAGCATGGCCAGGTGGATTGGGGACAGCAAGGAGTCATCAAGCCAGGTAGTCCTGAGGCATGGTCCTAGGGCTCAGGTCCTCCAAGAGAGAAAAAAAGAGAGAGAATTAGAGAGAGCATCCTTAAATTCACACAGGACACCGGATAAGACAGGAGAAATACTCCAGATATAACAGACTGACCCTAGCCCCCCGACACAAACTATTTCAGCATAAATACTGGAGGGGTCGGGAGACACTGTGGCCCCGTCCGAAGATACCCCGGACAGGGCCAAACAGGCAGGATATAACCACACCCACTTTGCCAAAGCACAGCCCCCACACCACTAGAGGGATATCTTCAACCACCAACTTACTATCCTGAGACAAGGCCGAGTGTAGCCCACAAAGATCTCCGACATGGCACAAACCCAAGGCGGGCGCCAACCCGGACAGGAAGATCACATCATTGACTCAACCCACTCAAGTGGCGCACCCCTCTTAGGGACGGCATGGAAGAGCGCCAGTGACTCAGCCCGTCAAGTCATATGACTTGACGCGAGGGAGATAAGCACGCATCATTTGCGGAGCCGCATAGCCAGAGAATTACAGTTTTTTACAAACGCTAGGACCCATTTCTCAATATTTAGGTCACTTTTTTAAAACTCTTCACACAGTTCTCCTAACCAACTTTCATCTTGGCACAGCAGTTAATTTCACATCCAAAATACACTAAAACTACCAAAACACTTCATGCACGTTTCAAATCAACTCATTCTTCCATAACACTAGCGAAGGTTGTCACCCAACAAGCACACTTTGTCACTCATAAAACAATGACCTAAAAAAATAACAGGTAGCATTACACAATGTATTCTTTTGTAAAATGTCTTTACAAAACAATAATGACACCTCTCTACTGTTTAGAATTCACTGCAGTGCAGTATATATTACAGGAATGAATCAGACATGATGCAATATGCTTCAGCATGTTTTATGTCATTTTTTGGTATTGAGTGATTCCAAAATACAATCATTTGTATATACACCATCTGCAGATATAGTAGCAATGCTAGTCAACCTTGTCTTTTGCATTTTGCCACAGGTTCTCATCCACATAACATCTTATGTCATCTTGGGCAACACACCTAGGAAAGAATCTTTTGGCATGCCTGGTCCATCCCTGGCAATCTTCTGCAGATATGTCCAGGCATCCAGCATTCATTGCTTCTAGGAGGGACATGTGGATGGTGGTCATAAACCTTCCACCTCCATGAGGAGAGTAATTCCTCTATGGGGTTGAGGAATGGAGATTAAGGTGGGAGGAAAAGTGACAACGTCCTGGGATGGGCTGCAAACCACTATGTGACTGCACGGGAGTGGTGAAATGCCACATTGTTCCATACAATTACAAACGTTGGCAGATTTCGCCTCACTGCACCCCTTTCCACACCTGGCACAACCCTTCCATAGAGGTCATCCAGGAATGAAATGAGACGCTCGGTGTTGTATGGCCCAATTAGCAGTTTGTGTAACAGCAATCCATCAGAGGATATCAGAGGATATTGCTGCACACATTGTGATGTTGGCACCCCTCTGGCCCGGGACTTCCACTGTGGCTCCTTTCCCAATCACATTCCTTCCTCGCCGCCGTGTTTTGGCCAAGTTGAAACCAGCCTCGTCCACAAAGATGAATATGTGGGGTGTTTGCCTGGCTTCAATCTCGATGACTCTTTAAAATAAATCCACAAGACAACATAAGAGTTAGGCTATTACGGTAGTTTACATTATACCTAATAACATGCCATTGTGTGCTTCTGCCCTGTTTGGTTTTGATCAAAAACAGTTCTGTATTTTAAATCAAATCAAACGTTATTGGTCACATACACATGGTTAGCAGATGTTAATGCGAGTGTAGCGAAATGCTTGTCCTTCCAGTTCCGACAGAGCAGTAATATCTAACAGGTAATCTAACAATTCCCCAACAACTACCTAATACACACAAATCTAAAGGGGTGAATGAGAATATGTACATGTAAGTATATGGTTGAGCGATGGCCGAGCGGCATAGGCAAGGTGCAATAGATGGTATAAAATACAGTAAATACATATGAGTAATGTAAGATATGTAAACATTATTCAAGTGGCATTATTTGGCATGGCATTGTTTAAAATGAATGGTGATCCATTTATTAAAGTGGCCAGTGAATGGGTCTCAATGTAGGCAGCAGCCTCTCTGAGTTAGTGATGGCTGTTTAACAGTCTGATGGCCTTGAGAAAGAAGCTGTTTTTCAGTCTCTCGGTCCCAGCTTTGATGCACCTGCACTGACATCGCCTTCTGGATGGTAGCGGGGTGAACAGGCAGTGACTCGGGTGGTTGTTATCCTTGATGATATTTTTAGCCTTCCTGTGACATCGGGAGCTGTACATATCATGGAGAGCAGGTAGTTTGCCCCCAGTGATGCGTTGGGCAGACCTCACTACCCTCTGGAGAGCCTTGCAGTTGTGGGTGGAGCAGTTGCCGTACCAGGCAGTGATACAACCCGACAGGATGCTCTCAAGTGTGCATCTGTAAAAGTTTGATTGTTTTTGGTGACAAACCAAATTTCTTCAGCCTCCTGAGTTTGAAGAGGTGCTGTTGCGCCTTCTTTACCACACTGTCTGTGTGAGTGAACCATTTCAGTTTGCATGAGATGTGTACGCCGAGGAACTTAAAACTTCTCCACTACTGTCCCTTCGATGTGGATAGGAGGCTGCTCCCTCTGCTGTTTCCTGAAGTCCACGATCATCTCCTTTGTTTTGTTGACATTGAGTGAGAGGTTGTTTTCCTGACACCACACTCCGAGTGCCCTCACCTCCCTGTAGGCTGTCTCGTCGTTGTTGGTAATCAAGCCTACCACTGTAGTGTCGTCTGCAAACTTGTTGATTGAGTTGGAGGTGTGCATGGCCACGTAGTCATGGGTGAACAGGGAGTACAGGAGGGGGATGAGCATGCATCCTTGTGGGGCCCCAGTGTTGAGGGTCAACGAAGTGGAGATGTTGTTTCCTACCTTCACCACCTGGGGGCGGCCCGTCAGAAAGTTCAGGACCGGCCTGGGTTGAGACCCAGAGCCTCCAGCTTGATGATGAGCTTGGAGGGTACTATGGTGTTGAATGCTGAGCTGTAGTCAATGAACAGCATTCTTACATAGGTATTCCTTTTGTCCAGAAAGGATCGGGCAGTGTGATGGTGATTGCGTCGTCTGTGGACCTGTTGGGGCAGTATGCAAACTGAAGTGTGTCTAGGGTGGCCGGTAAGGTGGAGCTGATATAATCCTTTACTAGTCTCTCAAAGCACTTCATGATGACAGAAGTGAGTGCTATGGGGCGGTAGTCATTTAGTTCAGTTATCTTTGCCTTCTTGGGTACAGGAACAATGGTAGCCATCTTGAAGCATGTGGGAACAACAGACTGGGATAGGGGGCGATTGAATATGTCCGTAAACACACCAGTCAGCTGGTCTGCGCATGCTTTGAGGACGTGGCTAGGGATGCCGTCTGGGCCAGCAGCCTTGCAAGGGTTAACACGAGGGTTAACACGTGTAAATGTTTTACTCCCATCAGCCACAGAGAAGGATGGGGGGGCAGTCCTTGTTAACGGTGGTGATTGTGGCACTGTATTATCCTCAACATGGGCAAAGAAGGTGTTTAGTTTGTCTGGAAGTGTGACGTCGGTGTCCGCGACGTGGCTAGATTTCTTTTTGTAGTGCGTGATTTCCTGTAGACCCTGCCCCATGCGTCTCGTGTCTGAGCCGTTGAATTGCGACTCCACCTTGTCCCTGTACTGGCATTTCACTTGCTTGATTGCCTTGTGGAGAGAATAACTACACTGTTTATATTCAGACATATTCCCAGACCTCTTTCCATGGTTAAATGCGGTGGATCGCGCTTTCAGTTTTGCGCAAATACCGACATCCATCCACTGTTTTGAGTTAGGGTAGGTTTTAATAGTCACAGTGGGTACAACATCTCCAATGCACTTCTTTATAAACGCACTCACCGAGTCAGCGTTATAGGTCGATGTTGTTCTCTGAGGCTTACCGGAATATACTGACAAGGCAAAAATCTGTTGTTCTGCCCCTGAACAAGGAGGCCACCTGGCCAGAACAAGGCAGTTAACCCACTGTTACTAGGCCGTCATTGTAAATAAGAATTTGTTCATAACTGCCTAGTTAAATAAAGGTTAAATAAAAAAAGTTAAACATTTAAAAAAATATATTCCAGGCCGCGTGATCAAAACAATCTTGAAGCGTGGCTTCCGATTGGTCGGACCAGCGTTGAATGGTTCTCGTCACTGGTACATCCTGTTTAAGTTTCTGCCTATAAGACGGGAGGAGCAAGATGGCGTCATGGTCGGATTTGCCGAAAGGAGGGCGGGGGACGGCTTTGTATGCATTGCGGAAGTTAGAGAAGCAGTGGTCGAGAGTATTGCGCATGCGCATAGTGCAATCAATATGTTGGAAGAATTGTTCTCAAATTTGCTTTGTTAAATGCAGCCTCAGGATGTATGGTTTCCAGTTTGCATATAGTCCAGTGAAATTCCCTGATGGCTGTCTTGGTATCAGCTTGAGGGGGAATGTACACAGCTGTGACTTTAAATGACGAGAATTCTCTTGGTAGGTAAAATGGCCGGCACTTGGTTGTAAGGAATTCTAGATCGGGTGAACAGAAGGACTTGAGTTCCTGTATGTTGTTATGATTACACCATGAGTCGTTAGTCATAAAGCATACACCCCGCCCTTCCTTTTCCCAGAGAGGTGTTTATCTCTGTCGGCGCAATGCATGGTGAAGCCCGGTGGCTGAACCGATTCTGACAACATATCCCGAGAGAGCCATGTTTCCATGAAACAGAGAATGTTACAATATCTGATGTCTCTCTGGAAGGCAACCCTTGCTTGAATTTTTATCTACATTGTTGTCAAGAGACTGGACATTGGCTAGTAGTATACTCGGGAGCGGTGTGTGATGTGCACGTCTACGGAGCCTGGCCAGGTAGCCGCTTCGTCTGCCCCTTCTGCAGCGTCATTGTTTTGGATCGCCTACTGGAATTAGCTCCATTGTCCTGGGTGGTGGTCCGAACAAAGGATCCGCTTCAGGAAAGTCGTATTCCTGGTCGTAATGTTGGTAAATTGACGTTGCTATCATATCCAATAGTTCATCCTGGCTATATGTAATAAGACTTAAGATTTCCTGGGGTAACAATGTAAGAAATAATACATAAAAACAAAATACTGCATAGTTTCCTAAGAACTTGAAGCGAGGTGACCATCTCTGTCGGCGCCATGCTATTCATCTTACCTGGACATATTGGTTCCTGAGTTGCTTGACTCGTTCAGAGTTCCTCTCAAAGGTGACAGTGTACAACTGCTTCATCCTGACTTGATGTTGTTTCAGGACTCTAGAAATAGTTGTTATGCTTACATTGTGAATATTTCCAAATGTAATGTTATCTGCCAACACTCTGTCCCGAATCTCTGTGAGTTTTATGCCATTGGTTCTGATGTCCATATCAATGATTGCAGTTTCCTGCACAGCAGTGAAAATCCTACCTCTCCTGCCTGTGGAAGGTAATCGTTGGGTCTTAAGCAGAAATACAAAAACAATTACACACAAGTGGGTTTGGAGGCTCAATTTACTTCTGTAATGTGCAGTTCAGTCAGATGCCCTTGCAGAATGCACATCTTAATTTCTCACAATAGATGCCACTGTTGAGCGTTGCAGATTTGGCTGCACACTCAGAACAGCTTCTCACATTGATAGACCATGATTTATTACATGATCAATTATAGTAGCCCTAGTCTCATATGAGACTACAGCTCTTGATCTTCCTCTCAGTCTTCTTCCACCACATATACGTACTCCTCTCCCTCTCCCAGCCACTCTGTTCCTCTGTCAGCCACTTCTCCATCTCTGGCTGGGTCCATGTTTACATTACAGTACAGCATTATTCCTAAGATGTCCCGTTTTGTATAGATGGTAATGAAATTGAAAGACTAACACCTGGTTAGGTGTTCAGCTACAATGGGAATCAGCTGTGTTTGGTGTAATTGTTTTGATAGTATTTCATTTTTTAGATTATAATGTATTTCAATACGGTATTACTGTAGAAATGTAGCAAATTGATTAAAAAAAGATTCATTGATGTGAATCACACTGCTGCACTCTCATTTAGCTATTTGTGGCAGCGATTATAGCCTTTAATCTTCTTGGGTATGAAGCTACAAGCTTGGCACACCTGTATTTGGGGAGTTTCTCCCACTCTTCTCTACAGATACTCTCAAGCTCTGTCAGGTTGGATGGGGAGCGTCGCCTCACAGCTATTTTCAGGTCTCTCCGGAGATGTTCTATTGGGTTCAAGTCTGGGCTCTGGCTGAGCCACTCAAGGACATTCAAAGACTTGTCCTGAAGCCACTCCTGCGTTGTCTTGGCTGTGTGCTCAGGTTTGTTGTCCTGTTGGAAGGTGAACCTTCCCCCCCAGTCTGAGGTCCTGAGCCCTCTGGAGCATGTTTTCATCAATGATCTCTCTGTACATTTAGGAAGTAACCTACCCACATATACAGTTGAAGTCAGAAGTTCACATACACTTAGGTTGGGGTCATTAAAACTTGTTTTTCAACCACTACACACATTTCTTGTTAATAAACTATATTGGCAAGTCGGGTAGGATATCTACTTTGTGAATGACACAAGTAATTTTTCCAACAATGGTTGACAGACAGATTATTTCACTTATAATTCACTGTATCACAATTCCAATGGGTCAGAAGTTTACATACACCAAGTTGACTTTAAACAGCTTGGAAAATTCCAGAAAATGATGTCATTGCTTTAGAAGCTTCTGATAGGCTAATTGACATAATTGGAGTCAATTGGAGGTGTACCTGTGGATGTATTTCAAGGCCTACCTTCAAACTCAGTACCTCTTTGCTTGACATCATGGGAAAAGCAAAAGAAATCAGCCAAGACCTCAGAAAAAAATTGTAGACCTCCACAAGTCTGGTTCATCCTTGGGAGCAATTTCCAAACGCCTGAAGGTACCATGTTCATCTGTACAAACAATGGTACGCAAGTATAAACACCATGGACCACGCAGCCGTCATACCGCTCAGGAAGGAGACGCATTCTGTCTTCTAGAGATGAACGTACTTTGGCGCGAAAAGTGAAAATCAATCCCAGAACCACAGCAAAGGACCTTGTGAAGATGCTGGAGGAAACAGGTACAAAAGTATCTATATCCACAGTAAAATGAGTCCTATATCGACTTAACCTGAAAGGCCTCTCAGCAAGGAAGAAGCCACTGCTCCAAAACCGCCATAAAAAAAGCCAGACTACGGTTTGCAACTGCACATGGGGACAAAGATTGTACTTTTTGGAGAAATGTCCTCTGGTCTGATGAAACAAAAATAGAACTGTTTGGCCATAATGACCATCGTTATGTTAGGAGGAAAAAAGGGGTGGCTTGCAAGCCGAAGAACACCATCCCAACCGTGAAGAACTGGGGTGGAAGCATCATTTTGTGGGTGTGCTTTGATGCAGGAGGGGCTGGTGCACTTCACAAAATGGATGGCATCTTGAGGAAGGACAATTATGTGGCTATATTGAAGCAACATCTCAAGACATCAGTCAGTAGGTTAAAGCTTGGTCTCAAATGGGTCTTCCAAATGGACACTGACCCCAAGCATACTTCCAAAGTTGTGGAAAAATGGCTTAAGGACAACAAAGGTATTGGAGTGGCCATCACAAAGCCCTGACCTCAATCCTATAAGAAATTTGTTGGCAGAACTAAAAATCGTGTGCGAGCAAGGAGGCCTACAAACCTGACTCAGTTTTTCCAGGTCTGTCAGGAGGAATGGGCCAAAATTTACCCAACTTATTGTGGGAAGCTTGTGGAAGGCTACCCGAAACGTTTTACCCAGGTTAAACAATTTAATGGCAAAGCTACCAAATACTAATTGAGTGTACGTAAACATCTGACCCACTGGGAATGTGATGAAAGAAATTAAAGCTGAAATTCTCTCTACTATTATTCTGACATTTCACATTCTTAAAATAAATTGGTGATGCTAACTGACCTAAAACAGGGAATGTTTACTTGGATTAAATGTTAGGAATTGTGAAAAGCTGAGTTTAGGTGTATTTGGCTAAGGTGTATGTAAACTTCTGACTTCAACTCTATATATTTACAAGCATTGATTTGATATGAAAAGGAGATAAAGAAAGAGGAGCCTTCCTTACTGATGTGCAATTCCATTGAACAGAAAATTAGAACAATACATGTTTATGGCTTTCTTTCTGTATTTTTAATCCTTGTAATGGCAGACTGTAAAGCCATACTTTTTCTCTTTTCTTGTGCCTCATGTATGTCAGCATCTGTTTTGAGTCCTACAACCAGTAGGATTCCTCTTAGAGCTGTAGGCATCCCCACTCTTCTCCTTCTACCAATTTGTTGCTAGGTGTGGTGCTATTGGCTGCACCATCTGCAGTACCAGTCAAAAGTTTGGACACAGCTACTCATTCAAGGGTTTTTCTTTATTTTTACTATTTTCTACCTTGTAGAATAGTGAATGCTTCAAAAATATGAAATAACACATGTGGAATCATGTAGTAACAAAAATGGGTTAAATTCTTCAAATTAGCCACCCTTGCCTTGATAGCAGCTTTGCACACACTTGGCATTCTCTCAACCAGCTTCACCTGCTTTACATTATTCTTATAGTTGTTAATTTAGCTACAAACTTTCTTTACCCAACCGTGGGGCAGACTATGTATGTTCCCACACTCGGGACTCTGACTCTCTATTGGTTACACAGACTTTTGGCCTCCCATCGTATTCTAACCACCTCTCGCCGCCTTTGTATTCATGTTACCTGATGAAAATGCTGTACAATATGATCTTGCTACCATCTGATGCACATTCAGATATCATAAATCAGCACTGCAGCGCTCTCCCTGTCCTATGCCGTGCCTTGATTGCATTACTGTTGATGATATCTGGAAATGTGCATGTACACCCTGGCCCATCTACTGTTGCTTGCCCCAATTCTGACTTGTGCTCTGATAGCTGCTTCACTGATTTCTGCTCTCGTAAAAGCCTGGGTTTTCTGAACGTTAACACTAGAAGCATATTACCTAAAATGGATCGATTTAAAGTGTGGGTTCAGAGCTCCAATCCAGATGTCTTGGTCAGTACTGAGACGTGGTTAAGGAAGAGTGTTTTGAATACTGATATTAACCTTTCTGGTTATAACCTTTTTCAGCAAGACAGATCTTCCAAAGGTGGAGGAGTGGCAATCTTGTCTCCACCAAGTCTGTCCCCAAACAATTTCATTTGCTGGTTTTAAGCATAAAACTTTCAAGTAGCTCTTTGTTGACTGTTGCTGGGTGCTATCATTCTCCAAAAGCACCAGTACCCTACCTGCCCTAAGCTCTCTCCTGGCCCCTTACACTAAGTCTGAATTTGTCCTGCTAGGTGACCTAAACTGGGACATGCTTAAACCATCTGACCAAGTCCTAAAGCAATGGGACTCCCTAAATCTTTCTCAGATTATTACCAATCCCACAAGGTATGAATCCAAACACCCAGAAAAGGCTACTCGCCTCGATGTTATCCTCACAAATAATCCTGATAGGTATCAGTCTGGTGTCTTCTGTAATAACCTTAGTGATCACTGTTTTACAGCCTGTGTTCGTAATGGCTGCTCAGTGAAACGAACTGTCCTGATTTGTCATAGACGCTTGCTAACAAATTTTAATGAGCAAGCTTTCCTTCATGAACTGGCCTCAGTAAAATGGTATAGAATCAACTTGATCCCCTCTGTCAATGACGCTTGGACCTTCTTTTTTTAGATTTTCAGTGGTATTGTTAACAAATGTGCCCCCATCAGGAATTGCATTTGGCGAAAGGCTCGGCACACGCATACTCAGGCTGACTGGCCATCGTTCAGGCAAATTAGAAATACGTGCACTCAGGCTTTCCGTTATTTTAAGGAGCAGTTCTCTCTCTGTGGGTCTAAGACCAAGATGTTCTGGAAAATGGTTAAAGACCTGGAGAATAAACCCTCCTCCTCACAACTGCCCATGTCCCTTAATGTTGATGATGTGGTGGTTACTGACAAGAAGCACATGGCTGAGCTCTTTAATCACCACTTCATTAAGTCAGGATTCCTATTTGACTCAGCCATGCCTCCTTGCCCGTCCAACATTTCCTTATCTCCCACCCCTTCTAATGTGACTATCCCTGATGCTTCTCCCTCTTTTTCCCCTGCCAAGTTTCTCCCTGCAGACAGTCACTGAGTCCGAGGTGCTAAAGGAGCTCCTTAAACTTGACCCCAAAAAAACATCTGGGTCAGATGGTTTAGACCCTTCTTTAAGGTTGCTCCCACTATCATCGCCAAGCCTTTCTCTTCTTTCTGGGGAGGTTCCCATTGCAAGGAAGGATCAAGCTGATCCTAACTGTTATACGCCTATTTCTATTTTTCCCTGTTTATCAAAAGTGTTGGAAAAACTTCTTAATAGTCAACTGACTGGCTTTATTGATGTCTAATATTCTCTGTGGTATGCAATCTGTTTTTTGCTCAGGTTATGGATGTGTCACTGCAACCTTAAAGGTCCTCAATGATGTCACCATTGCCCTTGATTCTAAGCAATGTTGTGCTGCTATTTTTATTGACTTTACCAAAGCTTTTGATACGGTAGACCATTCCATTCTTGTGGGCCGGCTAAGGAGTATTGGTGTCTCTGAGAGTCTTTGGTCTGGTTTGCTAACTACCTCCCGCAAAGAATACAGTGTATAAAGTCAGAAAATCTGCTGTCTCAGCCATCGGTTGTCACCAAGGGAGTACCCCAAGGCTCAATCCTAGTCCCCACGCTCTTCTCAATTTACATCAACAACACAGCTCAGGCAGTTGGAAGCTCTCCTATCCATTTATATGCAGATGATAACGTCTTATACTCAGCTGGCCCCTCCCCGGATTTTGTGATAAATGCTCTACAACAAAGCTTTCTTAATGTCCAACAAGCTTTAACCTTGTTCCGAACACCTCCAAAACAAAGGTTGTGGTTTTGTAAGAAGAATTCCCCTCTTCCAACAGGTGTTATTACTATCACTGAGGGTTCAGAGCTTGAGGTAGTCACCTCATACAAGTACTTGGGAGTATGGCTAAATGGTGCACTGTCCTTCTCTCAGCACATATCAAAGCTGCAGGCTAAAATTAAATCTAGACTTGGTTTCCTCTGTCGTAATCGCTCCTCTTTCACCCCAGCTGCCAAAGTAACCCTGATTCAGATGACCATCCTACCCATGCTAGATTACGGAGACATAATTTATAGATCGGCAGCTAAGGGTGCTCTCGAGCGGCTAGATGTTCTTTACCATTCGGCCATCAGATTTGCCACCAATGCTCCTAAAGGACACCTCACTGCACTCTATACTCCACTGTAAACTGGTCGTCTCTGTATACCCGTCGAAAGACCCACTGGTTGATGCTTATTTATAAAACCCTCTTAGGCCTCACTCCCCCCTATCTGAGATATCTACTGCAGCCCTCATTCTCCACGTACTACACATTTTCTGCCAGTCACATTCTGTTAAAGGTCCCCAAAGCACATGCATCCCTGGGTTGCTCTTCTTTTCAGTTCGCTGCTGCTAGCGCCTGGAATGAGCTGCAACAAACACTCAAACTGGACAGTTTTATCTCAATCTCTTCATTCAAAGACTCAATCATGGACACTCTTACTGACAGTTGTGGCTGCTTTGTGTGATGTATTGTTGTCTCTACCTTCTTGCCCTTTGTGCAGTTGTATGTGCCCATTAATGTTTGTACCTTGTTTTGTCCTGCTACCATGATGTGTTGCTACCATGCTGTGTTGTCATATGTTGCTGCCTTGCTATGTTGTTGTCTTACACGGAACCAAAACCGGCTGTGCGCGTGCGCCATCGTACGCTAGCGTGCATACATTTATTTTGTCCCCCTACACCAAACACGATCACGACACGCAGATTAACCTCTCTGGGAACCTTGCGTCCCACCCTAGTCAACAGCCAGTGGAATCGCGTCGCGCGAAATACAAATACCTCAAATGCTATAACTTCTCAAACATATGACTATTTTACACCATTTTATAGATACACCTCTCCTGAATCAAACCACGTTGTCCGATTTCAAAAAGGCTTTACAGCAAAAGCAAAACATTAGATTATGTTAGGAGAGTACCCTGCCAAAAATAAATAAATCACACTGCCATTTTCAAAGCAACTAGCATGCATCACAAATACCCAAAACACAGCTAAATGCAGCACTAACCTTTGACAATCTTCATCAGATGACACTCCTAGGACATCATGTTACACAATACATGCATTTTTTGTTCGATAAAGTTCAGATTTATATATAAAAAACATCATTTTACATCGGCGCGTGACGTTCAGAAAATATTTTCCCTCAAATGCTTCCGGTGAATCAGCACTACAATTTACAAAATTACTATTTGAAAACATTGTTAAAATTTAATATTGTCATTCAAAGAATTATAGATTAACATCTCGTGAATGCAACCGCATTGCCAGATTTAAAAATAACTTTACTGGGAAATCACACTTTGCAATAAACGACGTGGTATGCTCAGAAAAATAGGCTAGGCGATACATGTTAGCGCCATCTTGGAACCATCTAAAATCAAATATACTATTGTAAATATTCCCTTACCTTTGATTATCTTCATCAGAAGGCACTTCCAGGAATACCAGGTCCACAACAAATGTAGTTTTGTTCGAAAAACTTAATAATTTATGTCCCAATAGCTCCTTCTTGTTCCTTCGCGTTCCGAAGGCTACTCATAATGTTGTCGCCACGAAAGAGCAAAAAAATATATATTTACGTTCGTTCAAACATGTCAAACGTTGTATAACATAAATCTTTAGGGCCTTTTTCAACCAGAGCTTCAATAATATTCAAGGCGGACGATTGCATTGTCTTACTAAACGTTTCGGAACAAAAGGGTTCCCATGGGCGCCCGCATCATAGTAGTAATGGCCCTCCCCCTGTGACCAACTTCCCAAGCCTCTCTTTCGGTCAGTTTCTACCATAGAAGACTCAAACCACTTTGTAAAGACTGTTGACATCTAGTGGAAGCCTTAGGAGGTGCTAAATGAATCCTAACTCACGGTGTGTCTCATAGGCAAAGTGTTGAAGGTGATTCCACAAATCAGATTTCCACTTCCTGCATGGAATCTTCTCAGGTTTTGGCCTGCCATATGGGTTCTGTTCTACTCACAGACACCATTCAAACAGTTTTAGAAACTTTAGAGTGTTTTCTATCCAAATCTACTAATTATATGCATATTCTAGTTACTGGGCAGGAGTAGTAACCATATTAAATCGGGTACATTTTTTATCCGGCCGTGCAAATACTGCCCCTTATCCCCAACAGGTTAAAATATCAAAACAAACTCTGAACCAATGACATTAATTTGGGGACAGGTCGAAAAGCATTAAACATGTATGGCAATTTAGCTAGTTAGCTTGCACTTGCTAGCTAATTTGTCCTATTTAGCCAACTTGCTGTTGCTAGCTAATTTGTCCTGGGATATAAACATTGAGTTGTTATTTTACCTGAAATGCACAAGGGCCTCTACTCCGACAATTAATCCACACATAAAAACGGCCAACCGAATCGTTTCTAGTCACCTCTCCTCCTTCCAGGCTTTTTCATCTTTGAACTTATATGGTGATCGGCATCTAAACTTTCATAGTATTACCACGATGACCGGCAAAACAGTTCGTCTTTCAATCACCCCCGTGGGTATAACCAATGAGGAAATGGCATGTGGGTACCTGCTTCTATAAACCAATGAGGAGATGTGAGAGGCAGGACATTCAGTGCGATCTGCGTCAGAAATAGAACAGAGTTCCATTATAGCCCTTGGCATCGCAGACACTCGTTGGTGCGCGCGAGCAGTGTGGGTGCAATAATTGAATAACATGGATTTCAAAATGTATTTTGCGACGCACGCGACATGTCCAGTCTGGTCAGCATGTTAGGTCTCTCTTTATGTTGGGTTGTCTCTCTTGTTGTGATGTGTGTTTTGTCCTATATTTATATTGTATTTATGTTTTATTTTTAATCCCAGGCCCCCGTCCCCACAGGAGGCCTTTTGCCTTTTGGTAGGCCGTCATTGTAAATAAGAATTTCTTCATAACTGACTTGCCTGGTTAAATAAAAATAATTAATTAATTAACCTGTTAGGGCTAGGGGGCAGTATTGACACGGCTGGATAAAAAAACATACCCGATTTAATCTGGTTACCACTCCTACCCAGTAACTAGAATATGCATATACTTATTACATATGGATAGAAAACACCCTAAATTTTCTAAAACTGTTTGAATGGTGTCTGTGAGTATAACAGAACTCAAATGGCAGGTCAAAACCTGAGAGATTCCTTTACAGGAAGTGGCCTGTCTGACCATTTCTTGAACTTCTTTTCCATCTCTATCATTTACTAAGGATCTCTGCTCTAACGTGACACTTCCCACGTCGTCCATAGGCGCTCAGAGCCCGGGAAAAAACAGAATGTCGTCATTCCAGCCCCAGGCTGAAACACATTATCGCCTTTCTCAAGTGGCCGATCAAGGGACTCTGGGCTTATGCGCGTGACCCGACCCCCCCCGCCTTTGGGATTTTTTCCTCTGTTTGCCGAAAAGGAGATTCCCTGTCGGAATATTATCGCTTTTCTACGAGAAAAATGGCGTAAAAATTGATTTTAAACAGCGGTAATGGACGGTAATGGAATATTTAGAATTTTATTGTCACGAATTGCGCCATGCACGCGACACTTCTTTACTATTTCGGATAGTGTCTGGAACGCACAAACAAAACGCCGCTATTCGGATATAACGATGGATTATTTTGGACCAAACCAACATTTGTTATTGAAGTAGCAGTCCTGGGTATGCATTCTGACGAAGACAACAAAAGGTAATCAAACTTTTATAATAGTAAATATGATTATGGTGAGTGCTAAACTTGCCGGGTGTCTAAATAGCGAGCCCGTGATGCCTGGGCTATCTACTTAGAATATTGCAAAATGTGCTTTCACCAAAAAGCTATTTTAAAATCGGACATATCGAGTGCATAGAGGAGGTCTGTATCTATAATTCTTAAAATAATTGTTATGCTTTTTGTGAACGTTTATCGTGAGTAATTTAGTAAAATGTTAGCGAATTCCCCGGAAGTTTGCGGGGGGTATGCTAGTTCTGAACGTCGCATGCTAATGTAAAAAGCTGGTTTTTGATATAAATATGAACTTGATTGAACAAAACATGCATGTATTGTATAACATAATGTCCTAGGGTTGTCATCTGATGAAGATCATCAAAGGTGAGTGCTGCATTTAGCTGTCTTCTGGGTTTTGGTGACATTATATGCTGGCTTGAAAAATGGGTGTCTGATTATTTCTGGCTTGGTACTCTGCTGACATAATCTAATGTTTTGCTTTCGTTGTAAAGCCTTTTTGAAATCGGACAGTGTGGTTAGATTAACGAGAGTCTTGTCTTTAAATAGCTGTAAAATAGTCATATGTTTGAGAAATTGAAGTAATAGGATTTTTAAGGTTTTGAAAATCGCGCCACAGGCTGCAAGTGGCTGTTACGTAGGTGGGACGAATTCGTCGGGCCTAGCACAGAGAGGTTCATTAATAGTGGAAAGTTACAATGTATTGTAAACCAGAATGGATGGACTGTAATTGTTGTTCAACAAATAATGCAGTATGTTATTATGAGGGATAACTGTTTTGTCACACATAAGTTCTGGCTGCGTGCAGTCTGAGTATTTGGTGCATGGAGACCAATGGAAGGTGGAGACAGTCTGTCAGAGAGGCTGAGGGTGGAGTGACAGAGTGTGCTGGCAGGAAGATGAACAAGACATGTATTGTCGAGCACATCGCTTTACATGGGGTTCAAATGAGGAATGGTCAGTTAAGTCAGTTAACAACAAATTCTTATTTACAATGACAGCCTACCAAAAGGCAAAAGGCCTCCTGTGGGGACGGTTGCTCGGATAAAAAATATGAAAAAAATAGGACAAAACACACATCTCGACAAGATACAACACTAAATAAAGAGAGGCCTAAGACAACAACATAGCATGGCAGCAACACATGACAACACAGCATGGTAGCAACACAACATGGTAGCAGCACAAAACATGGTACCTATATTATTGGGCACAGAAAACAGCAGACAGGGCAATAAGGTAGAGACAATCAGCTGGAAACACTTATCATTCAACCTATAGAATGTTGTTTTACATTGTAGTTAAAAAAATGTTTCTATAGATTTGCTTTTCAATTAAAGAAGACAGCAGCTGATTGACCCATTGACTGTATAGGGTCAAGCAAGAATAGTTTTGCAAAACAATTAATTTTTTCGTTGTCGACCACAAGCTAGATCCAAATAATTCAGGTAGCTAACATTACAATATATTTTTATATGGTCAAGGTGTATGTGTTAACGTAATTCAGCGTTTAGCTGCCATATTACACATGAAACTAAATAAACCATTGTCATCATCATTATTGAATCTTGGAGCGCTCTTTGCCATCTTCGCTCGAGACCAGTTGGGGTCACGTGACTCCCTGGACATAGCTAGCTGTGACTGTGACTGTTAGCTAGCCAGCTATGTTAACCAAGTGCTTTCTTGCCTAGTCTTAGCTAGGCTATCGATGTTTTACAAACAAAAACCCTAGCTAGCTCAATTAGCTACCTAATATCACATAGGCTAGACCCTAAACGTATTGACTTAGCTAGTTACCTTTTCTCTAACAGTTAACATTAGCTAAGATAACTATCTAGCTAGCTAACCTTAACATTAGCTGACGTTAACGAATACACTTTGACAACAACCATGACCAGTCTGGAAATGAAGCTAGCTACAACGTCACAAACTACTTAGCAACTGCGACAAAATAAAATAGCTTCAAATACCTATTTTGAACGTTTTGGTATCCTCTTCGGCTGGCTTGCACTGTTAACCAACTGACTGACTCTCACAACGACCATTGGAAAGTCAGGCGCCGAGGCAGGCTCGAGCTGCAAGGCCGATGGCTCAAGCAGCAGAGGACACCGCTGCTGGATCGTGTGTTTTTGGTAAAGCTAGCTCCCTATTAAGGATATTTCAGCAAGCATTGATGTTGGCAATTTACAATGCATGTATGCTGCTGTTTGCTATGTTGAAAATTACAATCACATATTTGTAAAACAGACAGGAAATAGTAGTCTATTGTTGACTTAGTGATGTGTGGTCTCAATGTTCAGGTTCAGCAAAAAAATTGCCATGCAACCTTGGGTTATGACAAATAAACACTATGGCAAAGTTACACAGTTGGTGATATAATTAATAATTTACCCAGTTTAGATACACGGTTTTATTTTCTTCTTCTGTTTTCTCAGAATGCGCTGGCAGCCCATAGCTACTGTCAAAAGTTCCATGCAGGAAAATGTTCGATGTCTCATAAATATGTGTGCAAAAATAATAAATGTGACATTATGCAGACACTTTTAGTCAAACCCACAATCATGTCGAGCGCCAAGATTTTTTCCATTGACTGTCATGGTCGTTATTTATTTTGCTATTTTAATAGGCTATAGACTATATTTGTAACAGTTTAATAGGTTATTGGAATAATTCAACATGCATGGTTGTAGGCTGCATTACTCATTCCAGAAATAAGTCTCTCCCTGTTGCCGCATGTTAAAGACCCCCCTCAGCTCCCAGCTGTGCCCTGGACACCATATGTGAATTGATTGCCCCCCATCTATCTTCAGAGTTCGTTCTGTTAGGTGACCTAAACTGGGATATGCTTAACACCCTGGCTGTCCTACAATCTAAGCTCAATCTCACACAAATCATCAAGGAACCCACCAGGTACAACCCTAAATCTGTAAAAATGGGCACCCTCTTAGATATTATCCTGACCAACTTGCCCTCCAAATACACCTCTGCTGTTTTCAGTCAGGATCTCAGCGATCACTACCTCATTGCCTGCATCCGTTATGGGTCCGCGGTCAAACGACCACCCCTCATCACTGTTAACCCCTGTGCGGCCTCGGGACGGACATCCAGCGAAAAATCCTATCGCCATTAGCATAACAAAATGTAATTAAAAAATGTTTCAATTTTTTTTTCAAATTATATCGTTTTATAGATACACCTCTCCTGAATCGAACCATGTTGTCCGATTTCAAAAAGGCTTTACAGCAAAAGCAAAACATTAGATTATGTTAGAGGAGTATATCGTAAAAGTAGCCACATAGCCATTTTCCGACCAACCACATGCATCACAAATAACCAAAAAACAGCTAAATGCAGCACTAACCTTTGACAATCTTCATCAGATGACACACCTAGGACATCATGTTACACAGTACATGCATTCTTTTGTTCGATAAAGTTCATATTTATATATAAAAACAGCATTTTACAACCAACCACATGCATCACAAATAACCAAAAAACAGCTAAATGCAGCACTAACCTTTGACAATCTTCATCAGATGACACACCTAGGACATCATGTTACACAGTACATGCATTCTTTTGTTCGATAAAGTTCATATTTATAAATAAAAACAGCATTTTACATCGGTGCGTAACGTTGACTAACTATTTTCCCTCAAATGCATCCAATGAAACAGCGCTACAATTTACTAAATTACTATTCGAAAACATTTTTAAAATGTAATATTGTCATTCTAAGATTTATAGATGAATATCTCTTGAAAGCACCTGTAATGCCAGATTTAAAAATAACTTTACTGGGTAATCATACTTTGCGATGAAAGGGGATGCGATACTCTGAAAAATAGGCTAACGTTACAGGTCAGCGCCATCTTGGAACAATCGCATATCACATCTAGTCTTGTATACTATTGTGAATAATCCCTTACCTTTGGTTGTCTTCATCAGAAAGCACTTCCAGGAATCCCAGGTCCACAACAAATGTATTTTCGTTCGAAAAAATTACTCCTTTATGTTCCAAGAGCTTGTTCTTGTTAGCGCGTCTGAAGGCTGATCCAAATGCTCCGTCGGCCGCGGGACAGCTATTTTGAGAAATGCATTTTTTTTCCATTTAGGTTCGTTCAAACATGTCAAACGTTGTATAACATAATTCTTCAGGGCCTTTTTCAAGAAGAGAGCCAATAAGATTCAAGGAGGATGATTGCATTGTCTTTCAAAACGTTTCGAAAGGGGAGGGAAGCCAGGGCCGCCGGTGTCATAATGGTGATGGCCCTCCTCATGTGACCAATTTCAACAGCGTCTCATTCATTCAGTTTTAACAGTAGGAGACTCAAACCACTTTGTAAAGACTGGGGACATCTAGTGGAAGCAAAAGGAAGTGCTCAATGAACCATAGCTCACATGATGAAGTTGAGTTCGCAATTCAGAATTCCACTTCCTGTTTCGATCTGTCTCGGGGTTTTGACTGCCATATGAGTTCTGTTATACTCACAGACACCATTCAAACAGTTTTAGAAACTTTAGGGTGTTTTCTATCCACAAGTATTAATTATATGCATATCCTAGCTTCTGAGTTTGAGTAGTAGGCCGTTTAAAATGGGCACGATTTTTTGTGGCGCTGTGGCGCCCCCTATCCTAGGCGACCGTCAAGAGGTTAAACGCTCCCTAAAACACTTCTGCGAGCAGGCATTTCCAATTGACCTGGCCGGGGTATCCAGGAAGGATATTGACCTCATCTCGTCAGTAGAGGATGCCTGGTTGTTCTTTAAAAGTAATTTCCTCACCATCTTAAATAAGCATGCCCCTTTAAAATCCACACATCCACACAAGAACACCATCATATTCAAGTCACAAGTTGATAATCAACAAGTCATTCAAATTGGTCACAGCTCATATTATGGTATGTTGGCTCTGATTATAATTCACTGTGTGTGTGTCCAGGTTCTTGTGAGATTGGCTGGGCGTTCTACTGTACCGGAGCAGGGGCAGCAGCAGCCATGATGTTATGCACCTGGATGGCCTGCTTCGCTGGAAAGAGACAGAAGCCGTACCCCTACTGATGTCATCAAGGCGGGACAGCCACAGAGACCATGATGACCACCTCCCCCAACACCCCCAACACCTGTCATCACTGGCAATTGAAGAGACTCAGAGCAAAGGAGAAAATCAGGGGGACAGAGTCTGTGGGCGCATTCGACATTGCAGCTGACTTTAAAGGCGAGTCGAGACTGATCGACAAATCACCATCATAAATAACTACTCAATATTATTTGTCGATCAGTCTGTCAGTCAGTCACAATTTACCCATGGAACATCACAATTTTGATGCTCTTGAACACGGCCTGTATGCCATAGGCTAGTTATGCACTCTGTCATCATAATTGAAGCAGAGTAGACGAGCGGACCACCTTGTGGTGCATTTGATACTGAGGCAGAAAATAATACAACACAATACAACACATTCGCAATTACACTCCATTGTCCAACAGAGCACTTCAAAAGAGTGGAGTCTACATACTTTGTATTCATTGACAGCAAGAACAACATCAACTGTTTCTATCTCTATTTTCCTTGGGTTGTATGGTTGCTTCTCTATTCCTCCTTTATTCTATTCTGTCATGTCCCTGTACTATAACTTTGTGGTAACTGAAGTAGTGGCACAACCAGTGGTAAAGAGATATTAAATTACTATACTTTTGATATTACTTTGTTATTGTATTTTACATCCTGTATTTAATAAATATTTTATGTACCCCCATATTGGCCTAGTATTGCCTTATTAAAGACCCATAAAGGCCCGTAAAAAGCAAATTCTCGTGACATCGATATGAGTCCGAAACATTTATTGTAGCGACAAAATGTACTACAAAGTGTAAATAGGATAATTTTGGTCGTAAAGTCAGTCTTGTCCAAAAGGGAGATTTGCAAGATTAAAGGAAAAAATATGTCACATAATGAAGGAGAGAAGAGTTTTCCTTGGGTTGGGTTTATTTAAATCCTGCCCATATGCCCACAGCTGGCATCAATTTGGAACGCAGCTGCACGCAACCTGATACAATGGTCAATTTGGTTTGCCATTCAATATCCTTATGGGGCTAGTTAGGGACCATCAGTAAATGACGCAATGTACATGGGACAATGTTTTAAAAGGTCAATAGCTCCAAATTTCAATGACTTAAAAATCTCAAACCAACTATAAATTGGAGAAATTCATATACAAATATTGAAAGCAATATTGAAAGCTAGAAGATGTGCAACATGACAATATTGAACCATACACTGTGTCATTTATTTGTCCCTAACTAGAGCCAGAGATAGGCTATCTAATGTCAAACAAACTTTGTCACTGTGGTACACCAGTGGGTTGAAGCTAATTGGTGAAATACGTTTGCTAGCACTAGCTAGCCTAGACTTCAATACTCAAGACCTGGTTAGACTGTTTCAAGTTATCTAGAAGGTTGAGTGACTAACTGTGTACTGTTTTGGCAGAGTGATTATGCACACATGAGACACCCACATTAAACCACCACTCCAAAACAACTCTTGTTTGGCTTCAGTCATGACTGCTGCGTTTCTTAATGTCAAAGCCGAATAACGAGGCCAAAAGTTCAGCCCCCCCTTTTAAATATATAAACTCTTACTGGTATCTTGCAATCATTTTTAACTGTTATCATGTCAGTAACTATTTACAGTATAGCTATAAACAGGGAATGTTGAAGTCCCTAATCAGGTATGTCTGTCATATGTTTGTGTTTGTGTATGATGTACAGTATATTGTATTATATAACATTACATTTGAATGAAACACAATAGATTGTCTTATTTGACCCCGTTTTGTAAATAAATGGTAAATAATTCGTTAATAAATATTCACAAACCTTTCAGAAGTGAAGAAGTTGTAGCTCCACTTAATCTGAATTGAAGCACTTGGCATGAGACTATTGGTCTTTCTTGAAACCTTAACAGCAATTTGTTTCTCATCTGTTCAGATTATTGGTCAATAAATCAATCAATTAAATGTATTTATAAAGCCCTTCTTATATCAGCTGATGTCACAAAGTGCTGTACAGAAACCCAGCCTAAAACCCCAAACAGCAAGCAATGCAGGTGTACAAGCACGGTGGCTAGGAAAAACTCCCCAGAAAGGCTGGAACCTAGGAAGAAACCTAGAGAGGATCCAGGCTTTGAGGGGTGGCCAGTCCTCTTCTGGCTGTGCCGGGTGGAGATTATAACATAACATGGCTAAGATGTTCAAACGTTCATAGATGACCAGCAGGGTCAAATAATAATAATCACAGTGGTTGTAGAGGGTGCAACAGGTCAGCACCTCAGGAGTAAATGTCAGTTGGCTTTTCATAGCCGATCATTCAGAGTATCTCTACTGCTCCTGCTGTCTCTAGAGAGTTGATATGCTTGGTTAATCTGTGTTAAAACCATCTGTCTTGTTTATCTGATGATTCTCAGCTCAAACAAAATTAACTGGCTGTTATTTGGGCTTTAAAACCCATCAGGATTGACTATGAACAGAACAGCAAGGAGAGAGGGGAGTTAACCTGTCAACAGATGCTGCTGGAGGTAAATCATTAGTAAGGGTTAACACACACATGCACGCACGCACACACACCAATTCCAAATGTCATTGGTCCACTGCCAGACCCTTAGGCATCCGCATGCTTCCCATCCGAAACAGTTAGGAACAGTTCATGCATATATTATGACAACACTTTGTGACGTTTTTGTTCATTTGGTCTTCGGCAAGGTTTTTTTGTTCGTGCACACCCCAAAAATTCTCGAGGCAAGCCAAAGTTGATAACCATTTGTCTACGACCCTTCAATTAAGTGTTTGTCATTCAACAAGAGACAAATCATTTTTATGTAATTTTTTTCACTTGAGAAATACTGCACCAAGCATCTTAGTTAGATGTAAAATGTGCAACTAAGATCTCTGTACACCGCTTCGGACAGAGAGGGCAAGATATGAACGCCCCATCGTTGGCAAATTTTCTTCCTTTAAAGATAAAATAATGGTTAAAAGCCTGGGTAAAATACTTGCTGGGACCAAAATTGGCATGAATGATCAGTTCCCGAAGGAAATTGCAGAATGGCGTAAAGTTCTGTATCCAATCTTCAAAGAAAATAGATTAAAAGGGAAACGAGTAGCTCTCGTCGTCGATAAACTATATATTGATAACCAGTTGTTCAGAGACACAAAGACTACTCCATGGTTATTTAAAAAATTACAAAGTTCTTATAGACGAGGAAAATAATGAAACAATTTTAGCCCGGTTATGGATTGTAACAATACAATAAAAAATATAGCTTTTCTATATATCTTCAAATATAACTAATTGGAACACACAAGCACTAATTCAACATGGTGAAGGTAAAAACCCAGTAAGCAGAAGGCACAGTATGTGTGGATGGTGTGGTGTGTTTATTTTTAATTTTATTTGTTATGTTTGGGAAAGTGTGGCGTTGAGTGAGAAATGAAATGGTTGCATATCCCAGAACCAATGTATTGCTGTGAGCGGGGATGTGAGAGAGCTTTCAATGTTGTTCAGATGATGGATATACTTTTTTATAATGAATTATACATCTTATTTATTTATTTATTTATTGTCCTATCATGGTGGAACATTTTTAAAATAAATTATATCTAATGTATTTATTTATGATCCTATATTGATGGAACGGACCACAACCCTATACCCTAGACACTCACCTGAATGACCCAGATACTAAGGAGAAGTCCCTAACTGTTTTATGGGCCTGCTGTAAGCGGTCTGTATGCAGCCAAAATGCGGTCAGAGACCTAGAGCAGCACTGCCCCCTCAAGATTCTGAGCCTGCTTGGCAGGGTTGGTCCTCCAAAGCCAAAGCCCCCTAAAGGGAGAGCATACTATACAAGGAAATTCTCAAAGCTGCTAATGAGAACCTTGACAACCTTGTACCTAGCCGGTAGGGATTCCGGTGGGGTGCCCACGCCCAGGCAGTGACAGTGCTGGCAACACTAGCTGCAGTAACCCATGGGGAGGGGGTCACACTCGGACATTCTGTCACATCCTGACCAGCAGAGGGAGGTATTGTATTAGTTTTGGTCAGGACGTGGCAGGTTTTTTGAGTGTTAAGTGTTGTGTTGGTGATTAGGACTCCCAATTGAAGGCAGGTGTGTTGAGTTGCTTTTGATTGGGAGTCCTATATAGGTGTGTGTGTTTTTCTTTGGGGTTGTGGGTAGTTGTTTTTGCACTGCGTGTTGTGTGCATGCAAAACTGTTCCTGTCTTCGTGAGTATCGTTTATTGTTTTCCCTGTGGATGCTTTACTTGTGTTTATTAAAACAACTATGAGTATCCACATTCCCGCTGCGCCTTGGTCCATTTTTGAAGACAGCTGTGAAAGAACTACCCACCACAAAAGGACCAAGCAGGGGAAGACGAGGGAGCCACAGGAGAACAGCGTGGATGGATGGACTTGGCAGGATGAGCGAAGATTCTGGGAGGACAAGTTAAGGGAGCTAAGAGGCAGCCCCAATAAAAAAAAATGGGGGGGCACAAGGGCTGTTTGGCGGGGCGAGATGGGAGCCCCAGGCAAGCTCCCCGTACCCTTGAAGGGCAGAGACAGACTGGACAGGTCCCGTGCTTTGGGGTTGGGGCTGTGGTGAGGCCTGGGATTTTCAGGCCGGTAGGCACCGTACCAGCGCCCCGCATGTGCCAGGGCGAGGTGAGCATCGAGCCGGAAGGGGTGATGCCAACCCTGCGCTCAAGACCGCCAGTGCGCCTCTACGGTCCGGTGTTTCCCGCTATACGCACTAGCATGGAGGTGCGTGTCTCCTGGCTGGCACGTCCGGTACCAGCCCCACGCATCAGGCTTCTAGTGCGTCAGCACAGCCTCGCCAGTCAAGAGTCACCAGAGCTGTCCGCCAGTCAAGAGTCACCAGAGCTGTCCGCCAGTCAAGAGTCGCCAGAGCTGCCCGCCAGTCAAGAGTCGCCAGAGCTGCCCGCCAGTCAGGAGCCGCCAGAGCGGCCCGCCAGTCAGGAGCCGACAGAGCGGCCCGACTGCCCGGAGCCGCCAGAGCGGCCTGACTGCCCGGAACCGCCAGAGCGGCCCGACAGCCCGGATCTGTCAGGGTGCACCGTCTGTCCTCTGGCCCGGCCCAAGTGGCCCGCCTGTCCTTCGGCCCGGCCCGAATGGCCCGCCTGTTCTCCGGCCCGGCCCGAGTGGCTCGCCTGTCCTCCGGCCCAGCCCGAGTGGCCCGCCTGTCCTCCGCCCCGGCCCGTGTGGCCCGCCTGTCCTCCGGCCCGAGTGGCTGCCTGTCCTCCGGCCCGAGTGGCCCGCCTGTCCTCCGGCCCGAGTGGCCCGCCTGTCCTCCGGCCCGAATGGCCCGCCTGTCCTCCGGCCCGGCCCGAGTGGCCCGCCTGTCCTCCGGCCCGAGTGGCCCGCCTGTCCTCCGGCCCGAGTGGCCCGCCTGTCCTCCGGCCTGAGTGGCCCGCCTGTCCTCCGGCCCGAGTGGCTCGCCTGTCCTCCGGCCCGGCCCGAATGGCCCGCCTGTCCTCCGGCCCGGCCCGAGTGGCCCGCCTGTCTTCCGGCCCGAGTGGCCCGCCTGTCCTCCGGGCCAGCCCGAGTGGCCCGCCTGTCCTCCGGCCCAGCCCGAGTGGCCCGCCTGTCCTCCGGCCCAGCCAGAGTGGTCCGTCTGCCAGGGTCAGCCCGAGTGGCCCGTCTGCCCGGCGCAGCTATCGGCGCCACCGAAGTTGGCGATGCCGAAGGTGGAGCGAGGTCCATGTCCTGCACCTGAGCCACCTCCAGGAGAGGTGGGTTGGGGAGGGAGGGTGTAGCACAGTGCCGTTGTTGACGGCAGCCACCCTCCCTTCCTTCCCTTATTGTTTAACCTCTATGGGACCGGCGGGACGAATTCGTCCCACCTACGTAACAGCCACTGCCATCCTGTGGCGCGATTTTCAAAATCTTCAAAATCATATTACTTCAATTTCTCAAACATATGACTATTTTACAGCCATTTAAAGATAAGACTCTCGTTAATCTAACCACACTGTCCGATTTCAAAAAGGCTTTACAACGAAAGCAAAACATTAGATTATGTCAGCAGAGTACCAAGCCAGAAATAATCAGACACCCATTTTTCAAGCCAGCATATAATGTCACCAAAACCCAGAAGACAGCTAAATGCAGCACTCACCTTTGATGATCTTCATCAGATGACAACCCTAGGACATTATGTTATACAATACATGCATGTTTTGTTCAATCAAGTTCATATTTATATCAAAAACCAGCTTTTTACATTAGCATGTGACGTTCAGAACTAGCATACCCCCCGCAAACTTACGGGGAATTCGCTAACATTTTACTAAATTACTCACGATAAACGTTCACAAAAAGCATAACAATTATTTTAAGAATTATAGATACAGACCTCCTCTATGCACTCGATATGTCCGATTTTAAAATAGCTTTTTGGTGAAAGCACATTTTGCAATATTCTAAGTACATAGCCCAAGCATCACGGGCTCGCTATTTAGACACCCGGCAAGTTTAGCACTCACCATAATCATATTTACTATTATAAAAATGTCATTACCTTTTGTTGTCTTCGTCAGAATGCACACCCAGGACGTCTACTTCAATAACAAATGTTGGTTTGGTCCAAAATAATCCATCGTTATATCCGAATAGCGGCGTTTTGTTCGTGCGTTCCAGACACTATCCGAAATAGTAAAGAAGTGTCGCGCGCTTGGTGCAATTCCTGACAATAAAATTCAAAGTATTCCATTGCCGTACGTCGAAGCATGTCAACCGCTGTTTAAAATCAATTTTTACGTCATTTTTCTCGTAGAAAAGCGATAAAATTCCGACAGGGAATCTCCTTTTCGGCAAACAGAGGAAAAAATCCCAAAGGCGGGGGCGGTCGGGGTCACGCGCATAAGCTAGTGTCTCTTGATGGGCCACTTGAGAAAGGCGATAATGTGTTTCAGCCTGGGGCTGGAATGACGACATTCTCTTTTTTCCCGGGCTCTGAGAGCCTATGGACGACGTGGGAAGTGTCACGTTAGAGCAGAGATCCTTAGTAAATGATAGAGATGGCAAAGAAGTTCCAGAAATGGTCAGACAGGCCACTTCCTGTAAAGGAATCTCTCAGGTTTTGACCTGCCATTTGAGTTCTGTTATACTCACAGACACCATTCAAACAGTTTTAGAAAATTTAGGGTGTTTTCTATCCATATGTAATAAGTATATGCATATTCTAGTTACTGAGTAGGAGTGGTAACCAGATTAAATCGGGTATGTTTTTTATCCAGCCGTGTCAATGCTGCCCCCTAGCCCTAACAGGTTAAGGGGATATTTTTTGTTGTTTGGGGGTTTGTTTTTTCTTTTAGGTGATTTTCTGGGGTCTGCACCTTGAGGGGGGGGGTACTGTCACGTCCTGACCAGCAGAGGGAGGTATTGTATTAGTTTTGGTCAGGACGTGGCAGGTTTTTTGTGTGTTAAGTGTTGTGTTGGTGATTAGGACTCCCAATTGAAGGCAGGTGTGTTGAGTTGCCTTTGATTGGGAGTCCTATATAGGTGTGTGTGTTTTTCTTTGGGGTTGTGGGTAGTTGTTTTTGCACTGCGTGTTGTGTGCCTGCAAAACTGTTCCTGTCTTCATGAGTATCATTTATTGTTTTCCCTGTGGATGCTTTACTTGTGTTTATTAAAAGAACTATGAGTATCCACATTCCCGCTGCGCCTTGGTCCATTTTTGAAGACAAGTGTTACACATTCAGAGAGGGGGTATATTATTGTGGCCCTGGTGGCACAAAATCAAAAGTCTGACTGCATGGAGATGCTTGGGAATATGGTCAATACGGGGGACAGTGTTGTGGGTGTTTCAGGGAAAAGGTGTACATTTGACCTCCATCATCTAGGATGTGACAATGGTTAATAAAATCTCTCCATCTCTGCCCATTTTTTGCATGGTCTTGCAGGCCTTCTCATACAGCTGCAACTGTAAATGCATTTGTAAATCAAGACCTTTCTTGAGTTGGGCTCTGGGATGGTGCAACTGCTGAGAATGTGAGCCTTTGGTTGTGTGGGGGGAAAGGGTTGAGTGTGTATGAGTGTGTGGGTGTATGTGTATCCCACAACTGTTGCAAAGGAGTCAAATATGTTAGGGACAATAGAGGATGATTCACAACAACTGTGTGCTAATAAAATAATTGCTTGTAATAATGTAAGTTTGATAACGGCGAGACTGATGAGAGGTAAAATCCTTTTCATAAATTGCCTACATTACTACAAATATTAATAGCTAATTATGGAAAATAAGAAACAGGATTCTTAAAATATATTTTTTGATGGCTATATATAATACAAGTCGAGGTGAGGGTGATGGAAATGCATTTGGCAGTTGATCTACTTCTGTTCTGTAAATTGCACTGTGTGCTCTTTTCCAGTCTCTTCAGGGCTATGGGATACGGAGGGGTCGGGGGTGGTCTGCCGGGCATTGGGATGTCAACCCAACTCGGGATAAGGAGGGCTTTTAGAGGGTGGATGGGTGGGGACCAATTGGAGGTTGTCACGCTTGTCGTTGGAAATTGAGGACCAAAACGCAGCAGGTATGTGTATGCTCATTGTGTGTATTATTTACAGACTAAATGAACATCAAAACAACAAAACGAACTCACGAGAATAAACGAACAACCAACAGTCTGGCAAAGCATAGTCTCAACACAGAACAATCACCCACAAAAGCAAACACAAACACACCCTACTATATGGGACTCTCAATCAAAGGCGGATAGACAACACCTGCCTTCAACTGAGAGTCCCAACCCCAATTAATCAAACAGACATACACTCACTAGACTCCACATAGAAATACCTAAACATAAACCAAAACCCGGAATTACTAAATCAAACACCCTTTTTACAAAACACACCACCCTGAACCACATAAAACAAATACCCTCTGCCACGTCCTGACCAAACTACAATACTAATTAACCTTTATACTGGCCAGGACGTGACAGTACCCCCCCTTAAAGGTGCTAACCCCGGAAGCACCTTAAAAAAAAAAAAAAAAAAAAACCAACCCCAAACAACAAAACCAAAATTCCCCTCTACTAAAGGGAGGGAAGGGAGGGTGGCTGCCGCCAACGACAGCACTGTGCTACACCCCCCCTCCCCAACCCACCTATATCTGGAGGTGGCTCTGGTTCCGGCCATTCCAGGCTGTCGGGCCGCTCTGGCATCGCCGAGGGGCAGTCGGGCCAGTCTGGCATCGCCGGGGGGCAGTCGGGCCAGTCTGGCATCGCCGGGGGGCAGTCGGGCCAGTCTGGCAGTTCGGGACAGTCTGGGCAGTCTGGCAACTCGGGACAGTCTGGGCAGTCTGGCAACTCGGGACAGTCTGGGCAGTCTGGCAACTCGGGACAGTCTGGGCAGTCTGGCAACTCGGGACAGTCTGGGCAGTCTGGCCACTCCGGCAGTTCAGGGCAGTCTGGCCACTCCGGCAGTTCAGGGCAGTCTGGCCACTCCGGCAGTTCAGGGCAGTCTGGCCACTCCGGCAGTTCAGGGCAGTCTGGCCACTCCGGCAGTTCAGGGCAGTCTGGCCACTCCGGCAGTTCAGCGCAGTCTGGCCACTCCGGCAGTTCAGCGCAGTCTGGCCACTCCGGCAGTTCAGCGCAGTCTGTTGACGACTGTTGACTGGCGGGCAGCTCTGACGACTGTTGACTGGCGGGCAGCTCTGACGACTGTTGACTGGCGGGCAGCTCTGACGACTGTTGACTGGCGGGCAGCTCTGACGACTGTTGACTGGCGGGCAGCTCTGACGACTGTTGACTGGCGGGCAGCTCTGACGACTGTTGACTGGCGGGCAGCTATGATGACAACTGTTGACTGGCGGGCAGCTCTGATGACGACTGTTGACTGGCGGGCAGCTCTGATGACGACTGTTGACTGGCGGGCAGCTCTGATGACGACTGTTGACTGGCGGGCAGCTCTGATGACGACTTGACTGGCGGGCAGCTCTGATGACGACTGTTGACTGGCGGGCAGCTCTGATGACGACTGTTGACTGGCGGGCAGCTCTGATGACGACTGTTGACTGGCGAGCAGCTCTGATGACGACTGTTGACTGGCGGGCAGCTCTGATGACGACTGTTGACTGGCGGGCAGCTCTGATGACTGGCGGGCAGCTCTGATGACTGTTGACTGGCGGGCAGCTCTGATGACTGTTGACTGGCGGGCAGCTCTGATGACTGTTGACTGGCAGGCAGCTCTGATGACTGTTGACTGGCGGGCAGCTCTGATGACTGTTGACTGGCGGGCAGCTCTGATGACTGTTGACTGGCGTGGCTGGGTTTACGCACTTGTAGCCTGGTGCGTGGTGCTGGTACTGGGCTTACCAGATTATGAACACGCACCTCCAGGCTAGTGCGGGGAGCGGGAACAGGACGAGTCGGACTGGGTTGACGCACTTCCGGGTCCGCACGAGAGACAGGAGCTGGAAACCCAGGGCTATGGAGGCGCACAGTCGGTCTAGATCTTACCTCCTGCACAACCCGCCTTGGCTGGATGGAACTAGTAGCCCTGTACGAGCGGGGTGCTCGTACAGGGCAGACTGGGCTGTGCAGGGGCCTGATGGTAGCCGTGCGTAGAGCGGGAGTTGGGTAGCCTGGTCCTCGGAGGCGTACCGGCGACCAGATGCGCTGCGCAGGCATCCTCCTACCAGGCTGGATGCCCGCTCTAGCACGGCACCTGCGGGGGGCTGGAATAATGCGCACCGGACTGTGCGTGCGTATGGGTGAGATAGTGCGCTCCTCAGCGAAACATAGCGCTCTCCACCCCATACGCTCCTCCATATAACCACGGGTAGCTGGCTTCCGGCTCTTCTTACGCCTAGCCAAACTACCCGTGTGCCCCCCCAAAATGTTTTATTGGGGGTGCCTCTCGTGCTTCTCCCTCAGCGCGTCCATGGTCTCGTACCTACGCCTCTCTGCCTTGGCTGCCTCAATTTCCCACTGCGGGCGGCGATACTCCCCAGCCTGGTGCCAAGGTCCGGCCCCGTCCAGAACTTCCTCCCAGGTCCACTTCTCCCGCCAGTCCAACTCGAATTCCCTCTGCTCCTTCTTCTGCTGCTTAGTCCATAGTTGGTGGGTGATTCTGTCACGCTTGTCGTTGGAAATTGAGGACCAAAACGCAGCAGGCATGTGTATGCTCATTGTGTGTATTTATTTACAGACTAAATGAACATCAAAACAACAAAACGAAACGAACTCACGAGAATAAACGAACAACCAACAGTCTGGCAAAGCATAGGCTCAACACAGAACAATCACCCACAAAAGCAAACACAAACACATCCTACTATATGGGACTCTCAATCAAAGGCGGATAGACAACACCTGCCTTCAACTGAGAGTCCCAACCCCAATTAATCAAACATAGACATACACTCACTAGACTCCACATAGAAATACCTAAACATAAACCAAAACCCGGAATTACTAAATCAAACACCCTTTTTACAAAACACACCACCCTGAACCACATAAAACAAATACCCTCTGCCACGTCCTGACCAAACTACAATACTAATTAACCTTTATACTGGCCAGGACGTGACAGGTTTACTTAGTAGCAATGCAAATATCATGGTACAGCTATATAGACACTTAATCATCATGTTACTTTTTAATGGTACGTTTCCAAACATATATTTTGATAAATAGAATTGAAAATTGTCTCATTATGGTAAGTGGTGAAATAAGTATAGCCAGTTACAATTGTAATGGCCTAGCAGATAATAAGAAATGGCGATCAGTATTTACCTGGCTAAAAGAGAAGGAATATAATATTTATCGTTTACAGGAAACCCATTCAACAATTTTAGATGAAGTTTTGTGGGAAAAGGACTAGGGGGTGAAATATATTTCTCCCATGGGCAAAGAAATTCAAAAGGGGTGATGGTTTTAATTAACACTAATTTTGATCCAAATGTGCAAATTGTCCAAACAGATCATCAAGGTAGATGGATTATTTTAAATATGTTATTGGACAATAAACAGATATGGCTTATTAACCTATACGGTCCAAATAATGATGATCCAAGCTTCTTTGACAATATATATAAGAATTGATCAACTCTACAAGAAACACTAGACTGTATTATTATGGTGGGAGATTTTAATACGGTCTTAAATACCTCTATGGACCGGAAAGGAAATCACACTACAAACTATCACCTTCAGGCACTTAAGGAAATCATGAATGTCCTGGATATATTGGAATTAGGGGATATATGGAGACTTAAATACCCTGATCTAGTGAGATATACATGGCGGACGTTTAATCAAGCTAGTTGTCTTCACTACTTTCTTATGCCATTCTCTCTGGCACCAAAAGTTTAAAAAGTGTTGATGGGGACAGAATGCGGTCGGATAATCACATAATTGGAATATATATATTCCTCTTACAGAATTTCCACATGGGCGAGGATATTGTAAATTTAATCAAAGCCTACTAGATGATAAATTGTTTAGAACGAGGACAGAAGAATTTATAACTGACTTTTTCAGACATAACATAGGTACAGCAGATCCCCTTATTGTATGGGACACTTTTAAGTGGGCCTTTAGAGGCCATGCAATTCAGTACTCATCTATAAAACAAAAGCAATTTAGATCAAAAGAGTCCATATTAATAAAGGAAATTGAAGGACTAACAGTACAGTTAGATAGCAATAAAACTGTACCATGGAGGAACAGAATAAGTTAGAGGAAAAACAAAAAGAAACGGAGGAACTTATTCAAGAAAGAGCCAGTGAAATATATTATAAAAATAAAGCGAACTGGAAGGAATATGTGGAAAAATGTACCAAATTCTTTTTCAATCTTCAATATAGAAATGCTACCAAAAAAAATATTAAAACTTGTTACAAATGATGGAGTCACGCATGATTCAGCAAATGATATTTTGAAAGAGGAAGTAAAGTACTTTAAGAATATGTTTTAGTTTCAGTCTCCTCCATCTCCACTAACTGAAATTAATTGATTTTTTTTCCTAATAATAATGTAAAATTAAGATCTGTACAGAAAGACTCATGTGAAGGCCAAATTACAGAGGAGGAACTTCTTGATGCAATTGGGGCCTTTAAGGATGGGAAAACTCCAGGGCTGGATGGCATACCAGTGGAAGTATACAAAACCTTTTTTTATATACTCAGAGGAACATTATTAGCATGTTTTAACCACTCCTATATAAATGGTAGATTACCAGACACACTACAAGGTCTGATATCATTATTACTGAAACAGGACCCAAATGGTATATATAAAGATCCAGTCCATTAAAAAAATTGGAGACCTCTTACACTTCAGTGTTGTGATGCAAAAATCCTAGCATAATGCTTGGCGCATAGAATTAAAAAAGTATTGTCAGATATTATTCATCCTAATCAGACAGGTTTTTTACATGGACGATATATTGTTGATAATATAAGACAAGTACTGGAAACAATAGAATACTATGAAATATCGGGGACACCAGGCCTGGTTTACATAGCTGATTTTGAAAAGGCTTTTGATAAAGTATGACTGGAGTTTATATATAAATGCCTAGAATATTTTAATTTTGGGGAATCTCTTATAAAATGGGTTAAAATTATGTATAGTAACCCTAGGTGTAAAATAGAAAATAATGGCTACATCTCAGAAAGTTTTAAACTATCTAGAGGAGTAAAACAAGGTTGTTGTAACGGCTGTCTGAGGAAGAAGTGGACCAAAATGCGGCGGAGTTAGGGTTCGTCATATTTAATAAAACGAACACTATGCAATTTACAAAAACAACAAAACTGACAGCCAACACAGTCCTGTCAGGTGCAACCACAATGACAAGAACAATTACCCACGAAACACAAAGGAAACATAGGCAACTTATGTGTGACTCCCAATCAACCACAACCCTCTACAGCTGTGCTTGATTGGAAGTCACACGGCCAAAATCAATGAAACAATAAAAAACACACACTCCCTTCTGCCACGTCCTGACCCAACTACACCCTCTACTGGTCAGGACGTGACAGTTGTCCACTATCGGCATATCTATTTATTATTGCCATTGAAATGTTAGCGGTTAAAATTAGATTAAACAATAATATTAAGGGATTAGAAATCCGTGGTTTAAAAACGAAGGTGTCATTGTACGCTGATGATTCATGTTTTCTTTTAAAACCACAATTAGAATCTCTCCATGGCCTCATAGAGGATCTAGATACTTTTGCTATCCTCTCTGGATTAAAACCACATTATGATAAGTGTACTATATTACTTGGATCACAAAAAAATGCTAATTTTACATTACCATGTAGTTTATCAAATAAATGGTCTGATGGAGATTTTATTTTTATTTATTTATTTCACCTTTATTTAACCAGGTAGGCAAGTTGAGAACAAGTTCTCATTTACAATTGCGACCTGGCCAAGATAAAGCAAAGCAGTTCGACACATACAACAGCACAGAGTTACACATGGAGTAAAACAAACATACAGTCAATAATACAGTAGAAAAGTAAGTCTATACACAATGTGAGCAAATGAGGTGAGATAAGGGAGGTAAAGGTAAAAAAGGCCATGGTGGCAAAGTAAATACAATATAGCAAGTAAAACACTGGAATGGTAGATTTGTAGTGGAAGAAAGTGCAAAGTAGAAATAATGGGGTGCAAAGAAGCAGAATAAGTAAATAAATAAGTACAGTAGGGGGAGAGGTAGTTGTTTGGGTTAAATTATAGATGGGCTATGTACAGGTGCAGTGATCTAAGAGCTGCACTGACAACTGGTGTTAAAGCTAGTGAGGGAGATAAGTGTTTCCAGTTTCAGAGATGTTTGTAGTTCGTTCCAATCATTGGCAGCAGAGAACTGGAAGGAGAGACGGCCAAAGGAGGAATTGGCTTTGGGGGTGACCAGAGAGATATACCTGCTGGAGCGCATGCTACAGGTGGGTGCTGCTATGGTGACCAGTGAGTGGAGATAAGGGGGGACTTTACCTAGCAGGGTCTTGTAGATGACCTGGAGCCAGTGGGTTTGGCGACGAGTATGAAGCGAGGGCCAGCCAACGAGAGCGTACAGGTCGCAGTGGTGGGTAGTATATGGGGCTTTGATGACAAAACGGATGGCACTGTGATAGACTGCATCCAGTTTATTGAGTAGGGTATTGGAGGCTATTTTGTAAATGACATCGCCGAAGTCGAGGATCGGTAGGATGGTCAGTTTTATGAGGGTATGTTTGGCAGCATGAGTGAAGGGTGCTTTGTTGCAAAATAGGAAGCCGATTCTAGATTTAACTTTGGATTGGAGATGTTTGATGTGAGTCTGGAAGGAGAGCTTACAGTCTAACGAGACACCTAGGTATTTGTAGTTGTCCACATATTCTAAGTCAGAACCGTCCAGAGTAGTGATGCTGGACGGGCGGGCAGGTGCAGGCAGCGATCGGGTGAAGAGCATGCATTTAGTTTTACATGTATTGAAGAGCAGTTGGAGGCCACGGAAGGAGAGTTGTTTGGCATTGAAGCTTGTCTGGAGGGTTGTTAACCTCTTGGGGCTAGGTGGGACGCTAGCGTGCCACCTGTGGTGCACTCCATCAACAGCAGGTGCATTTCAAGAGCGGCAAATTTGAATCCAAATAAATGTCAAAATTCAAATTTTTCAAAAATACAACTATGTTACACCATTTGAAAGATAAACATCTCCTTAATCTAACCACGTTTTACGATTTCAAAAAGGTTTTACGGCGAAAGCATAAATTTAGAGTATGTTAGGACAGTACATTTACAAGAGTTGTGTGTAATGTTTTGTCAAGTCAAAGACAGGGTCACCAAAACCATAAAACCAGCTAAAATGATACACTAACCTTTTACAATCTCCATCAGATGACACTCCTAGGACATTATGTTAGACAATGCATGCATTTTTAGTTCTATCAAGTTCATATTTATATACAAAAACAGCGTTTTACTATGGCATTGATGTTGAGGAAATCGTTTCCCTCCAATAACCGGCAGTCAAGTCAGCGTCACAAATTAAATAATTAAAATTAGAAAACATTGGTAAAATATTATATTGTCATTTAAAGAATTATAGATTTACATCTTTTGAACGCAATCAACTTGCCAGATTTAAAAATAACCTTACTGGGAAATCACACTTTGCAATAATCTGAGCACTGTGCCCAGAAAAATACGCGTTGCGATACAGACTAGACGTCATGTTGGGGAGATCTAAAATCGAAAATACTATGTAAATAATCCATTACCTTTGATTCTCTTCATCAGATGTCACTTCCAGGTATCACAGGTCCATAACGAATGTAGTTTTGTTCAAAAAAGCTCATCATTTATGTCCAAAAATCTCCGTCTCGTTAGCACATGATGTAAGCCAGCCGGACTTCTCGTCATGAACGAGGGGAAAAAATATATTTCCGTTCGTTCAAACATGTCAAACGTTGTATAGCATAAATCATTAGGGCCTTTTTTAACCAGAACATGAATAATATTCAAGGTGGACGAATGCATAGCCTTTTATAACGTATTGGAACGAGGGTACCCAACATGAAGTAGCGCGCCAGGTGTCTAATGGGACATCACCGTTCCATGGCTCTTGTTCGGTCAGATCTCCCTCCAGAAGACTCAAAACACTTTGTAAAGGCTGGTGACATCTAGTGGAAGCAATAGGAAGTGCCAAAATATTCCTAAACCCCTGTGTTTTTCAATGGGATAGGTTTAAAGTCAATACAACACATCAGGTATCCACTTCCTGTCAGAAAATGTCTCAGGGTTTTGCCTGCCAAATGAGTTCTGTTATACTCACAGACACCATTCAAACAGTTTTGGAAACTTTAGAGTGTTTTCTATCCATATATAATAAGTATATGCATATTCTAGTTACTGGGTAGGATTAGTAACCAGATTAAATCGGGTACATTTTTTTTATCCAGACGTGCAAATGCTGCCCCCTAGACCCAACAGGTTAACCCAGTGTCCAAAGAAGGGCTAGAAGTATACAGAATGGTGTCGTCTGCGTAGAGGTGGATCAGAAACTCACCAGTAGCAAGAGCGACAGCATTGATGTATACAGAGAAAAGAGTTGTCCCAAGAATTGAACCCTGTGGCACCCCCATAGAGACTACCAGAGGCCCGGACAAAAGGCCATCCAATTTGACACATTGAACTCTATCAGAGAAGTAGTTGGTGAACCAGGCGAGGCAATCATTTGAGAAACCAAGGCTATTGAGTATGCCGATGAGGATGTGGTAATTGACAGAGTTGAAAGCCTTGGCCAGGTCAATGAATACGGCAGCACAGTATTGTTTCTTATCGATGGCAGTTACGATATCGTTTAGGACCTTGAGTGTGGCTGCACCCATGACCAGCTCTGAAACCAGATTGCATAGCGGAGAAGGTTCGATGGGATTCGATATGGTCGGTAATTTGTTTGTTGACTTGGCTTTCGAAGACCTTAGAAAGGCAGGGTAGGATAGATATAGGTCTGTAGTAGTTTGGGTTAAGAGTGTCCCCTCCTTTGAATAGGGGGATGACAGCAGCTCCTTTCCAATCTTTGGGAATCTCAGACGACACGAAAGAGAGGTTGAACAGGCTAGTAATAGGGGTTGCAACAATTTCGACAGATCATTTTAGAAAGGGTCCAAATTGTCTAACCCGGCTGATTTGTAGGGGTCCAGATTTTGCAGCTCTTTCAGAACATCAGCTCACTGGATTTGGGAGAAGGAGAAGTGGGGAAGGCTTGCGCGAGTAGCTGTGGGGGGTGCAGTACTGTTGACCACTGTAGGGGTAGCCAGGTGGAAAGCATGGCCAGCCGTAGAAAAATGCTTATTGAAATTCTCAATTATAGTGGATTTATTGGAGGTGAAAGAGTTTCCTATCCTCAGTGCAGTGGGCAGCTGGGAGGAGGTGTTCTTATTCTCCATGGACTTCACAGTGTCCCAGAACTTTTTTGAGTTTGTGTTGCAGGAAGCAAATTTCTGCTTGAAAAAGCTAGCCTTGGCTTTTCTAACTGCCTGTGTATATTGGTTTCTAACTTCCCTGAAAAGTTGCATATCACGGGGGCTGTTCGATGCTAATGAGGAACGCCACAGGATGTTTTTGTGTTGGTTAAGGGCAGTCAGGTCTGGAGAGAACCAAAGGCTATATCTGTTCCTGGTTCTACATTTCTTGAATGGGGCATGCTTATTTAAGATGGTGAGGAAGGCATTTAAAAAAAATAACCAGGCATCTTCTACTGACAGGATGAGGTCAATATCCTTCCAGGACACCCAGGCCAGGTCGATTAGAAAGGCTTGCTCGCTGAAATGTTTCAGGGAGCGTTTGACCGCTGACCCATAACGGACGCAGGCAATGAGGCAGTGATCGCTGAGATCTTGGTTGAAAACAGCAGAGGTGTACTTAGAGGGCAAGTTGGTTAGGATGATATCTATGAGGGTGCCCGTGTTTACGGCTTTGGGGTGGTACCTGGTAGGTTCATTGATCATTTGTGTGAGATTGAGGGCATCAGGCTTAGATTGTAGGATGGCTGGGGTGTTAAGCATGTCCCAGTTTAGGTCACCTAGCAGCACGAGCTCTGAAGATAGATGGGGGGCAATCAGTTCACATATGGTGTCCAGAGCACAGCTGGGGGCAGAGGGTGGTCTATAGCAGGCGGCATCGGTGAGAGACTTGTTTTTAGAGAGATGTATTTTTAAAAGTAGAAGTTCAAATTGTTTGGGTACAGACCTGGATAGTAGGACAGAACTCTGCAGGCTATCTCTGCAGTAGATTGCAACACCGCCCCCTTTGGCCATTCTATCTTGTCTGAAAATGTTAGGGATGAATATTTCAGAGTTTTTGGTGGACTTCCTAAGCTTGGATTCAGACACGGCTAGGACAACCGGGTTGGCAGAGTGTGCTAAAGCAGTGAATAAAACAAACTTAGGGAGGAGGCTTCTAATGTTAACCTGTCTGGGAACCTGGGATGCTTGCGTCCCACCCTAGTCAACAGCCAGTGGAATCGCGTCGCGCGAAATACAAATACCTCATAATGCTATAACTTCAATTTGTCAAACATATGACTATTTTACACCATTTTATAGATACACCTCTCCTGAATCGAACCACGTTGTCCGATTTCAAAAAGGCTTTACAGCAAAAGCAAAACATTAGATTATGTTAGGAGAGTACCCAGCCCAAAATAATCACACTGCCATTTTCAAAGCTACTAGCATGCATCACAAATACCCAAAACACAGCTAAATGCAGCACTAACCTTTGACAATCTTCATCAGATGACACTCCTAGGACATCATGTTACACAATACATATATATTTTTTTCGATAAAGTTCATATTTATATATAAAAACATCGGCGCGTGACGTTCAGAAAATATTTTCCCTCAAATGCCTGGTAGGTGGATCAGCGCTACAATTTACAAAATTACTATTCGAAAACATTGTTAACCTGTTTAGGATAGGGGGCAGTATTGACACGGCTGGATAAAAAACATACCCGATTTAATCTGGTTACCACTCCTACCCAGTAACTAGAATATGCATATACTTATTACATATGGATAGAAAACACCCTAAATTTTCTAAAACTGTTTGAATGGTGTCTGTGAGTATAACAGAACTCAAATGGCAGGTCAAAACCTGAGAGATTCCTTTACAGGAAGTGGCCTGTCTGACCATTTCTTGAACTTGTTTTCCATCTCTATCATTTACTAAGGATCTCTGCTCTAACGTGACACTTCCCACGTCGTCCATAGGCGCTCAGAGCCCGGGAAAAAACAGAATGTCGTCATTCCAGCCCCAGGCTGAAACACATTATCGCCTTTCTCAAGTGGCCGATCAAGGGACACTGGCTTATGCGCGTGACCCCGACCGCCCCCGCCTTTGGGATTTTTTTCCTCTGTTTGTTCATATTTATATCAAAAACCAGCTTTTTACATTAGCATGTGACGTTCAAGGTATAATGTACAGATAAAGGTATGGTAGGATGTGAATACAGTGGAGGTAAACCTAGGCATTGAGTGATGATGTGAGAAATATTGTCTCTAGAAACATCATTGAAACCAGAAGATGTCATAGCATGTGTGGGTGGTGGAACTGAAAGGTTGGATAAGGTATAATGAGCAGGGCTAGAGGCTCTACAGTGAAATAAGCCAATAAACACTAACCAGAACAGCAATGGACAAGGTATATTGACATTAAGGAGAGGCATGCTTAGCCGAGTGATCATAACTGTCCAGTGAGATTCAGACAGCTAGCTGGGCCATAGGTAGCAAGCTGGCAGAAGATGGAGGGAGGTCTGTTTTTAGCCACCTCATGCGTTTCCGTCTGTAGATTTGTGGGGTTCTGTGTGGTAGGGGGAACCAGCCCAATTGGCAAAATAGTTATATTGGCCCAAGAAAACTTTCCGATAGACCATTTCAGATAGCAGCTGATAAGACAGCTAACGATTAGCGGGCCGCAGATGGGCGTTCAGGTTACGTCGCGATGGAGGGGCCAGTTGGATAACTCCCTCGGGCAGATAACGTCGTAGTCCAGTCGTGAAGGCCCGATGGGGCTCCGCATCGGCAGTAAAACGGGTCCGGATAGGTGATTGTAGCCCAGGAGTGGCTGATGGAACTTTTCAGCTGGCTAGCTCCGGAATAATTGATGTTAGCTCTGGGACCGACGTTAGCCAATAGTCACTCGGGTAGCAGCTAGCTAGCTACAAGATCCAGGTGTAAATGTCCAGAGCCTGCGGTAGAAATCCGGGGATATCGAGAGAAAATAGGTCCGGTATACTCTGGTCTGAGTCGCGCTGTACAAAACTAGCAATAGCTTTTCGAGCTAAGGGATAGCTGATGACCACCAACCGTGGCTAGCTGAACTCCAATGTTAGCCAGTGAACTGGCCACCCTCTGTCTAACCTCTGGCTAGCTTCTGTTGTGGATTTCAGATTTGAGGTAAATAATACCTTTTTTTAAATTGGTGAGGCGGGTTGCAGGAGAGTGTTTTGAGGTTGAGTTTTTAGAAAAAATATACAAAAAGATATGCGAAGAAAAGATGTAAATATATATACACGGGACACGACAAGAGGAGGACAAAGGACGTCTGACTGCTATGCCATCTTGGAATTGATGTGACATACTTGGTATACAAATCCCAAAAGAAAGAAATGATCTCACTCCAACACATTTTTATAGAAAGTTAGCAAAAATACATAAGATCTTGCTACCATGGAAAGGAAAATACCAGTCTATTTGTGGAAAAATCACCCTGATTAACTCTTTAGTCATATCACAGTTAACCTATTTGCTTATGGTTTTGCCTACACCTAGTGACCTGCTTTTTAAATTATATGAACAAAAAAGATTCAATTTTATTTGGAACGGCAAGCCAGACAAAAGGGCCTATTTATATAACGAATATGAATTTGGAGGGCAGAAATGATTAAATCTGAGTTGGTGTAGGAGGCAGTTAAAAATGGGCACATATTCTTTTCAAAATGTCTCAATACTGCCCCCGAGCCCCAACAGGTTAAAGCATTAGACCTCTCACTAAAGTCATCAGTCATACAAAAGTTATACTTAAATCCAAACTGGTTCTCCAATATATATAAATACATGCTATGTTAATTAGGTAATGTTATATACACTACCATATATAAATACCTGCTATGCTTGTTAGGGCTAGGGGGCAGTATTGACACGGCTGGATAAAAAACATACCCGATTTAACCTGTTGGGTCTAGGGGGCAGCATTTGCACGTCTGGATAAAAAAAATGTACCCGATTTAATCTGGTTACTAATCCTAGCGTGCCACCCGTGGTGCACTCCATCAACAGCAGGTGCATTTCAAGAGCGGCAAATTTGAATCCAAATAAATGTCAAAATTCAAATTTTTCAAAAATACAACTATGTTACACCATTTGAAAGATAAACATCTCCTTAATCTAACCACGTTTTACGATTTCAAAAAGGTTTTACGGCGAAAGCATAAATTTAGAGTATGTTAGGACAGTACATTTACAAGAGTTGTGTGTAATGTTTTGTCAAGTCAAAGACAGGGTCACCAAAACCATAAAACCAGCTAAAATGATGCACTAACCTTTTACAATCTCCATCAGATGACACTCCTAGGACATTATGTTAGACAATGCATGCATTTTTAGTTCTATCAAGTTCATATTTATATACAAAAACAGCGTTTTACTATGGCATTGATGTTGAGGAAATCGTTTCCCTCCAATAACCGGCAGTCAAGTCAGCGTCAGAAATTAAATAATTAAAATTAGAAAACATTGGTAAAATATTATATTGTCATTTAAAGAATTATAGATTTACATCTCTTGAACGCAATCAACTTGCCAGATTTAAAAATAACCTTACTGGGAAATCACACTTTGCAATAATCTGAGCACTGCGCCCAGAAAAATACGCGTTGCGATACAGACTAGACGTCATGTTGGGGAGATCTAAAATCGAAAATACTATGTAAATAATCCATTACCTTTGATTCTCTTCATCAGATGTCACTTCCAGGTATCACAGGTCCATAACAAATGTAGTTTTGTTCAAAAAAGCTCATCATTTATGTCCAAAAATCTCCGTCTCGTTAGCACATGATGTAAGCCAGCCGGACTTCTCGTCATGAACGAGGGGAAAAAATATATTTCCGTTCGTTCAAACATGTCAAACGTTGTATAGCATAAATCATTAGGGCCTTTTTTAACCAGAACATGAATAATATTCAAGGTGGACGAATGCATACTCTTTTATAACGTATTGGAACGAGGGTACCCAACATGAAGTAGCGCGCCAGGTGTCTAATGGGACATCACCGTTCCATGGCTCTTGTTCGGTCAGATCTCCCTCCAAAGACTCAAAACACTTTGTAAAGGCTGGTGACATCTAGTGGAAGCAATAGGAAGTGCCAAAATATTCCTAAACCCCTGTGTTTTTCAATGGGATAGGTTTAAAGTCAATACAACACATCAGGTATCCACTTCCTGTCAGAAAATGTCTCAGGGTTTTGCCTGCCAAATGAGTTCTGTTATACTCACAGACACCATTCAAACAGTTTTGGAAACTTTAGAGTGTTTTCTATCCATATATAATAAGTATATGCATATTCTAGTTACTGGGTAGGATTAGTAACCAGATTAAATCGGGTACATTTTTTTTATCCAGACGTGCAAATGCTGCCCCCTAGACCCAACAGGTTAATGAGGTAATGTTATGGACACTACCATATATAAATACCTGCTACGTTAATTAGGTAATGTTATAGACACAAACATATATAAACACCTGCTATGTTAATTAGGTAATGTTATAGACACAGCCATATATAAATACCTGCTATGTTAATTAGGTAATATTATAGACAGTACCATATATAAATACCTGCTATGTTAATTAGGTAATGTTATAGACACAACCATATATAAATACCTGCTATGTTAATTTGGTATTGTTATAGACACTAACATATATGCAAGGTTAAAGAAAAGTGTGATGAATAAAAACATAAACCAATTTCATTTAAGGACCAAAAAACTGACAGCTGTGCCATATAAATTGCAAAATATTTGGGAAGAGATTTTTGATGTACCCATTCCATGGTACATGGCACATGGATTCAAAACGTCAAATTTTTCATTTTAAATTACTATACAAAATTCTTGCAACCAATAGAATGTTATATATATGGGGGACACAATCTTCCCAGCTCTGCAGATTTTGCTGTGAGGAGGCAGAGTCATTAGATCATTTATTTTGGTATTGTCCATATGTAGCTCGTTTTTGGTCACAGGTCCAGGAATGGCTGAAGAATTGCAACATTTGCCTAGAACTAACGCCGCAGATAGCAATACTGGGTGATTTGAAAAGCCATAGTCAATCAATCAATTATATAATAATTATTTTAGCAAAAATGTTTATTTTTAATTTACAAACTGTAGAAGCTATGAGAATAGAAAGGTTCAGTACTTTTGTCAAGCATCACAGCACAGTTGAAAAATATACGGCAAATAGAAATCCAAAATGGATGGTGTTGAGAGATAGATGGGAGGGGTTGAATGGAGCTGAAGGGTGGGACTAATAATAAGACAACCAATGTAAAACATACGGGGTCTGTCAAATGTCTAAAGGTTCACAAATTTTGTGAAATAGCACAGTTACAGATAGAAATCTGTCACGTCCTGACCAGCAGATGGAGCTGTTGTAGTAGTTTTGGGGTCAGGACGTGGCAGTCTTGTGTGATTGGTCTGTGTTGGTCTTGTGACTCCTGATCAGGAACAGCTGGGGATCGTTGTTCCTGATTGGGAGTCATAAATGTAGGAGTATGTTTGTCACTTGGTTTTGTGGGTAGTTGTTTTTGCACTGCGTTGGTGAGCCTGCGAAACTGTTTAGTGTTGTGGTTATCGTTTATTGTTTTGTCAAGTGGATGCTTTACACTTTTTTTGTTAATTAAAATATGAGTATCCACAACTCCGCTGCATTTTGGTCTTCCCTGCAACACAACAAAGGATTTTGTGACAGAAATCAAACTGGATGGACATCAGAAATAGAGGAAGTGTCACGTCCTGACCATAGAAAGCTGTTATTTTCTATGGTAGAGTAGGTCAGGGCGTGACTTTTTTATTTTTTTTTATTTTCTATGTTATGTTCTAGTTTTTGTATTTCTATGTTGGGCTTTTTTTGGGATGATCTCCAATTAGAGGTCATCGTTGTCTCTAATTGGAGATCATACTTAAGTAGTTGTTTTTCCCATCTGGGTTAGTGGGAGATTGTTTTTGAGTTAGTGTATGTTTCACCTCTTCGTCACGGTTTGTTGTTTTTGCTCTTTAGTATGTATTGCATAGTTTCACAGTTTAATAAAGAAAATGTGGAATGATACACACGCTGTGCTTTGGTCCGCTCCTTCATCATACGGCAACCGTGACAGGAAGGACTAAAAACAAACAAATTAGAACTATTGTAAAATAGATTGTGTCTGTAAAATGTGTATAAACTGAAGATAGAAGCCTAAGTATTATTGTTGATTAGTTTACTCCAATTGGGGGAAGGGTGCTTCGGATAATAAAGGTTTATTAAAAAATATATATAATAAAGGTATTTAAAAAAATATATATTTATTTTCTATATAGGTATGTGTATATGTATGCATGCGTGTATGTATATGGATATATTTACCCAAAAAATATATGGGGGATTGGAAATGATGCAGACAATTACATTGATGGAAGCAAAATTCTTTCCGCAATATTAAGCTGATCCACCCCAAAAAAAAGATATCTGAAAAAAATGTCAAAATCAATGACAGATGTCTTGAGTTATCTTAGATTAATTCTGACTATTTTGAGGCAGTCTCGGGCTACGGCTTCTCATGCTAGACAAACAGTACTATTGCCGCTTTTGTCTTGTTTTTCAAGAGGTCTTTTAAGGGAGTATGCGAGCACACTCATTCGGTTCGACCAGCCGAGTTCGGCTAAGTGCCAGAACCGAAGCATGCTGATGCCTTTTGTAAATACAACGTGTCATTGAAGGACACAGCCTGTAGCTAAAGGTAATATAAAATCAATACAACACACGGTCAGTTCAATAAGTCTGTCTCTCAATGTCTTATTTTCCCCCTTCAAATGGTCATTTGGTCAATTGGTTACTGTGTTATGTGACTCTCCCTCAGTGTCATACCTTTTGATGGTCAGGGATTTCTTTCAGAGCTCACTTTCAGAAAGAGAGAGTGGGGATGATAAATATTGAGAAGGGGTCACAAAGACATAAAACCAAAAGACGAAGAGAAAGAGAAAACCAGCAAACCAGGCTGTCATCTTGTGAAACAGTGGATGTAAAGAATCTAGCTAGCTAAAGAATTTACTGCAAACTGAATGCACAATTTTGTAAGCTTGCCTTGCTAATATTTGCCGTGCAATGCAGTTGAGGTAACGTAGCGAGTCTTTTTTACAGGTAACAAGCTGCGGTTAGGAGCACTCCCTTTAAGAGTGTGCTCCTAATCTCAGCTCATTACCTGTATAAAAGACACCTGGGTGGCAGAAATCTTTCTGATTGAGAGGGGGTCAAATACTTATTTCCCTCATTAAAATGCAAATCAATTTATAACATTTTTGACATGCGTTTTTCTGGATATTTTTGTTGTTATTCTGTCTCTCACTTCAAATAAACCTACCATTAAAATTATAGACGGATCCTTTCTTTGTCAGTGGGCAAACGTACAAAATCAGCAGGGGATCAAATACTTTTTTCCCCCACCGTAGCTAATATGAAGTTAGGTAGCTGGTGATATTTAATTCACTTAACTAGCTAGAGTGAGGGTGGGGCACAATTGCCTCAGCATCGTCCGATAGGGGAAGGTTTGGCTGGGGTATGCCGTCATTGTAAAATAAGAATTGGTTCTAAACTGACTTGACTAGTTAAATAAAGGTTAAATAAAAAATACAATAAAATATATACTGTCAAGTTGGCTGGATAGCTAGCTACCTATGTTAGTCACTCATTTGAGTTAGCCTTCACTGTAGCTAGTTAGCAAATAATACATCGTTATTATTATTATATATATATTTTTAAATACTTGAACAAGATCTCGGTAATGATTGTTTCCGGTCACAACTTGCAGACTTGTTTATGCTGCTGTGCTTTTTTGTTGCCGATCTTACTTTGCTACCTGACGGTTTTTACTTTTTCATTACTGTATATTTTTACTTTTTCCCTCACTCAACTTTTTTCATTCACCTTTTTCACCCTGGAGGTTTTATCTGGACATGGTTCGTCAGGACTTCAAACAGCCGAAGCTAAGTAACATTAGCATGATGCCTTCTAATTGCAGTCGTTGTACTTATAATATACATTTACATTTACATTTAAGTCATTTAGCAGACGCTCTTATCCAGAGCGACTTACAAAATATACATGAGAACGATCGCCTTACGGCAAGGATAGCTGGGCTGCAAACCCAGCTTCAGACGCAATCGTTAGGCAAGGGTAATTTCAGTGTAGGAAAGGATGAAACAGCGTCTGTGCCACCAGTAAGTACAGATAGTAACGTTAGTATAAACCCCCTCGCACGGTCCCTGCAGCCGGACATCTTTCTCATGGCTTATGGAGGGAAACGCTGTAGGAATGCTCAACCGGTGTCGCTTATTCAGCCGACAGAAACTTTCAACCGGTTGTCCCCATTAAGCGAGTCGGAGTCGGAGGCCGAGACTTCTCTGGTCTCTACTCCTCCCGTTGTGGGGTCTGAGACGCCGAAGGCTCCCACCATTAGCTCTGACAAATTGAAAACCCTAGTCATTGGCAACTCCATTACCCGCAGTATTAGACTTAAAACTAATCATCCAGCGATCATACACTGTTTACCAGGGGGCAGGGCTACCGACGTTAAGGCTAATCTAAAGACGGTGCTGGCTAAAGCTAAAACTGGCGAGTGTAGAGAGTATAGAGATATTGTTATCCACGTCGGCACCAACGATGTTAGGATGAAACAGTCAGAGGTCACCAAGCGCAACATAGCTTCAGCGTGTAAATCAGCTAGAAAGATGTGTCGGCATCGATTAATTGTCTCTGGCCCCCTCCCAGTTAGGGGGAGTGATGAGCTCTACAGCAGAGTCTCACAACTCAATCGCTGGTCGAAAACTGTGTTCTGCCCCTCCCAAAAGATAGAATTTGTAGATAATTGGCCCTCTTTCTGGGACTCACCTACAAACAGGACCAAGCCTGGCCTGTTGAGGAGTGACGGACTCCATCCTAGCTGGAGGGGTGCTCTCATCTTATCTACGAACATAGACAGGGCTCTAACTCCTCTAGCTCCACAATGAAATAGGGTGCAGGCCAGGCAGCAGGCTGTTAGCCAGCCTGCCAGCTTAGTGGAGTCTGCCACTAGCACAGTCAGCGTAGTCAGCTCAGCTTTCCCCATTGAGACCGTGTCTGTGCATCGATCTAGGTTGGGCAAAATTAAAAATGGCGGTGTTCGCTTTAGCAATCTCACTAGTATAAAGACCTCCTCCATTCCTGCCATTATTGAAAGAGATTGTGATACCTCACATCTCAAAATTGGGTTACGTAATGTTAGATCCCTCACTTCCAAGGCAGTTATAGTCAATGAACTAATCACTGATCCTAATCTTGATGTGATTGGCCTGACTGAAACATGGCTTAAACCTGATGAATTTCCTGTGTTAAATGAGGCCTCACCCCCTGGTTACACTAGTGACCATACCCCCCGTGCATCCGGCAAAGGCGGAGGTGTTGCTAACATTTACGATAGCAAATTTCAATTTACAAAAAAAAAAACAATGACGTTTTAGTCTTTTGAGCTTCTAGTCATGAAATCTATGCAGCCTACTCACTCACTTTTTATAGCTACTGTTTACAGACCTCCTGGGCCATATGCAGTGTTCCTCACTGAGTTCCCTGAATTCCTATCGGATCTTGTAGTCATAGCAGATAATATTCTAATTTTTGGTGACTTTAACATTCACATGGAAAAGTCCACAGACCCACTCCAAAAGGCTTTCGGAGCCATCATCGACTCAGTGGGTTTTGTCCAATATGTCTCTGGACCTACTCACTGCCACAGTCATACTCTGGACCTAGTTTTGTCCCATGGAATAAATGTTGTGGATCTTAATGTTTTTCCTCATAATCCTGGATTATCGGACCACCATTTTATTGCGTTTGCAATTGCAACAAATAATCTGCTCAGACCCCAACCAAGGAGCATTAAAAGTCGTGCTATAAATTCTCAGACAACCCAAAGATTCCTTGATGCCCTTCCAGACTCCCTCTGCCTACCCAAGGACGTCAGAGGACAAAAATCAGTTAACCACCTAACCGAGGAACTCAATTTAACCTTGCGCAATACCCTAGATGCAGTTGCACCCCTAAAAATTAAAAACATCTGTCATAAGAAACTAGCTCTCTGGTATACAGAAAATACACGAGCTCTGAAGCAAGCTTCCAGAAAATTGGAACGGAAATGGCGCCACACCAAACTGGAAGTCTTCCGACTAGCTTGGAAAGACAGTACCGTGCAGTATCGAAGAGCCCTCACTGCTGCTCGATCATCCTATTTTTCCAACTTAATTGAGGAAAATAAGAACAATCCGAAATTTCTTTTTGATACTGTCGCAAAGCTAACTAAAAGGCAGCATTCGCAAATGGAGGATGGCTTTCACTTCAGCAATAATACATTTATGAACTTCTTTGAGGAAAAGATCATGATCATTAGAAAGCAAATTACGGACTCCTCTTTAAATCTGGGTATTCCTCCAAAGCTCCATTGTCCTGAGTCTGCACAACTCTGCCAGGACCTAGGATCAAGGGAGACACTAAAGTGTTTTAGTACTATATCTCTTGACACAATGATGAAAATAATCATGGCCTCCAAACCCTCAAGCTGCATACTGGACCCTATTCCAACTAAACTACTGAAAGAGCTGCTTCCTGTGCTTGGCCCTCCTATGTTGAACATAATAAATGGCTCTCTATCCACCGGATGTGTACCAAGCTTACTAAAAGTGGCAGTAATAAAGCCTCTCTTGAAAAAGCCGAATCTTGACCCAGAAATTATAAAAAACTATCAGCCTATATCGAATCTTCCATTCCTCTCAACAATTTTAGAAAAGGCTGTTGCACAGCAACTCACTGCCTTCCTGAAGACAAACAATGTATACGAAACGCTTCAGTCTGGTTTTAGACCCCATCATAGCACTGAGACTGCACTTGTGAAGGTGGTAAATTACCTTTTAACCTGTTAGGGCTAGGGGGCAGTATTGACACGGCCGGATAAAAAACGTACCCGATTTAATCTGGTTACTACTCCTACCCAGTAACTAGAATATGCATATAATTATTGGCTTTGGATAGAAAACAGCCTAAAGTTTCTAAAACTGTTTGAATGGCTTCTGTGAGTATAACAGAACTCATATGGCAGGCAAAAACCTGAGAAGATTCCAAACAGGAAGCGCCCTCTCTGACAAGTTGTTGTTCATCTTGGCTCTTTTTATTGAAGAGGACACGACAAAGCCTATTCCCCTTCAGGAAACTAAAAAGATTTGGCATGGGTCCTGAGATTCTCAAAAGGTTCTACAGCTGCAACATCGAGAGCATCCTGACCGGTTGCATCACTGCCTGGTACTGCAATTGCTCGGCCTCCGACCGCAAGGCACTTCAGAGGGTAGTGCGTATGGCCCAGTACATCACTGGGGAAAAGCTGCCTGCCATCCAGGACCTCTACACCAGGCGGTGTCAGAGGAAGGCCCTAAAAATTGTCAAAAACCCCAGCCACCCCAGTCATTGACTGTTCTCTCTACTACCGCATGGCAAGCGGTATCGGAGTGCCAAGTCTAGGACAAAAAGGCTTCTCAATAGTTTTTACCCCCAAGCCATAAGACTCCTGAACAGGTAACCAATGGTTTATTTGCATTGTGTGCCCCCCCCCCCAACCCCTCTTTTACGCTGCTGCTACTCTCTGTTTATCTTATATGCATAGTCACTTTAACTATACATCCATGTATATACTAACTCAATTGGGCCGACAACCAGTGCTCCCGCACATTGGCTAACCGGGCTATCTGCATTGTGTCCCACCACCCGCCAACCCCTCTTTTTACACTACTGCTACTCTCTGTTCATCATATATGCATAGTCACTTTAACCATACCTACATGTACATATTACCTCAATAAGCCTGACTAACCGGTGTCTGTATATAGCCTCGCTACTCTTATTTTCAAATGTCTTTTAACTGCTGTTTTATTTCTTTACTTACCTACACACACCTTTTTGTGCACTATTGGTTAGAGCCTGTAAGTAAGCATTTCACTGTAAGGTCTACACCTGTTGTATTCAGCGCACGTGACAAATAAACTTTGATTTGAACCGGGATTCATCAAACCAGGCAATGTTTTTCTACTCTCCAGTGTCCAGTGTTTTCGTTCCTTAGCACGCTGCAACCACAGTTTCTTGATTTTTGCTTAAAGAAGTGGAAGTCTAAGGTCGTCGGCTGCCCCATTTGCGTCAAGGTACAAAGAGTTGTGCATTATTTTATGGGTCTTTGGGCACCAATGTTGTACTGGACTGTTAGTTGACTAACTGTAGGCTGTCTGCTGCTCTGCACAATTTGTCAGCCTCCTTTGTCCACTTACATCAATGAACTCACTCGACCACTGGCCTGCCGTTGGCTGATGTCCTTTGGGTGTTGGACCATTCTTGATACACATAGGAAACCCAGCCATGTTGCGATTCTTGACACTTAAACTGGTGCGCCTGGCACCTACTACCATACCCCATTCAAAGGCACTTTTCTTGCCCATTCACCCCTATAAGGGCACAAGGCGAGACCCAGATGCAGACCCGGGAGGCAGATGTCTGGGTCTTTGATATTTATTAATAATCAAAAAGGGGTAGGCAAGAGAATGGTCGTGGACAGGCAAAAGGTCAAAACCAGTTCAGAGTCCAGGAGGTACAGAGTGGTAAGCAGGCTCGAGGTCAGGGCAGGCAGAATGGTCAGGCAGGCGGGTACAGAGTCCAGAAAATAGGCAAGGATCAAAACCAGGAGGACTAACAAAAAAGAAAAGTTAGGTGCACGGGAAAAAACACTGGTTGACGTGGAACATACAAAACGAACTTGCACAGATAGACAGAAAACACAGGTTTAAATACCCAGGGGATAATGGGGAGGATGGGTGAAACTTGGAGGGGGTGGAGACAAGGACACGTGAAACAGATCAGGGTGTAACAACCCCATGAATGGCACACGTCCACAATCCATGTCTAAATGCTTAAATTCTTTATCCTGTCCCCTCCCCTTCATCTACACTGATTGAAGTGGATTTAGCAGATGACATCAAGGGATCATAGCTTTCATCTGGATTCACGTGGTCAGTCTGTCATGGAAGGAGCAGGTGTTCCTAATGTTTTGTACACTGTGTATTTCCTGTGTTTGAGGGGTGCAAAATCCACTTGTCACTTAAATCTCACTGGACTAAGTGCTTTCATTTTACTCCTGCAACTCTTTCATACTCTTGCTTGTGTCTATAACATTACGACTGTGGAAATGTTTGTAATAACCTGTCAAACACACCCCGGTAATGGCTGAAATGGTCTCAATGGAATACATTGTCTTTCTCTTGTATATACATATACTCAACAAAAATATAAACGCAACATGCAACAATTTCAAAGATTTTATTGAGTTTCAGTTCGTATAAGAAAATCAGTCAACTGAAATAAATTAATTAGGCTCTAATCTATGGATTTCACATGACTGAGAATACAGATTTGCATCTGTTGGTCACAGATAGGGGCATGGATAAGAAAGCCATTCAGCATCTGGTATGACCACCATTTGCCTTATGCAGCGCGACACAACACGACGTTGGTGGCACCTTAATTGGGGAGGGCTCGTGGTAATGGCCGGAGTGGAATAAGTGGAATAGTATCAAATACATCAAACACATGATGCCATTACATTGGCTCTGTTCCAACAGTCTAAGGCACTGCATCTCAGTGCAAGAGGTGTCACTATAGTACCTGTTTCGAATCCAGGCTGTATCACATCTGGCTGTGATTGGGAATCCCATAGGGCGGCACGCAATTGGCCCAGCGTCGTCCGGGTTTGGCCAGAGTAGGCCGTTATTGTAAATTAGAATTTGTTCTTAACTGACTTGCATGGTTAAATATTTTTTTTTAAATAAATGGCTGTGTGAAGTTGCTGGATATTGGCGGGAACTGGAACACGTTGTCGTACACGTCAATCCAGAGCATCCCAAGCATGCTCAATGGGTGATATGTATGGTGAGTATGCAGGCCATGGAAGAACTGGGACATTTTCAGCTTCCAGGAGTTGGATCCTTGCAACATGGGGCCGCGCATTATCATGCTGAAACATGAGGTGATGAATGGCACAAAAATGGGCCTCTGGATCTCGTCACAGCATCTCTGCATTCAAATTCCCATATAGAAAAAGTAATTGTGTTTGTTGTCCTTAGCTTATGCCTACCCCTACCATAACCCCACCACCACCATGGGGCTCTGTTCACAGCGCTGACATCTGCAAACCGCTCGCCCACACAACACCGTTGGAGGCGGCTTATGATTGAAACATGAACATTACATTTTCTGGCAACAGCTTTGGTGGACATTCCTGCAGTCAGCATGCCAATTGCACGCTCCCTCAAAATTTGAGTCATCTGTGGCATTGTGTTGCATGACAAAACTGCACATTTTAGAGTGGCCTTTTATTGTCCCCAGCACAGGTGCACCTGTGTAATGATCATGCTGTTTAATCAGCTTCTTGATATGACCCACCTGTCAGATTATCTTGGAAAAAAAGAAAAGCTCACTAACAGGGATGTTAACACATTTGTGCACAACATTTGAGAGAAATAAGCTTTTTGTGCACTTCAAAAATTTCTGCAATCTTTTATTTCAGCTCATGAAACATTGGACCAACACTTTACGTTGCATTTATATTTTTGTTTAGTGTAAAACCTCAAAAGCTTTGTAGGGGATTTAACGCACTGTCTAGACACTTCCATCACAAGAAAGAACGTTATTTTGATCTGTGTTCATTTTTTGTGCATTTGAAAAAAAGTAAATTATTACTTTTTTCAATTGCATTTAAAATAAGCAGTGTTGAAATGTTTACAAATTAGATGGGCTGAAATGAAAGTAACTTCCGAAAATGAACACGGATTATAGCGATAGTATGTCTGATCTCACAGTCGCAAACAATGTAAAGTATTTTCAGATGTTTTATTTTTTTATTTAACTCTGCAAGTCAGATAGGAACACATTTGTATTTACAATGACATCCTTTAAAAGATGATTTTAGGTCCACACTCCTGTCGGTTGTTGTAATGCTGTAAAGTTGGTTGCCAACCGCCATATAAAGTCCAAAGAAGAACAAGAAGCCTAAAAGGAAGGAGGAGAGATGAATATAAACGAATTTGGTTTACTTGTATCCTAGATTAATTGTTGGAGTAGAGGACCTTGTGTATTTCAGGTAAAATAACAACCCAATGTTTATATACCAGGACAAATTAGCTAGCTAGCTAAATTGTCATAATTGTTTAATGTTTTTAGACCTGTCGCCAAATTAATATAATTGGTCAGAGTTTGTTTTGATATTTCAATCGCTTCTGGTGTCGATTAACAAAATCAATGTGCGCGCGTCCGGTTTGTTCACCTTGCACAAACCGACTGCGCCACTCAGGAGGGATAATAGGTGTAATCTAGAGCCAAAGCTGTTGATTTTTAATCCCAGGGTATCCTGCTATTGACACACCTGTTACAGTATGTGTACAGTTATAGATACAAATCGACTGAGGAAAGAAAACTGAGTGTTGTGCAGATGGCACCTGATTAGACTACAATCACCCCATTAAAAGGTGGAAATCATCACTATTCAAATGTAACACGTACCACACATGTGGCCTGTGGGCTACCACATTCATCATGTGATTGGTAAAATGATTTCCACCTTTAAATGGGGTGATTGAAGTCTAATCGGGTGCCGGTGAACTAGAATTGGGGGTGGAGTCGAGGGATGTAACGGCGTTGGTAGTCGTGGTATTAGGAATGAGGCGCAGGAAGAAACGAGCACAGGGAGTGTTGTTTTTTAATAACACTTTGAGAGAAAAAACAAAGTTCCCAAACACAGGGGAATAAATATAAGGTACGACAATGCCAAGCCGACACGAACTAGACAGGCGAATACAACAATTAATCCCGCACGACAAGGAGCGGGCCAGCTAAACTAAATAGCCCCTCTAATGGCTAACTGACCACAGGTGTCTAAAATAAAAAAAGGGAAAAGCAAAAAGGGAATCGGTGGCAGCTAATAGGCCGGTGACGACGACCGCCGAGCGCCACCCGAGCAGGAGGGGGCGCCACCGTCGGTGGGAATCGTGACAGTACCCCCCTCCTGACGCGCGGCTCCCGCAGCGCGCCGACACCGGCCTCGAGGTCGACCCGGAGGGCGAGGCGCAGGGCGATCCGGACGGAGGTGGTGGAAATCCCTGAACATGGATGGGTCCAGGACGTCCTTCGCCGGCACCCAGCACCTCTCCTGCGGGCCGTACCCCTCCCAGTCCACGAGGTACTGCAGGCCCCTCGCCCGGCGCCTCGAGTCCAGAATGGCCCGTATGCTGTACGCCGGGGACCCCCCGATGTCCAGAGGGGGCGGAGGGACCTCCAGCACCTCATCTTCGTGAAGGGGACCAGCTACCACCGGCCTGAGGAGAGACACATGAAACGAGGGGTTAATACGGTAATAGGAAGGGAGTTGCAACCGATAACACACCTCGTTTATCCTCCTCAGGACTTTGAAGGGCCCCACACACTGCGGCCCCAGCTTCCGGCAGGGCACGCGGAGGGGCAGGTTCCGGGTCGAGAGCCAGACCCTGTCTCCCGGTGCGAACACGGGCGCCTCACTGCGGTGGCGGTCAGCACTCCTCTTCTGCCGCGCACTGGCCTCCTTTAGTGAGTCCTGGACGGCTCTCCAGGTCTCCTTGGAGTGCTGGACCCAGTCCTCCACCGCAGGAGCCTCGGTCTGGCTCCGGTGCCATGGTGCCAGGACCAGCTAGTAACCTAACACACACTGAAAGGGTGATATGTTAGTAGAGGAGTGGCGAAGTGAGTTCTGGGCTAATTCAGCCCAGGGAATATACCTCGCCCACTCCCCTGGCCGGTCCTGGCAATACAACCTCAGGAACCTGCCCACCTCCTGGTTCACCCTCTGCGCCTGCCCATTGCTCTCGGGGTGATAACCAGAGGTCAAATTGACCGAGACCCCCAGCCGCTCCATAAACGCTCTCCAGACCCTGGATGTGAACTGGGAACCTCGATCAGAGACAATGTCCTCCGGAACCCCATAGTGCCGGAAGACGTGGGTAAATAGGGCCTCCGCAGTCTGCAGGGCCGTAGGGAGACCGGGCAATGGGAGGAGACGGCAGGACTTAGAGAACCGATCCACAACCACCAGAATCGCCGTGTTCCCCTGAGAGGGGGGAAGATCTGTCAAGAAGTCGATGGACAGGTGCGACCATGGTCGTTGTGGAACGGGGAGGGGCTGTAACTTCCCTCTCGGTAGATGCCTAGGAGCCTTACTCTGGGCACACACCGAACAGGAAGAGACATAGGACCTCACGTCCTTAGCCAAGGTGGGCCACCAGTACTTCCCCCTTAGACTCCGCACTGTCCTCGCCTCACCAGGATGACCCGCAGTAGGTAGCGTGTGTGCCCACCGAATCAAACGATCACGAACACCGAGCGGCACATACATGCGCCCCACGGGCACCTGCGCAGGCGTAGGTTCCAACACCAATACCTGCTCGATGTCCGCGTCCACCTCCCATACCACTGGTGCCACCAGCCTAGACGCTGGAATGATGGGAGTTGGATCGATGGGCCGGTCCTCCATGTCATAGAGACGGGACAGCGCGTCGGCCTTAGTATTAAGAGAACCCGGTCTATAGGAGATGGTAAACCTAAACCGGGCGAAGAACATGGCCCACCTCGCCTGACATGGATTCAGTCTCCTCGCTGCCTGGATGTACTCCAGGTTTCGGTGGTCGGTCCAGATGAGAAAGGGGTGTTTAGCCCCCTCAAGCCAGTGCCGCCACACCCTCAGAGCTTTGACCACCGCTAGCAACTCCCTGTCCCCCACATCGTAGTTACGCTCCGCCGAACTGAGCTTCTTCGAAAAGAAAGCGCAGGGGCGGAGTTTCGATGGCGTACCCGAGCGCTGTGATAGCACGGCACCCACCCCAGACTCGGATGCGTCCACCTCCACTACGAACGCTAAAGACGGGTCCGGGTGGCCAACACGGGTGCGTCGGTGAACAGCGTCTTCAACTTCTTGAAGGCTCTGTCCGCCTCCGTCGACCATCGCAAACGCACCGGCCCCCCCTTCAGCAGTGAGGTAATGGGAGCCGCTACCTGGCCAAAACCCCGGATAAACCTCCGGTAGTAATTGGCAAAGCCTAAGAACCGCTGCACCTCCTTCACCGTGGTTGGAGTCGGCCAATTACGCACGGCCTTAACGCGGTCACACTCCATCACCACCCCCGTGGTGGAAATGCGATAACCCAGAAAGGAGACGGCTCGTTTGGAAAACTCACACTTCTCAGCCTTAACGTATAGGTCATGCTCCAGCAGTCTACCAAGCACCTTGCGCACCAGGGACACATGCGCGGAGCGGGTGGCGGAATATATCAGAATGTCATCGATATAGACAATCACTCCCTGCCCGTGCAGGTCCCTGAGAATTTCGTCAACAAAGGATTGAAAGACGGCTGGAGCATTTTTCAACCCATACAGCATGACGAGGTACTCATAATGGCCTGATGTGGTACTAAAGGCGGTTTTCCACTCGTCTCCCTTATTGATACGCACCAGATTATACGCGCTCCTGAGATCCAGTTTTGTGAAGAACTGTGCTCCGTGAAATGATTCCACCGCCGTAGCGATGAGAGGTAGTGGGTAACTAAACCCCACCGTGATAGCGTTTAGACCTCGGTAATCAATGCACGGACGCAGACCTCCCTCCTTTTTCTTCACAAAAAAGAAACTCGAGGAAGCGGGTGAGATGGAGGGCCGAATGTACCCCTGTCCCAGGGATTCCGTGACATATGTCTCCATAGCCGCCGTCTCCTCCTGTGACAAGGGGTACACGTGACTCCTGGGAAGCGCAGCGTTAACACCTGGAGATCTATCGCACAACCCCCCTGTCGATGGGGTGGTAATTTAGTCACCCTCTTTTTACAAAAAGCCATCGCCAAATCGGCGTATTCAGGGGGAATGCGCACGGTGGACACCTGGTCTGGACTTTCCACCGACGTGGCACCTATGGAAACTCCTAGACACCTCCCTGAACACTCCTCTGACCACCCCTGGAGAACCCCCTGTTTCCACGAACTACGGGGATTGTGACCAGCTAGCCAGGGGACCCCCAGCACCACCGGAAACGCAGGTGAATCAATAAGGAAAAAACGAATGCGTTCCATATGATTCCCCTGCGTTACCATGTCCAGTGGCACCGTAGACTCCCTGACCAGCCCTGACCCTAATGGTCGGCTATCTAGGGAGTGCACGGGGAAAGGGGAATCTATCGGCACCCGCGGAATGCCCAGCTTAATGGCAAGTCCACGGTCCATAAAATTCCCAGCTGCGCCTGAATCGACTAGCGCCCTATGCTGGGAAGAGGGGAAAATTTAGTAAACAAAACAGGTAAAAACACGTGACCAACAGGGGGTTCTGGGTGAATCTGGTGCTGACTCACCTGAAGTGACCGAGAAGTGTTCTGCCTGCCATCTCGACTCCCAGACTGGCTCCTCCAGCACCGGTCGGCCGTGTGTCCTCTCCGACCACAGCTGGTGCAGGAGGAGCCACCTCCATAGGGGTAGGGGCGGGGGTGCATGGTGGTGGAACGGGCAGGACCCTCTCCGAACGCCCGCGGGCAGCCAGCAAATTGTCCAGACGTATGGACATATCTATCAGCTCGTCCAGGGACAGAGCTGTGTCCCGACAGGCCAGCTCCCTGCGGACGTCCGCCCGGAGACTGCAGCGGTAGTGGTCTATGAGGGCCCTGTCGTTCCACCCCGCCCCAGCAGCCAAGGTCCTGAACTCCAGCGCGAAGTCCTGAGCACTCCTCGTCTCCTGCCTGAGGTGGAACAGCCGTTCACCCGCCACTCTTCCTTCCGGAGGGTGATCGAACACGGCCCGAAAGCGGCGGGTGAACTCTGGGTAGTGGTCCCTCGCCGAGTCTGGACCGTTCCAGACCGGATTAGCCCACTCCAGAGCTCGGCCCGTCAGGCAGGAAACGAGGGCACTTACGCTCTCCTCCCCCGTGGGAGCAGGTCTGACGGTGGCCAGGTACAGCTCAAGCTGGAGCAAAAACCCCTGGCACCCAGCCGCCCCACCATCGTACTCCCTCGGGAGCGCCAAACGAAGCGCGCCAGAGCCAGACGTCATGGGAGGCGAAGATGGCTGTATCGGGGGAGGTGGAGGTGGAGAGAGGATACCACTTCTCTCCCATCGGTCCATCCTCTCCATCATCTGGTCCATTGCCGATCCGATGCGATGTAGGACTGTCGTGTGGTGGAGCACGCGTTCCTCCATCGAGGGCAGAGGAGTGCCCGCTGCTTCCGCTGATTCCATGCCTTTATAGTGGTGCGGGATTCTGTAACGGCGTTGGTAGTCATGGTGTTAGGAATGAGGCGCAGGAAACAACGAGCACAGGGAGTGTTGTTTTTTAGTAACACTTTGAGAGAAAAAACAAAGTTCCCAAACACAGGGGAATAAATATAAGGTACGACAATGCCAAGCCGACACGAACTAGACAGTCGAATACAACAATTAATCCCGCACGACAAGAAGCGGGCCAGCAAAACTAAATAGCCCCTCTAATGGCTAATTGACCACAGGTGTCTAAAATAAAAAAAAAGGGAAAAGCAAAAAGGGAATCGGTGGCAGCTAATAGGCTGGTGACGACGACCGCCGAGCGCCACCCGAGCAGGAGGGGGCGCCACCGTCGGTGGGAATCGTGACAAGGGATGACAGGTCGAATAACGATATGAGGCAAAACATTGAAGCAACCTTAACAATAATATAGTGAAGCGAAGACGTAATAACAAAAAAAATAGAAGTCAAAAGCAGACTCGTCGGGGAAGACGGTGGCTCAAGCTGGGAGCAGAGGAGGCATATCTGACATCGGTCTGCTGTTGCCAGTGTACAATAACCACATGAGTCCGTGGATAGGAGAGGAGGTTGGAGCTAGCCAAAAGGGACTCATGGTCAATGTAACACTGAGGTAAAGACAGTTTCAGATTGGATATTCGACGGATATTCGCCTGTAGTTTTCCTTACCTCCACCAACAGCAGTTAGGGATCGTCAACATAGTGAGAAATCAAAGTTTTCAAATTTCAATAGCTATTTAAAACCATTACTCCTAAAACTTTAAAAACTGGTTCTAGCTAACCCGATGGCATAGGCACACATTTGTTTTGTCGATTTTACATCTCTCACTATTTTAAATTATTTATTTACATTTTGGAATTTCAATAGCTCATTGGTCATATGACCTGCTGGACTCAAACAAGGTTCAGAATGTCCACTGATTACCCTTCTATATTGCACACCCTTTAGTTTGTTCATTTTCATCTCACATGTTTTTACATTCATTTTTCAAAATGTAGAATTTCAGTAGCTCCTTGGTCATGTGATCCTTGACTTCGGCGATGTCATTTACAAAATAGCCTCCAACACTCTACTCAGAAAATTGGATGCTGTCTATCACAGTGCCATCCGTTTGTCACCAAAGCCCAAAATACTATCCACCACTGCGACCTGTATGCTCTCGTTGGCTGGCCCTCGCTTCATACTCGTCGCCAAACCCACTGGCTCCAGGTAATCTACAGTCGTGGGCAAAAGTTTGAGAATGACACAAATATTAATTTTCACAAAGTCTGCTGTCAAAGTTTGTATGATGGCAATTTGCATATACTCCAGAATTTTATGAAGAGTGATCAGATGAATTGCAATTAATTGCAAAGTCCCTCTTTGCCATGCAAACAAAAAGAATCCCCCAAAAACATTTCCACTGCATTTCAGCCCTGCCACAAAAGGACCAGCTGATATCATGTCAGTGACTCTCTCGTTAACACAGGTTTGAGTGTTGACGAGGACAAGGCTGGAGATCACTCTGTCATGCTGATTGAGTTCAAATAACAGACTGGAAGCTTCAAAAGGAGTGTGGTGCTTGGAATCATTGTTCTTCCTCTGTCAGCCATGGTTACCTGCAAGGAAACACATGCCGTCATCATTGCTTTGCACAAAAAGGGCTTCACAGGCAAGGATATTGCTGCCAGTAAGATTGCACCTAAATCAACCATTTATCGGATCATCAATAACTTCAAGGAGAGCGGTTCAATTGTTGTGAAGAAGGCTTCAGGGCGCCCAAGAAAGTCCAGCAAGCGCCAGGACCGTCTCCTAAAGTTGATTCAGTTGCGGGATCGGGGCACCACCAGTACAGAGCTTGCTCAGGAATGGCAGCAGGCAGGTGTGAGTGCATCTGCATGCACAGTGAGGCAAAGACTTTTGGAGGATGGCCTGGTGTCAAGAAGGGCAGCAAAGAAGCCACTTCTCTCCAGGAAAAACATCAAGGACAGACTGCAAAAGGTACAGGGATTGGACTGCTGAGGACTGGGGTAAAGTCATTTTCTCTGATGAATCCCTTTCCGATTGTTTGGGGCATCCAGAAAAAAGCTTGTCCGGAGAATACAAGGTGAGCGCTACCATCAGTCCTGTGTCATGCCAACAGTAAAGCATCCTGAGACCATTCATGTGTGGGGTTGCTTCTCAGCCAAGGGAGTGGGCTCACTCACAATTTTGCCTAAGAACACAGCCATGAATAGAATGGTACCAACACATCCTCCGAGAGCAACTTCTCCCAACCATCCAGGAACAGTTTGGTGAAAAACAATGCTTTTTTCCAGCATGATGGAGCACCTTGCCGTAAGGCAAAAGTGATAACTAAGTGGCTCAGGGAACAAAACATCGATATTTTGTGTCCATGGCCAGGAAACTCCTCAGACCTTATTAATCCCATTGAGAACTTGTGGTCAACCCTCAAGAGGCGGGTGGACAAACAAAAACACACAAATTCTGACAAACTCCAAACGTTGATTATGCAAGAATGGGCTGCCATCAGTCAGGATGTGGCCCAGTAGTTCATTGACAGCATGCCAGGGCGGATTGCAGAGGTCTTGAAAAAGAAGGGTCAACATTGCAAATTTTGACTCTTTGCATCAACTTAATGTAATTGTCAATTAAAGCCTTTGACACTTATGGAATGCTTGTAATTATACTAATTATACAAAAATATCTAAAGACACTGAAGCGGCAAACTTTGTGGAAAATAATATTTGTGTCATTCTCAAAACTTTTGGCCATGACTGCATAAGTCCTTCCTAGGTAAAGCCGCGCCTTATCTCGGCTCACTGGTCACCATAGCAGCACCCACCCGTAGCATGCCCTCCAGCAGGTATATTTCACTGGTCCCCCCCCCCCCCCCCCCCCCCCCCCACTACGGCCTATTTATTGCCTTACCTACCTAATCTTACTTCATTTTCACACACTGTATATAGAATTTTCTATTGTGTTATTGACTGTATGTTTGTTTATTCCATGTGTAACTCTGTGTTGTTGTTTGTGTCACACTGCTTTGCTTTGTCTTGGCCAGGTCGCAGTTGTAAATGAGAACTTGCTGTCAACTGGCTTACCTGGTTAAATAAAGGTAAAATAAAAAATACATTTTAAAAAAAATACTACATGTGGGAATGTCTTATGTCCGTCCTACATGTAGTGTTGGTACATTGAATAGTCCTCAACTGCATATATCATAAATTGTATTATGTTCAACAACTGACATTTTCAGATATTATTTTGACAAACATACTTTGGTGCTTACAATTCATTCTCTATTGTCATAGATTTGGTGGGCACTGTCATATGGGATCTTTGTGATATGACTTTCTTTAAGCATGTACTGATGAAACTGTCGCTTAATATTTTTTTCTTAAAGTCTACAAACGCTCTACATTTATTCACTCTGTGATAGGGTTGGATCCTATATGCTACTTTTATTATTGTCCTGTAAATGGTTCAGTGCCTATAATGTAGGCTGTGTGTAGAATGGGGCATAAAGGAAATTACCTCTACTACTAAATTACTACTAGATTATAGTGATAAGGAAAACGGCATACCAATTTGGCCTGTGTATTCATTTGCCTATAACTAATCAGAATTACATTATGTTTACATTAGAAAAAGAGTACTTCGAGAAGATCCTGTCATGGAAAGGATGACTGGGTGGACAGAAAGTGGAAAGGAAGGGAAATAACTCACACCATGCAGCAGGACACCTTCAGCTGCAGGGTCTTTGTAATGCAGGTTTGATAGTTATATTTTCAATAATGAATGGTTAGCTGTTATGTGACAATTAGGTCAAAAACTCTATTTTATTTTTTGGTGTAGATGGCCTGTAAAGCTTACAGATTTAAGTCTAATTGCATGAGATGAAAGTAGACAAACATCAAGAGTGTGCGATATGAAGGCATGGTCAGTGGACATTCTGAACCTTGTTTGATGTCACTAGGTCACATGACCAAGGAGCTATTGAAATTCTAAATTTTGAAAAATGTATGTAAAATCTTGTGAGATGAAAATGGACAAACTAAAGGGTGTTCAATGTGTAGGCCCACTGAGTGTACATTCTGAACCTTGTTTGAAGTCATCAGGTCACATGACCAAGGAGCTATTGAAATTCAAATGTAAAAAAGTTTTTTGTTTACGGTCCCTAACTAATTCAACTAGGAATACAAAATGTTGTTCACATTTCCACATGTTTATTAGCTTTGGAAAGCGAATTAATGTCCAAATTGTGAAAATAAGACCTGTGCAATGTTGTGTGCAATTTTTCAAACATCATGACACTTATTTGGAGTCTGTGGCTCAAGAGGTTTGAAAGCTATTGAGGTTTGAAAGTGCGAATATCCAACTTAAAACTGTCTTTATCTCAGTCAAAGTAACAGGGAAGTGAAGGATCAACTCCATGGTGCAGTGTGCTCTACATAGGAACTGAGACATTATATCTAACGCTATTTGGAGAGGATTGGATTTCACCATCTAAAAATACAATACTAGTAAGATTAAGATATTGGCCAACGCTAAAACAGTGATTAAATGCTAGCAGTACATTGAAGGGACACTAATAGCTAAACATTTAAGGGATATTAACATTAGTCACTACAAAGAGAACAATTTTCTCATTAAAGGACGGACGTACAGTAGTTCATTAATAGTCCTAAAGTGGGCTTGAAGTGACAGTTTAGGTTTTGGTGCTCACAAGTAATTTTTTTTCTGTGATAAGTCTGTACTGTAACAATAGGAGTTTTTTAGTAATTTCTTAAATGTTTGTTTACGTGGATTTAAGGTCGTAAATAGGGAATACTTTCATACGAAATTACTGTTATATTTTTCAACATTTAGTCTGTAAAGGATATAGAGTTTGAAGTCATCTTTTTGCTCAAGCATAAATACTTTGTAAATATATTTTCTGAATTCAATATGGCTAACATAATTATGCTCAAACACCTTCGCCTAGATATAAATGGCACTGTTTTTGTTATTCTGTCTTTTTAAAAGGGTTTCATGGCTCTTGGTATAACTAGGACTATGAGTGGCACTGCCATATCTCTGTTTGACTAGCTGACGCAAACTACTGTAGCTTTTCAATGTGTGATTATGTTTTTCATGAAAAGCACATAGTAGCGTTGACAGGTGAGCAAAATGTAATACAATAGTCAGCCACTCTAGTAGCGTATATGTACAGCTCTAACATTTCCCCCCTTTTCCCCAAAACAGAGACACTACATGACCAAAGGTATGTGGACATCTGCTCGTCGACCATCTCATTCCAAAAGATATGGGCATTAATATGGAATTGGTCCCCCCTTTGCTGCTATAACAGCATTCACTCTTCTGGGAAGGTGTTCCACTAGATGTTGGAACATTGCTGTGGAGATTGAATTTTATATTTCACCTTTATTTAATCAGGTAAGCTAGTTGAAAACAAATTCTCATTTACATCTGCGTTACACATGGAATAAACAAGCGTACAGTCAAAAACACAATAGAAAAAAAATAAAGTCTATATGCAGTGTGTGCAAATGGCATGAGGTAACGCAATAAATAGGCCACAGTATCGAAGTAATTACAGTTTAGCAAATTAACACTGGAGTGATAGAGGAGCAGATGATGATGTGCAAGTAGAAATACTGGTGTGCAAAAGAGCAGAAAAGTAAATTAAAACAGTATGGGGATGAGGTAGGTAGATTGGGTGGGCTATTTACAGATGGACTATGTAAAGCTCCAGCGATCGGTTAGCTGCCCAGATAGCTGATGTTTAAAGTTAGTGAGGGAAATACACTGCTCAAAAAACTAAAGGGAACACTAAAATAACACATCCTAGATCTGAATGAATGAAATAATCTTATTAAATACCTTTTTCTTTACATAGTTGAATGTGCTGACAACAAAATCACACAAAAATAATCAATGGAAATCCAATTTATCAACCCATGGAGGTCTGGATTTGGAGTCACACTCAAAATTAAAGTGGAAAACCACATTACAGGCTGATCCAACTTCGATGAAATGTCCTTAAAACAAGTCAAAATGAGGCTCAGTAGTGTGTGTGGCCTCCACGTGCCTGTATGACCTCCCTACAACGCCTGGGTATGCTCCTGATGAGGTGGCATCATTTTTTTGCACAACAGCATGTGAAATTTATTGTCAATCAGTGTTGCTTCCTAAGTGGACAGTTTGATTTCACAGAAGTGTGATTGACTTGGAGTTACATTGTGTTGTTTAAGTGTTCCCTTTATTTTTTTGAGCAGTGTATAAGTGTCCAGCTTCAGCGATTTTTTTTTGGATTCGTTCCAGTCATTGGCAGCAGAGAACTGGAAGGAAAGGCGGCTAAAAGAGGTGTTGGCTTTGGGGACAACCAGTGAGATGTACCTGCTGGAGCGCGTGCTACGGGTGGGTGTTGTTATCGTGACCAGTGAGCTGAGATATGGCGGAGCTTTACCTAGCATAGACTTATAGATGACCTGAATGGATTGCTTTCATTCAGCCACAAAAGCATTAGTGAGGTTGGGCGATTAGGCCTGGCTTGCAGTCGGCATTCTAATTCATCCCAAAGGTGTTCGATGGGGTTTAGGTCAGTGCTCTGTGCAGGCCAGTCAAGTTCTTCGACTTGGCTGCTGTCATGCTGAAATAGGAATGATATTTCCCCAAACTGTTGCCAAAGTTGGAAGCACAGAATTGTCTAGAATGTCATTGTATGCTGTAATGTTAAGACTTCCCTTCACTGGTACTAAGGGGCCTAGCCCGAACATTCCTCCTCCACCAAACTTTACAGTTGGCACTATGCATTGGGGCAGGTAGCGTTCTCCTGGCATCCACCAAACCCAGATTCGTCCATCGGACTGCCAGATGGTGAAGCGTGAAAACGCATTTCCAATGGTGGCAAGCTTTACACCACTCCAGCCAACACTTGGCATTACGCAAGGTGATTTTGGGATTGTGTGTGGCTGCTCGGCCATGGAAACCCATTTTATGAAGCTCCCGATGAACAGTTATTGTGTTGATGTTACTTTCAGAGGCAGTTTGGAACTCTGTAGTGAGTGTTGCAACCGAGGACAGACAAATTTTACGCGTTTCAGCTCCCGGGGGTCCCGTTCTGTGAATTTGTGTGGCCTACCACTTCATGGCTGAGCCATTGTGGCTCCTAGACTTTTCCACTTCAAAATAACAGCATTAACAGTAGGCCGGGGCAGCTCAAGCAGGGCAGAAATTTGACGAATTCACTTGTTGGAAGGGTGGCATCCTATGACATTGCCACGTTGAAATTCACTGAGCTCTTCACTGCCAATGTTTTTCTTTGGACACTGCATGTCTGTGTGCTCGATTTTATACACCTGTCAGCAATGGGTGTGGCTGAAATAGCAGAATCCACTAATTTGAAGGGGTGTCCACATACATTTCTATATATAGTGTAAGTGTGCAAGGTTGATTTCAAATTCTTTAAGGTGACCAGGACATGAGTGTGTCATAAAAGTGTGAGGAGACAAAGTAGCCAGTAGTAGTTGTAGTTCTGGGGCCTGAACAAGTTTCACAACTAACTGGTAATTCTGGGCAAGCTGCAGCGACAAGGGCAGTATTCTTTCTGTGTGATTGGAATGATATTCAGGTCTGTGTGGTGATCAGTTTCCATTTCTACAACAGTTGCCAACGAGACTCACATTGACTAACTGGAATCTTCTCTCAGCCTGAATGATGCTGGGGATACTCCAGTAATATAATGGTTGGTTGTCTGGTTTTGAAGGAAAGTCTGAAAGGGCTATCACAAACAGCGCTGGCCTTAGATCTTTCCAACACCTAAATGACCTGTGGTTGGAGTTTATGTTGAATGCGGCAAAAAGTCCTCCAGATCACGTGCTACATATTCCTTTGGAAGTCTGGTAGGATGATTGCTTGGCCGATGTTTACTGTGGGTAGTTGACTGTGATTATGGTCTGGGGCAGACCCAGCAGGAGCTGAGGAGAGTGCCAACCTGTGAGGGTGGCCTTCCATTTGCTGACATTACTGTGGATTACCGAACAGTTTCCCAGACCAATGCATGAGTCACCACAGCATGAGAGCTTATTCTTCACATGCAAGTCCCGTTCAGGTGTCACATGGGCTGGCCAGCCAAGGGTGGTAGAAAAATAGGTACATAGGAGTGCAACGCACGCCAGCACCTTCCAGATGGCATTTTGGCTGTTGAACAGATTGTCATTGCATCTCAGTGCAAGAGGCGTCACTACAGTCCCTGGTTTGAATCCAGGCTGTATCACATCCAGCCGTGATTGGGAGTCCCATAGGGCGGCGCACAATTGGCCCAGCATCGTCCGGCTTTGGCCGGGGTAGGCCGTCATTGTAAATAAGAATTTGTTCTTAACTGACTTGCCTAGTTAAAATAAGGTTACACACACACACACCACACTGACCAAAAAGTTATTTTGTTGCCATTTACATACACTACCGTTTAAAGATTGGGGTCACTTAGAAATGTCCTTGTTTTTTAAAGAAAATCACTTTTGTCCATTAAAATAACATCAAATTGATCAGAAATACATTGCTAATGTTGTAAATGACTATTGTAGCTGGAAACGGTTGATTTTTAATGGATTATCTATATAGGCGTACAGAGGCCCATTATCAGCAACCATCACTCCTGTGTTCCAATGGCACGTTGTGTTAAACTTGGATTAGCTATCATTTTAAAAGGGTAATTGATCATTAGAAAACCCTTTTTCAATATTTGTTCTGTCTTTTCTGGTGTATTAAACTGAAATTGCAACCAACTTTGCAACCAGCTTGTTTAAAAAATTATGATATTTCCGAAAGTGAGCAGTTGTAGTCTGAATAAAGGGAAAAAGGCCATTCTTGAACATGGGGTGAGACATTCTTACTAATTTGCTAGAGAACCAGTTTGGATTTAAGTGTAACTTTTGTATGACTGACGCCTTTTAGTGAGAGGTCTAATGCTTTAATATTTAATCATTTCTGCCCTCCCGAATTCATATTCATTATATAAATGGGCCCACCTTGATATTGGCGACGGAGGCAGGAAGACCCGGTTCACCAGCAACCCCTGATCCCCTTCGGACACGGACGTGCCTAACGGGGAAAGGGGGTGCGCCATCCGGCCGTGCCTAAAGGGGAAAGAGGGTGCGCCATGCGGCCGTGCCTGAAGTGGAACGGGGGGATGGAGCCGGTCGGGCACAACCCAGGTGACATGGAGATGCGTGGAACCGAGCTCGGGCGAGAGCCGACGCTGGCCCAGAACCCAGCACTAAGGGAAGGGAGAAGCGGAGGGTGTGGGCCCCCTACCTTACCCTACTCAGTCCTCAGAGTCATAGATACCCCCGCTGTTTACCCGCTTCATTGGTCTGTTTTGCTTGATAGCCGATCTGCACTTGTTAGATGGCCCTCTGACCTGCAACTGTTTTCCACGGTTATATATGTGTTTCTTTTCTTGTAGTGCATCTTATTGCCCATTTTAATATCATCCTGGGCTTACAGATTGAGTCAATCCTTTATCAGATGAACCGCAACATGTCGGCTAAAGCGATTTAACTCATGAATGCATTTGAATGTTTTTAATATTGTCATAGTGAAGAGCAAAATTCCTCTCAAGAATGAACGTTACAGTTACACCAACTGGTAGGCTAATCACACAATTGTACAAAATGGTAAGAGAATCGGTGAAGAAAGTTACATACACATTTCTTGTATTTACATATAACAAAAGCAACAGGAATAGTATAAAAGTGAAATAAGTATTTGTTCTGACTTACCTTTGGTCAAAAATGCACAAATATCAAATGAAAACAGTCTGATCTCCACAAAACCTAACTAAGAATTACATGTTGGTCGCCATGGTGAATAAACCAATAATAATTGGTAGGAGACATAAGGAAACATCAAAGTTTACTGGAATCTCTAAATGAAAATACTGGCAGATCCATAAAATGTCCTTGTACAGTAGTAGATTTAATTAAATGTAGAGGATTCCTAATATCTAAGGGGCTTTTATACAATTATAATGCAGGGTTAAAAAAAAACGGTTTTAAAATATATATGTTAAAATATATGTCAGCTAAAGCGATTTAATTAAAAAATGCATTTGAAAGTTAATATTGTGATAGTGATCTGTTATCCAACGATTATTATTAACCATGCATTATAATTATATAAAAGCCCCTTAGATATTGTGTTTTATTTACAGTACTGATGGACAGCTGGAGATATATATATACACACACACACACACACACACACACACACAGTTGAAGTCGGAAGTTTACATACACCTTAGCCAAATACATTTAAACTCAGTTTTCACAATTCCTGACATTTAATCCTAGTAAAAATTCCCTGTCTTCGGTCAGTTAGGATCACCACTTCATTTTAAGAACGTGAAATGTCAGAATAATAGTAGAGTGATTTATTTCAGCTTTTATTTCTTTCATTACATTCCCAATGGGTCAGAAGTTTACATACTCAAATAGTATTCAGTAGCATTTAAATTGTTTAACATGGGTCAAATGTTTTGGGGAGCCTTTCACAAGCTTCTCACAATAAGTTGGGTGAATTTTGACCCATTCCTCCTGACAGAGCTGGTGTAACTGAGTCAGGTTTGTAGGTCTCCTTGCTCGCACACACTTTTTCAGTTCCGCCCACAAATTTTCTATAGGATTGAGGTCAGGGCTTTGTTATGGCCACTCCAATACCTTGACTTTGTTGTCCTTAAGACATTTTGCCACAACTTATGTATGCTTGGGGTCAATGTCCATTTGGAAGACCCATTTGCGAACAAGCTTTAACTTCCTGACTGATGTCTTGATGTTGCTTCAATATATCCACATAATTTTCCTGCCTCATGATGCCATCTATTTTGTGCACCAGTCCCTCCTGCAGCAAAGCACGCCCACAACATGCTGCTGCCACCCCCGTGCTTCGCGGTTGGGATGGTGTTCTTCGGCTTGCAAGCCACCCCCTTTCTCCTCCAAACATAACGATGGTCATTATGGCCAAATAGTTATATTTTTGTTTCATCAGACCAGAGGACAATTCTCCAAAAAGTACGATCTTTGTCCCCATGTGCAGTTGCAAACTGTAGTGTGGCTTTTTTATGGCGGTTTTGGAGCAGTGGCTTCTTCTTTGCTCAGCGGCCTTTCATGTTATGTCGATATAGGACTCATTTTACAGTGGATATAGATACTTTTGTACCTGTTTCCTCTAGCATCTTCACAAGGTCCTTTGCTGCTGTTCTGGGATTGATTTGCACTTTTTGCAGCAAAGTACGTTCAACTCTAGGAGACAGAACGCGTCTCCTTCCTGAGCGGTATGATGGCTGCGTGCTCCCATGGTGTTTATACTTGCATACTATTGTTTGTACAGATGAACGTGGTGCCTTCAGGCATTTGGAAATTGCTCCCAGGGATGAACCAGACTTGTGGAGGTATACAATTTTTTCTGAGGTCTTGGGAAAAATCAAAAGAAATCAGCCATGAAGTCAAGCAATGAGGCACTGAGTTTGAAGGTAGGCCTTGAAATATATCCACAGGTACACCTCCAATTGACTCAAATTATGTCAATTATCAGAAGCTTCTAAAGCCATGATGTAATTTTCTGGAATTTACCAAGCTGTTTAAAGGCACAGTCAACTTATTGTATGTAAACTTCTGACCCACTGGAATTATGATACAGTGAATTATAAGTGAAATAATCTGTCTGTAAACAATTGTTGGAAAAATGTGTTCTGTCATGCACAAAGTAGATGTCCTAACCGACTTGCCACAACTATAGTTTGTTAACAAGAAATGTGTGTAGTGGTTGAAAAATGAGTTTTAATGACTAAGTGTAAGTAAACTTCCGACTTCAACTGTGTATGTATGTGTCGTGACGTTGTATTAGTTATTGTTACGACTGCTGCTCATCGAATGATTAATGGTTTATAATTGCGTGATTAAATGAATCAGGCAATTATTAACTCATTAACCTGGGGCACCATGGGAAAATTAATTTTATTGAGTTTCTATTTCCCAAATTAACTCAAAGAATATCAGAATATCGACTTTACAACAGTCGCCAATTAATCAATTTCCACTACAGTCTCATTCTGAACGTCGCATAATCTGGGAATCTGCACAAACCCGAGTCCCACCAATGAGTTCGTACCACACCAATTTTAGTTGATTATTTATTTACTAGAAAGCTAAAATGATAATAAAAAGATACACAGTCTAGGCTATTGTTTAGAACTTAGGACAACGGCCAACACACTGACGCGTATTAACCAAAATGGGGATTCAAAAGACAGAGGAAAAAGTAAAGTATACGAGAGAAATACACATTTGGGAGCATTTGTCAGCTATGCTTATTTTAACTCTAACCTTGCCCCGCACTGCCGCTCTTATGGGTCAGAATATAATGATGTAATTACGTGTTGAAGGTCTCCGCTGTAGGTCTCTGCGTGGACCGTTTCGTCTTCTCGCATGGCGCACTTCTCTGGTCATCCTCAGGATGTCAGTGTCCTTTTTGCTTAGTGGTCTGATTCCTCGCCCTTGTTCTGAAAGGGGTCTTCTGAGGACAGCCAGCCCTGTAGCTCAGGGCTCACAGTGTAGGAATGAAAACAGTGTAGGTACACTCTTCGATGGGGAGCGGAGACCGGGTGATCTGTTCAAAATTCACCCTCTTAGACAGTTACTCATCCGTAGCATGGATAGAATAAGGTTCCTTTGTCTTCAACCTCGTGTTGCGTTTTGGGTTTGTTGACTACTCAGACCTTTGCTGCAGCTCGGGTCACTTAGTCTGATATGTTAATTCTTAACTCACATGTCTTATACCCTCGGGTCAGAAGTGGGCGTAACCGCCTTTAGGGCAATTCTCTGAGCATACCAAGTTATGAGGCTGGAGGTCTAGATTTTACTCAGCTCCAATTTAGACAACTAACTTCACATTTCATCTTTGCAAAAACATTCTCTTTGATTTGGACATTTTCCACACAACGTACAATGTATAAACATCAAGCACATATTAGGAAAACTCTTAGTTACAATGTTTTCATTATAACGTCATCCTTTGACTTTTAATAACATAACAAAAATGACATTCATTTTCATATTGCATCTATCGTCATTACCACCATTGTGGCTGACGGAAACCATTGTTCCAAAGTCCATTGATTGCATGTTTAATGTTCTGAGGCCGGTTCTCCATAGTGAGAGGACAAAGGAATTTTGTCTATTGGCTAAGATTTACAATGGACGTGAGGGGTCATAAAACCCCCACATCTTCAGACCCGTAGATCTCTCCTCCTCTGTTGGGGGTGAGAGATAATCTGTAGGGTTGTGGTCTCCTGTAACCTGACCTGATCAGGACAGTCATGACGTATGTGTATGTATTGTGGCGTACAGCAGGTCATCCACCGTAGAGGCCTGATAACAGATGGAGTATACATCGAGGCGAAGGCTCCATCTGCTGGACGTGCCAGGTCTCGACGGGCTCTCCAGCCAGGACTAATTGGGGCTGATTGGGAGCTGGTGAGTAATCAAGGGCGGATTGCTCACCAGCTGTGCAAGGCCCATAAAGCTGCCAGAAGGGCAGCACACAGGAGGACTGGGGGAAGAAAGGATTCCCGTGTTATTGTTGACGGTTGCATAGGTAACAAGAGGGAGTTCAGTTTTGTCCCAGACAGGATACAGCCAGACCCGGAATCCCAGAAGACGGCATCCCGGAGAGGGTCTCATAGGGGAGCGCTATCCTTTTCGATCTATTATTTAAATAAACACCCTTGAAACTGAGCTAATCCTTCTCTGTCTGTGTCTGACATGGGTAAACATCTTGACCAAATCCCCTGGTCTGCCACTGTATGTATGTATAAATAAACTCAGCAAAAAAAAAAAATCCTCTTTGATTCAGTCCTTATTAACTTAGATTTGTGTTTATTTTCAGCAAACTGAACGTGTAAATATTTATGAACATAAGATTCAACAACTGAGACATAAACTGAACAAGTTCCAGAGACATGTCTAACAGAAATGGAATGTGTCCCTGAACAAAGGGGGTCAAAATCAAATGTAAGTATCTGGTGTGGCCACCAGCTGCATTAAGTACTGCAGTGCATCTCCTCCTCATGGATTGCAGCAATTTGCCAGTTCTTGCTGTGAGATGTTACCCCTCTTCCACCAAGGCACCAGCAAGTTTCTGGACATTTCTGGGGGGAATGGCCCTAGCCCTCACCCTCCGATCCAACAGGTCCCAGACGTGCTCAATGGGATTGAGATCCGGGCTCTTCGCTGGCCCTGGCAGAACACTGACATTCCTGTCTTGCAGGAAATCATGCACAGAACGAGCAGTATGGCTGGTGGCATTGTCATGCTAAAGAGCATGTCAGGATAAGCCTACAGGAAGGGTAAAACATGAGGGAGGAGGAGGTCTTCCCTGTAACGCACAGCGTTGATTGCCTACAATGACAACAAGCTCAGTCCGATGATGCTGTGACACAGCGCCCCAGACCATGACGGACCCTCCACCTCCAGAGTACAGGCCTCGGTGTAACGCTCATTCCTTCAACGATAAACGCGAATCCAACCATCACCCCTGGTGAGACAAAACTGCGACTCGATTTGAAGGTGTGTCTAATTATATAGTTCCATCTGTGCCACTGACTTAGTCTGGCTTTAATTCCAGTGTCTACAAATTAATAAATGAAATGTTGGATTCACATCTGTCTCAACCAAAAATTGGAGTTAAAGAATAGGATTAAATGAAACTTTCTTTTGAGTGCATTTCAAGTTTGATTTAGTCCTTATTCATTAACTTAGATTTTTGGTTGAGATGGAGACATGAATCCAACATAATTTATTAATTTGTAGACAAACTGGAATTAAAGCCAGACTAAGTCTGTGGAAAAGAAGGAACTATCCAAGCAGAAGATACATCTCCTTCAAATGTTGATATTTGGTTGCATTGACAACCAAACACATTTCAATATCACTTTTGTAATACAATAAATAGCTCATTAACTTGGACAAGTTAACAAATGATATGTTGGCCTCACGTCTCCAGCTCAACCAAAAATGTAAGTTAAAGAATAGGATTAAGCCGGTGGCTCAGATGGAACTAAATGTTGACATTTGGTTGCGTTGTCAACCAAACACAACTCAATATTACTGTTGTAATACAGTATAACCTAAAGTTAAGGCTAATTTACAAACAAATGTAAAATTCAACCTTAAAATGAGTAACACATCCATTGCCACATTGAGGTTACTGTAACTATACATTTCTTCTTATGTAATCATATAAAAAGTGTGCATGTTCATGATAGCATGAATAGGTCATCGTAGGTCTGTGGAGATCTTCACAATTGCTGTAATAATCTGCGTAGAATGTCAAACGACATTGATCATTTGCACCATGTAGGCCTACTTTTAATATAATATCAATTGCAATCCAGGTCATTTAGTTCTGCTATTTGATGAAGCACAGTGATAACAAGAATCTGTTTAAATAAATAAACAAAATATGACATTGTATTCCCATTTGAACTTTGCTGTGCTTTTAAAAATGGTTGAAAGTGCAGTGATAACATTAGAAATTCAACCAATTTTTGGCTGTCTTTATGAGTGGGTGAATATAGGTTGTAATCAATGTCTCAACCAAATAATCCATGTTTAAATGACGTGGTTTCTTCATTCTGTAACTATATGATCAAATGTATCGCTATACAGTGACTGCGTACACACACTATGGTTGACCGTGTGGTGCAGATCGAGAGAGAGAGTCTTTCATGTTTAATTATCGAGATATACCTTTGTTTTGCAACTGTACAAATTGTATCATTTAATTTTTTTTGTGTGGAAAATATTAAGGCCACATGGGGGACACCTCTTTAATTTGCAAAGGTCAGAGGATATGTTTCCTAATTAGCCCTACAAAACGTGGAAACGGTGAATACAATACACTTTTGTTCACAGTGTGCCTTTCAATAATCAAGATCTAGGACAAACCAATTATTGTGAATGATACATAATACTAAACAATACGAAAGAACACTTGATTTTAGCTTGCCCCCTTCTGGCTACATCATCTGGTGTGTGCGCGTGTCTATGGATGCTACAAGAAGAATGTAAGATGACAAGGTTAACATCAACAAATAACATTTTGATATTATATAATATTATGCAGTCAATATATGGAAAGTGCAATTTTATTACAAAATGAGTCCTTCAGAGACAATGTCCTCCACGTAAGCATTATGCTAATCTACAAATTAATTAACGTGTCAATCTTAAAATTCTCAAAAATATACAGTACCAGTCAAAAGTTGTAGAATAGTGACGACATCAAAACTATCAAAAAACACATGGAATCATGTAGTAACCAAATAAGTGTTATTTTTCAAATTCTTCAAAGTAGCCACCCTTTGCCTTTGGCAGCTTTGCACACTATTGGCATTCTCTCAACCAGATTCATGAGGTGGTCACCTGGAAGGCATTTCACTTAACAGGTGTGCCTTGTTAAATTAATTTGTGGAATTTCTTTCCATAACTCTTGCATCTAGAAGTTCCGCTAGCGGAACGCCTCACCAATATCCAATGGTAGAGCAAGGCGTGAAATAAAAAACCTTAACTTGTTATGGATAGGGGGCAGTATTTTCACGGCCGGGTAAAAAACGTACCCGATTTAATCTGATTATTACTCCTGCCCAGAAACTAGAATATGCATATAATTATTAGCTTTGGATAGAAAACACTCCAAAGTTTCTAAAACTGTTTGAATGGTGTCTGTGAGTATAACAGAACTCATTTGGCAGGCCAAAACCTGAGAAGATTCCAAACAGGAAGCGCCCTCTGACTATTTCTTGGCCTTCTTGATCATCTCTATCCAAAAACAGGGAATATCTGCTGTAACGTGACATTTTCTAATGCTCCCATAGGCTCTCAGAAGGCGCCAGAACATTGAATGATGACTTTGCAGGCCATGGCTGAAAACCAGTAGCGCATTTGGATAGTGGTCGATCTGAGAACAATGAGACTGGGGGGGGGCGCGTTCACGAGACGACTCCATGTTTTTATTTTTTCGTCTTTGAACGAAAACAGGGTTTCCCGGTTGGAATATTATCGCTTTTTTACGAGACAAATCGCATAAAAATTGATTTTAAACAGCGTTTGACATGTTTCGAAGTACGGTAATGGAATATTTTGACATTTTTTGTCACGAAACGCACCGGGCGCGTCACCCTTCTTTACCCTTCGGATAGTGTCTTGAATGCATGAACAAAACGCCGCTATTTGGATATTACTATGGATTATTTGGAGCCAAACCAACATTTGTTATTGAAGTAGAAGTCCTGGGAGTGCATTCTGACGAAGAACAGCAAAGGTAATCCACATTTTTCTTATAGTAAATCTGAGTTTGGTGAGGGCCAAACTTGGTGGGTGTCAAAATAGCTAGCCCGTGATGGCGAGCTATCTACTCAGAATATTGCAAAATGTGCTTTCACCGAAAAGCTATTTTAAAATCGGACATAGCGATTGCATAAACGCGTTCTGTATCTATAATTCTTAAAATAGTTTTTTTGTGAATGTTTATCGTGAGTAATTTAGTAAATTCACCGGAAGTGTTCGGTGGGAATGCTAGTTCTGAACGTCACATGCTAATGTAAAAAGCTGGTTTTTGATATAAATATGAACTTGATTGTTATACAATACATGCATGTTTTGTTCAATGTCCTAGGAGTGTCATCTGATGAAGATCAAAGGTTAGTGCTGCATTTAGCTGTGGTTTTGGTTTTTGTGACATTATATGCTAGCTTGAAAAATGGGTGTGATTATTTCTGGCTGGGTACTCTGCTGACATAATCTAATGTTTTGCTTTCGCTGTAAAGCCTTTTTGAAATCGGACAGTGTGGTTAGATAAAGGAGAGTCTTGTCTTTAAAATGGTGTAAAATAGTCATATGTTTGAAAAATTGAAGTTTTTTTTTTTTTGAGGAATTTGTAATTGGCGCCACGCCTATCATTGGATATTGGAGCAGGTGTTCCGCTAGCGGAACGTCTAGATGTAAGAGGTTAAAAATGCTATAACTTCAATTTCTCAAACATATGACTATTTTACACCATTCGAAAGGTAAGTCTCTCGTTAATCCAACCACATTGTCCGATTTCAAAAAGGCTTTACAGCGAAAGCAAAACATTAGATTATGTCAGGAGAGTACCCAGCCAAAAATAATCACACAGCCTTTTCAAAGCAAGCATATATGTCACAAAAACCCAAACCACAGCTAAATGCAGCACTAACCTTTGATGATCTTCATCAGATGACATACAATACATGCATGTTTTGTTCAATCATGTTCATATTTATATCAAAAAACAGCTTTTTACATTAGCATGTGATGTTCAGAACTAGCATACCCACCGAAAACGTCCGGTGAATTTACTAAATTACTCATCATAAACGTTGACAAAATACATAAATTATTTTAAGAATTATAGATACAGAACTCCTTTATGCAATCGCTATGTCAGATTTTAAAATAGCTTTTCGGCGAAAGCACATTTTGCAATATTCTGAGTACATAGCTCAGCCATCACGGCTAGCTAATTTGACACCCGCCAAGTTTGGGGCAACCTAAACTCAGAATTACTATTAGAAAACTTGGATTACCTTTGCTGTTCTTCGTCAGAATGCACTCCCAGGACTTCGACAACAAAATGTTGTTTTGGTTCCAAATAATCCATAGTTATATCCAAATACCTCCGTTTTGTTTGTGCATTCAGGTCACTATCCAAAAGGGTAACGCGCAAGTGCATTTCGTGACAAAAGATTTCAAAATGTTCCTTTACCGTACTTAGAAGCATGTCAAACGCTGTTTAAAATCTATTTTTATGCTATTTTTCTCGTAAAACAGCGATAATATTCCAACCGGACAACGTTGTATTCATTCAGAGGGAAAGAAAAAAATGCCGAGGTCTCGTGAACGCGCATCTCCAGTCTCTCTGTCACCAGGCAGTCCACTGACAAACTCTGCTGCTGTTATCTGCCCAGAGACGTGTCAATCCGGTTTCTGAAGGCTTTAGAGAGCCAATGGAAGCCTTAGAAAGTGTCACGTAACAGCACAGATACTGTAATTTCGATAGAGATGCAACAGAAGGACTACAAATTGTCAGACTGGCCACTTCCTGCTTGTAATTCTCAGGTTTTTGCCTGCCATATGAGTTCTGTTATACTCAGACACCATTCAAACAGTTTTAGAAACTTTGGAGTGTTTTCTATCCAAATCTACTAATAATATGCATATTCTCGTTTCTGGGCAAGAGTAGTAACCAGTTTAAAATCGGGTATGTTTTTTTATCCGGCCGTGAAAATACTGCTCCCTATCCCAGACAGGTTAATGCGTTAGAACGAATCACTTGTGTTGTGACAAGGTAGGGGTGGTATACAGACGATAGCCCTATTTGGAAAAAGACCAAGTCCATATTATGGCAAGAACAGCTCAAATAAGCAGAGAGAAACAACAGTCCATCATAGCTTAAAGACATGAAAGTAAGTCAATGAGGAATAAGACATTTTCTTCAAGTGCAGTCGCAAAAACAATCAAGCACTATGATGAAACTGGCTCTCATGAGGACTGCCTCAGGAAAGGAAGACCCAAAGTTACCTCTGCTGAAGAGGATAAGTTACAGTTACCAGCCTCAGAAATTGCAGTCCAAATAAATGCTTCCAAGTTCAAGTAACAGACACATCTCATCAGAGGAGACTCAGGCCTTCATGGTTGAATTGCTGCAAAGAAACCACTACTAAAAAGGGTTCCAATAAGAAGAGACTTGATTGGGTAAAGAAACACGAGCAATGGACATTAGACTGGTGGAAATCTGTCCTTTGGTCTGATGAGTCCAAATTTGAGATATTTTATTGCAACCACCGTGTCTTTGTGAGACGCAAAGTAGGTGAACAAATGATCTCCACATGTATGGTTCCCACCGTGAAGCATGGAGGAGTTGTGATGGTGCCTTGCTGGTGACACTAAGATTTATTTAGAATTCAAGGCACACTTAACCAGCATGGCTACCACAGCATTCTGCAGTCATACGCCAACCCATCTGGTTTTCGCTTAGTGGTACTATCATTTGTTTTTCAACAGGACAATGACCCAACACACCTCCAGGCTGTGTAAGGGCTATTTGACCAAGGAGAGTGATGGAGTGCTGCATCAGATAACCTGGTCTCCACAATCACCCAACTTTAACCCAATTGAGATGGTTTGGGATGAGTTGGACTGCAGAGTGAAAGAAAAACAGCCAACAAGTGCTCAGCATATGTGGGAACTCCTTCAAGACTGTTGGAAAAGCACTCCAGGTGAAGCTGGTTGAGAGAATGCCAAGAATGTGCAAAGCTGTCGTCAAGGCAAAGGGTGGCTACTTTGAAGGATCACAAACATAAAATATATTTTGATTTGTTTAACACTTTTGGTTACTACATGATTCCATATGTGTTATGTCATAACTATTACTCTACAATGTAGAAAATAGTAAAAAATAAAGAAAAACCCTTGAATGAGGTGTCCAAACTTTTGACTGGTACTGTATATTGCTTAAACCTGATTTGAATTCATCACCTTATGATTTTGCTGTGAGCACCATATCATTTCTTTGGGATGCTCAACCTGATCAAACTTACAAAGAAAGAGACCATGTACAGCTCAGCAAGCCTGGTTGCCAGTCTGTTTCTGGTGTCTTGACAACTCCTCATGAGTTGTCATGACAGCACAAACAGATCTGGGACCAGCAACATCGCAACAAGCAAATGCAAAACAACAATACAATGGAGTTTGACTTTAATACAAACACAATGCCATACACATTTCTATATCTATCGTAAACAAAACATTTCACATTACAACTCACTGAAAGCATGGATTTAGAGTAGACATAACACACAAGGTATGTGTACCAAACTGCACCAAATACCCTACACAATGACAGAGCCCTAGTCCAAAGTAGCGCACTCTATAGGGAATATTGTGCAATTTGGGAAAAGCCATAAGAAAGCAAGGCATGTAGTAATAGGATTAGAAAATGAATGGCCAGTGTTCTTTAAGATTTCATAAATTAATTTCCTGTTTTTTTCCCCTTACATTTCCTTAAATGCGAGATTTCTTTCACAGAACGGAGGCACTTAAAATATGAAGTATAAGTGAAAGTATTTTTTCAAATCTATACATACAGTCACCACAAAATAGTACAGATGTAGGTAATTGCCAGTTAGAGAAATATTTCAAAATTCATTTTGTTTTTATAAACATATGAAAAAAAATTAAAATCAAAGCACACCAATTCACACCTATCCACAGTGAGCAGGTAAAAGGGGCAGTGGTATTGTCATATATAAGCTATGTCCCAATTATCTCTTCTACCCCCAAAGTGTGCACTTGTTCACTTCCCTTCACTGATTTGAAAGATAATGACTGGTATAAAAAATACGGTGGAAACACCCACTAACCCATGCCTCCAACAACCCAATGTTTTGAGATTTGTGGAAAGAAGTGAACGACAGCACACTTCAGGAGAAAGGGGAGATGTTATTGGGACGCACCCATAGTCACTAGTGGCTGTAGACTCCTGGGTATATCCTGGACATGTGTTGCACGCCCTGGCTATACCACGAAAGAAGACTTCTGTCTGAATTCCCCCTGAAACAGACACAGAAGATTGCGGTTACGAAACGAGGCTACACCTTTTCACTGAAATACAAAAGACGAAAAGGACAGCAACCATTAACTCTTTAGAGATGGTAGTGCATGTGGTCCTCTGTAACTCAGTTGATAGAGCATGGAGCTTGCAACGCCAGGATAATGGATTCCATTCACGAAAACCACCCATAAGTAAAATATATGCACGCATGACTAAGTCGCTTTGGATAAAATAATCTGCTAAATGCCATATATTACACATTACAGGAAAGGGAACTCAGTCAAAATAATTTCCCTGACAACCAAACCATATAATACACTATGATCACAATAATGATCTAGGGATGGAAAGGGTTTTGTTTATCAAAAATTGAATTTAAATATGAGAGCAAACAGAGAGGAGAACTAAGCATATACAAATGATTTTCAGCAGCTGAGAGTTCCTCCTAAATAGACAAATACTATTGTCTGTTCTTTTCAATAATAATTTCTGTTTGCAAACTATACAAACATAAGAGAGAGATGGAAGAAATACTCCGGAAATGAAAGGCCAAAAAAACAAAAGCCTCAGACTTCTAATAAGTGGAAAAATGCAGATGAAACTTACATCTTCATCGCCAGACTCCGATGTTGGCTGGTAGACCACTGAGGGTTTGCTGTAAGAGAAACATATGAGCCAACAGAAACATCTGTATATCTATCAACTACTTTATAGTGTTGTATTATCAACTGTTAATAAGATGTGCAAGGAAATGTTATCACAAAACATTGATGTAAACTGTATATATAACACAATTAAAAAACCTCCAAACTACGGTAAGCCCTCAACTCTGGCACTGTAAAACCAATCTACTAAGTCATGCATTAACGAGAACATATAGGGCAGAGTAGACAGAATGTAATCAGTTACCTTTCACTCTTTTCTGTAAGGGCAAAAGAAAAAAAATGTATAAATACTGAGTAAAATGTGTCATTTGTATGGTGATTCAAATATGCATTTGAAGGTTATAGACATTATGAACTGCAAGTTATCAGTCACTGATCTGGCCCTGTATTTATAGCGTCTTAAAGTAGGAGTATTGATCAAGGATCAGGTTCCCTCTGTCCATGTCATATTTTTATTTAACTAGGCAAGTCAGTTAAGAACAAATTATTTTTTATAATGAGGGCCTGCCAAAAGGCCTCCTGCGGGGACGGGGCCTGGGATAAAAAAACAATATAAATATAAGACAAAACACACATCACAACGAGACAACACTACATAAAGAGAGACCTAAGAGAACAACATAGCAAGGCAGCAACACATGACAACACAGCATGGTAGCAACAACAACATGGTAGCGATACAACATGACAACAACATGGTAGCAATACAACATGGTAGCAGCACAAAACATGGTACAAACACTATTGGACACAGTGAACAGCACAAAGGTCAAGAAGGTAGAGACAATACATCACACAAAGCAACTACAACTGTCAGTAAGAGTGTCCATGATTGAGTCTTTGAATGAAGAGATTGAGATAAAACTGTCCAGTTTGAGTGTTTGTTGCAGCTCGTTCCAGTCGCTAGCAGCAGCGAACTGAAAAGAGGAGCAACCCAGGGATGCATGCGCTTTGGGGACCTTTAACCTGTTATGGCTAGGGGGCAGTATTTTCACAGCCGGATAAAAAACGTACCCGATTTAATCTGATTATTACTCCTGCCCAGAAACTAGAATATGCATATAATTATTAGCTTTGGATAGAAAACACTCCAAAGTTTCTAAAACTGTTTGAATGGTGTCTGTGTATAACAGAACTCATTTGGCAGGCCAAAACCTGAGAAGATTCCATGCAGGAAGTGCCCTGTCTGACAATTTCTTGCCCTTCTTGATTATCTCTATCCATTACAGAGGATCACTGCTGTTACGTGACACTTCCTACGGCTCCCATGGGCTCTCAGAAGGCGGCAAAAAGCTGAATCGTGGCTTTGCAGGCTCTGGCTGAAGTAGCGCGTTTGGATAGTGGCTGGTCACAGTACTGTGAGACTCAGGCGCGTGCCCGAGTCGACCCAATGCTTTGTTTTCTTTCGTCTTTTTACCTAAACGCAGATTCCCGGTCGGAATATTATCGCTTTTTTACGAGAAAAATGGCATAAAAATTGATTTTAAACAGCGGTTGACATGCTTCGAAGTACGGTAATGGAATATTTAGAAATCTTTTGTCACGAAATGCGCCATGCTCGTGACCCTTATTTACACTTCGGATAGTGTCTTGAACGCACGAACAAAACGCCGCTATTTGGATATAACTATGGATTATTTTGAACCAACCCAACATTTGTTATTGAAGTAGCAGTCCTGGGAGTGCATTCTGACGAAGAACACCAAAGGTAATCAAACTTTTCTAATAGTAAATCGGAGTTTGGTCAGGGCTAAACTTGGTGGGTGTCTAAATAGCTAGCCGTGATGGCTGGGCTATCTACTCAGAATATTGCAAAATGTGCTTTCACCGAAAAGCTATTTTAAAATCGGACACCTCGATTGCACAAAGGAGTTCTGTATCTATAATTCTTTAAATAATTGTTATGTTTTTTGTGAACGTTTATCGTGAGTAATTTAGTAAATTCACCGGAGGTTTGCGGGGGGTATGCTAGTTCTGAACGTCACATGCTAATGTAAAAAGCTGGTTTTTGATATAAATATGAACTTGATTGAACAAAACATGCATGCATTGTATAACATAATGTCCTAGGTGTGTCATCTGATGAAGATCATCAAAGGTTAGTGCTGCATTTAGCTGTGGTTTTGTTTTTTGTGACATTATATGCTAGCTTGAAAAATGGGTGTCTGATTATTTCTGGCTGGGTACTCTGCTGACATAATCTAATGTTTTGCTTTCGCTGTAAAGCCTTTTTGAAATCGGACAGTGTGGTTAGATAAAGGAGAGTCTTGTCTTTAAAATGCAGTGAAATAGTCATATGTTTGAAAAATTGAAGTTTTTGTATTTTTGAGGAATTTGTAATTCGCGCCACGCCTATCATTGGATATTGGAGCAGGTGTTCCGCTAGCGGAACGTCTAGATGTAAGAGGTTAACAGAATGTGACTGGCAGAACGGGTGCTGTTTGTGGAGGATGAGGGCTGCAGTAGATATCTCAGATAGGGGGAAGTGAGGCCTAAGAGGGTTTTATAAATAGGCATCAACCAGCGGGTCTTGCGACGGGCATACAGAGATGACCAGTTTACAGAGGAGTATAGAGTGCCGTGATGTGTCCTATAAGAAGCATTGGTGGCAAATCTGATGGCCGAATGGTAAAGAACGTCTAGCCGCTCGAGAGCACCATTACCTGCCGATCTATAAATTATGTCTCTGTAATCTAGCATAAGTAGGATGGTCATCTGAATCAGGGTTAGTTTGGCAGCTGGGGTGAAAGAGGAGAGATTACGATAGAGGAAATCAAGTCTGGATTTATCTTTAGCCTGTAGCTTTGATATACGCTGAGAGAAGGACTCCCAAGTACTTGTATGAGGTGACTACCTCAAGCTCTAAACCCTCAGAGGTTGTAATAACAAGTGTGGGACGAGGGGCATTCTTCTTCTTACCAAACCACATGACCTTTGTTTTGGAGGTCTTCAGAACAAGGTTAAGGGTAGAAAAAGCTTGGACACTAAGAAAGCTTTGTTGTAGAGCATTCAACACAAAATCCGGAGAGGGGCCAGCTGAGTATAAGACTGTATCATCTGCATATAAATGGATGAGAGCGCATTCTACTGCCTGAGCTATGTTGTTGATGTAAATTGAGAAGAGCGTGGGGCCTAGAATTGAGCCTTGGGGTACTCCCTTGGTGACTTGCAGTGGCTGAGACAGCAGATTGTCTGACTTTATACACTACACTCAGAGAGGTATTTAGCAAACCAGGCCAAAGACCCCTCAGAGACACCAATACACCTTAGCCGACCCACAGGAATGGAATGGTCTACCGTATCAAAAGCTTTGGCAAAGTCAATAAAAATAGCAGCACAGTATTGCTTAGAATCAAGGGCAATGGTGACATCATTGAGGACCTATAAGGTTGCAGTGACACATACATAACCTGAGCGGAAACCAGATTACATACCAGAGAGAATACTACAGACATCAAGAAAGCCAGTCAGTTGATTATTGACAAGTTTTTCAAAAACTTGATAAACAGGGCAAAATAGAAATAGGCCTATAACAGTTAGGATCAGCTTGATCTAATTCATTATCATCGAAAAGGCCAATTGGATTCCAGATCGGCATTCCTACTAGACACTTTCTTAATACAGGACGAGGAGTCCTTAGGGTGAATAGGGGATATAAACTCACTGGGCATGTATCCTTTGCGGTGGGCGTACCACAGTCCGAAGCACAGCAGGGCCAGGGCCAGGAGAGCCACAATCACCCCAGCAACAATACCTCCAGTGTTGATGTTGCCTAGAGAGAGAGAAAGAGAGAGCATTAGAGAAAGTGGGAGGGAAATGAGATGTGTTACACTGGCTCACGTTTCTAAATGACAAAGTCAAAATGGGAGAGTGAAATAGTTTCAATATCTCAGGTTCAGTTGAACACTATGGTCCTCGTGTGGAAAAGCAATATGTGAGTTCTGTATGCAATAAAGAACAAAGAAAACACATCTAGACCAGATGAGTGTGAAAGCACTTTGAAAACCGCTGATGTCAAAAAGGCTTTAGAAATACATTTGATGGATTTGATTGATGAAAACAGTGTGTGTAACTGATCAACTGCATGAGATACTAGACTAGATATAATCTGATGGTAAATAGCCAAGCACCTACTAGCACTGTTTATGATTTCAAAAGTTTGTTTGGCAACATCACTACCAGCCCAACCAGCATGGCAACATTTGAGGTTTACAGGTCACATGTGAATCTGCTGCAACAGCAGGGCTCCATACTAACATTTCCCCCACTATCCTGGCAGTCCCAGAAATAGAACCCACTGTCCTGGGAATAGAACCCACTATCCTGGCAGTCCCGGGAATAGAACCCACTGTCCTGGGAATAGAACCCACTGTCCTGGGAATAGAACCCACTGTCCTGGCAGTCCCGGGAATAGAACCCACTTGTCCCGGGAATAGAACCAACTATCCTGGCGCTGAAAGTGCCATGCGCTATCAGATGAGCTACACATATTTTCTATTGCACGACGCCGCAATTTTGTTTTGGTGCGACTAAATTATGGGCATGTGGCACCAACTGAAAAACCAGCCCATGATTTGGTCGCACCCCCAAAAAAATTGTGGGGTTGCGAGCATGGCTCTGTTGGTAGAGCATGGCTCTTGTAATGCAAGGATAGTGGGTTCGATTTCCGGGACCATCCATACGTAAAATGTATGCACGTACGACTTAGTCGCTTTGAATAAAAGCATCTGCTAAATGACATTTATCATCATATCAAGTCATACAGAGTTCTTCATTAAAAAGTGTAAGACTACTGAAATGGTATTCAAGAAATAAGTTCTTTTTTCATATTTGAATGTGCAACCTAATCCAGTGATTGTCATGCATTATATTTTGACTGTTAAAATAGGGCTCCAGAATTATTATTTTTTCTTCAATTGAGATGAATTTGCCTGCATTTTTATGTGCTCTAATATCATAGGCTAATTTATTTGGGGCTAATTCACCACCCGAGTAAGTGGAAACTCAAAATGCATTAGCTAGATCAACTAAATAAACTCAAAAAAAGAAACGTCTTCTCACTGTCAACTGCGTTTATTTTCAGCAAACTTAACATGTGGATATATTTGTATGAACATAAGACTCAACAACTGAAACATAAACTGAACAAGTTCCACAGATATGTGACAGAAATTGAATAATGTGAGTAACAAATGGGGGGGGGGGTAACAGTCAGTATCATTTGTTGTCACCAGTTGCAATAAGTACTGCAGTGCATCTCCTCCTCATGGACTGCACCAGATTTGCCAGTTCTTGCTGTGAGATGTTACCCCACTCTTCCACCAAGGCACCTGCAAGGTCCCGGACATTTCTGGGGAGAATGGCCCTAGCCCTCACCTTCCGAGCCAACAGGTCCCAGATGTGCTCAATGGGATTGAGATCCGGGCTCTTCGCTGGCCATGGCAGAACACTGACATTCCTGTCTTGCAGGAAATCACGCACAGAACGAGCAGTATGGCTGATGGCATTGTCATGCTGGAGGGTCATATCAGGATGAGCCTGCAGGAAGGGTACCACATGAGGGAGGAGGATGTCTTCCCTGTAACGCACAGTGTTGAGATTGCCTGCAATGACAACAAGCTCAGTGCGATGATGCTGTGACACACCGCCACAGACCATGACGGACCCTTCACCTCCAAATCGATCCCGCTCCAGAGTACAGGCCTCGATGTAACACTCATTCCGTCGACAATAAACGCAAATCCGACAATCACCCCTGGTGAGACAAAACCGCAACTCATCAGTGAAGAGCACTTTTTGCCAGTCCTGTCTGGTCCAGTGACACTGGGTTTGTGCCTATAGGCGACGTTGTTGCCGGTGATGTCTGGTGAGGACCTGCCTTACAACAGGCCTACAGTCCAGCCTCTCTCAGCCTATTGCGGATATTCTGAGCACTGATGGAGGGATTGTGCGTTCCTGGTGTAACTCGCGCAGTTGTTGTTGCCATCCTGTACCTGTCCCACAGGTGTGATGTTCGGATGTACCGATCCTGTGCAGGTGTTACATGTGGTTTGCCACTGCGAGGACGATCAGCTGTCCGTCCTGTCTCCCTGTAGCTCTGTCTTAGACGTCTCATTGTACGGACATTGCAATTTATTGCCCTGCCTACATCTGCAGTCCTCATGCCTCCTTGCAGCATGCCTATGGCACATTCACGCAGATGAGCAGAGACACTGGGCATCTTTCTTTTGGTGTTTTTCAGAGTCAGTAGAAAGGCCTCTTTAGTGTCCTAAGTTTTTATAACTGTGACCTTAATTGCCAACCGTCTGTAAGCTGTTAGTGTCTTAATGACCGCTCCACAGGTGCACAGTCTTCCCTGTGGCTCAGTTGGTAGAGCATGGTGTTTGCAACGCCAGCATGGTGTGTGCAACTCCAGGGTTGTGGGTTCGATTCCCACGGGGGGCCAGTACAAAAAAAAAAAAAAAATCATGAAATGTATGCATTCACTACTGTAAGTCGCTCTGGATAAGAGCGTCTGCTAAATGACTAAAATGTAAAATGTAAATGTTGATTAATTGTTTATGGTTCATTGAACAAGCATGGGAAACAGTGTTTAATCCCTTTACAATGAAGATCTGAAGTTTTGGATTTTTACTAATTATCTTTGAAAGACAGGGTCCTGAAAAAGGGATGTTTCTTTTTTTGCTGAGTTTATAATACCCACTGCTAGTAGCCATGTATAAATCTAACAGTAAAATGTAATGTCCCAAAAAACCTTGCAGTTGTAGCCTACCGCCCCAATGAGGCCTATGCGCTCCCAATGGTATATTCGCATTTTGCATCCTCCGTATCGCAAAGCCATATAAAATATCTTGTTTGCAAAATAGTTGCTATTGAGCTCAAAATTGAGAGTTGCGAAATAAACACAAGTATACCTACAGAATCCGGAGATCCTCCTCACTCCAACCATGACAGCTGTGTTTTCCAAGCAACTGGATTTTAAAATGTTATTCAATCAGGACACTTTCTTTCCCTTCCCGAGCATTTTTTCCCCCCGGGAAAGGGGAGAGAGTGGCTCACGTGACACAGCAGGCCTCAGCAAAACAGGTACAGGGTCAGGGAGGCTTTTATTACAGGAATCATGAGGATAATGTACTATACTGTTTGACCAAATCATGGTTTTAGCCTCCTAAAAAAAAGGAAGTTTTGAGTGAAGTGACCATGTAGAATGTGCAGCTCGCACTGATGTGACCAATAAAAATGTTCCCTCACACAGCCAAGTCAAAGGGTGTCAAAATGCGACTAAATGGTCGCAGTCTGGAGACCTGAACAGGTCGGAGGATTAAACGTCCCGCAACATGGTTTTTGATTGTAAAATGCACCCCGTCAATTGAGATACATCCAGCCAATGCGCCGAAGAAGGGGAGAAACCTAACGCTGGTAATATGGTCACAATCTTTGAACAGTTTAGGCTAGAGACAAGCAGTTATCTCTGATGTAATGGTGCAAACACTGCTTGCTTTTTTTCTCTAGGGCACTCAGAAACAGTGGTACAGTGAAGCCTAATCATTAAAACAATTATATCTGGAAGATTTGTTTTCTAGGAGCTAAAAATTCCAAGCCGCACAGTAAAATATTTAGGAGCATATGCGACCGGTCGCACTTTAGAGCCTTGCCTATGACCTACATTTCAGTGCAGGAAACACTTTCCTTTATCACCTTCCTATACATTTTTTTTTTCAGTAAGCTTTCAACCAAACCATAGTGTTTTACATCGAGTTGATGGCCCAGTAAATTAGTTAGTTGAACAATTCTATATTGCTTTTAATTTTGGTAAAATGTTTCTTCTTATCCTCGGTTTAGCCCAGGCTAGTCTGCAATGGGCTTTTCCCCATAGAAAGCAAAGGGCACTTACGGACTTCCATCCTCACAGCTTGACAGCGTTGAACAGGGCCGGCATCGTTCATAGCTTCACAGCTGTAGTCTCCTGTATCTATCACCAAAGCAGAGGGAAACTCCTGCAGCAGAGATATGGAGATGTTTACAAATCACTGATATAAAATACAAGGTGAATAACTGAAATGAGAGAGAGAGAGAGATGTGAAGTTGCCAAACAGTAATGTTGTGTTAAGGGCGTTCGCATGCTTCCCAGCCAAAACAGTTCGTAACAGTTTGTGCATATGACAACATTTTGGTCTTGGGCAAGTTTTTTTTTTTTTTCGGTTGTTTGTCCGCACAAATTTTTTTCAAGTCAACAGCCGAAGTCAACAGCCGAAGTCAACGCCCCTTCATCGGTGATTGGTCAACAGTAGGGATTCTTCAATTAAGTGTTTGTTGTCATTCAATGAAATAATTTATCCACATTTCTTCACTACTGCACCAAAAATATTAGCAAGATGTAAAATCGCACGACTAAGATCTCCTCGCCAAAAACGTCCAAATTAATGACAGATGTCTTGTTATCAGATTAAATTTGACTATTTTGAGGTGTCTCAAGATGGAAAAAGTACTATTGCCGCTTTTTTACGTTTTTCAAGCGAAGGTCTTTTAAGGGAGTATGCAGGCACACTTGTTAGTTTTGCCTAGCTGAGTTTGGCTAGGCGCTAGCTGAACTGAAGCATGATGACGCCTTTAGCCTGCCGAGTTGACCATACAGCACAAACACATCTGGGACCTGGGTTGTACTAATCGGCTCCTCCCCCAAAATGTTAAAATATATTGTTTTTGTTGTCCATTGCAAAATGGTTTGCCCTAATGAATATGATCCAGGTGAGGTATATTCAGCACCACTGACCAGGTTGCCATTGAGAGGATTGATCTTGTAGGTGTAGTTCTTGAAGGCAGGGAACTGGCTGGGGTCCACAGGAAGAGGGGTCTTGTCCTTATACCACTTGTAGGTGGGGGATGGAGACCCCTCTGCATCATGACAGGACAGTAGCACGCGATGCCCCGTCGTCACAGAGGCAGGGATCCTACACATGGGCACGGATGGAGGTACTGCAGGAGGATGTAAGAGAGGTAGTGAGGGACCGCAGAGAGTGAGAGCAGAGAGGCACTAGCCTTATTGGTTAATTAACCAGAAATTATAGATGTTGCGCAATAGTTAGATGATAAGACTCTCCTTACCTAAAACAGTGAGATTCACTTTGGTATCCCCAACATACTGTTTGTTAGACACCTCACATTGATACTGCCCATTATCTTTGCGCGTCACCTTGTTGAACCTCAGCATCCCATCAAACATAGTGACACGGCCCTCATAAAGTGCTGAGAGAGAGCAAGATAATCAGTGATTATAAACTCATTTGTGGTAAGTATATCTAGCCCTAATTGTAGAAAAATGCAGAAGCAATCACGACACAAATACAAGAAGTCATGTGTCATGCATTTCCTTGGAATCAAGTCTGAACAGTTTGTGTACTTACTGGTGGGTTTCCCATCGAAAATGACATAGGTCGTAGAACCCTTCATGTCCCTAAACTTCCACTCAACTCTGGCATCTGCCCCAAAGTCAGCCGAGTGAGTACAGTAAAGATCAGCCCCTGTAGAGATGAGATTGATCATTTTAACTGCATTACTTGGGGATAAATATGCAAAATAGCATTATTCCTTGCTTGTAACACACACACACACACACACAATGACAGGTGAACGCTTTTGTTTATTTTAGAAACTGCCCATTTAGTGTTCATTTCCATTCTCCAGGACTTACCCTCATTCTCTTTAGCCCTCACATCTGGATTTTTGGTTGTAACTGTGAAGGCCTCTACACCTGGGGAAAGGGAGAGAAAAGTAAAGCGAGCAGTCAGGGAAATGAAGGGGATGACATTGCATCTTTGGAATTTAAACACCAAGTGCTCCAGTCTTACCACCACTAAACACAACAGAAACACACACCTTCAGAGATGACTGGTTTAGTTTCTGCTGAACTTAGGAAGAACCTTTAATGACCCGCCCCTATCGCCCTAAGAGCATGTCTGGTGCTCTGCCAACCAATGGCCTGAAGCCTACAGCGTGTGGACTGACTGCGGACAAATTCTGGTAAATGTGACTCACTCCTCTGTACTGAGCCAGAAACCTTCATGTGAAACTGGGCCAGAACAGTCTGAAGGGCCCTTTCAGAGCGGGAAACCAAGAACACTATATTATTTTCTGCTTAATAAAAATTGGATGGACATTTGGACAATAAAGCGTCTCTCTAAATTTGAATAGACTGGACTGTAAGTATGTCCACTCCAGACATTTAGAGTCTATGGTCCAGCCAGAGACCTACTGAGCAGTCACACCATTCACTACCAAAAGTATGTCCCAGCAACAGACAGGCACCAGAGGCAGGTGGCGCACATGACATTAGTAACAGTCACAACCTGGGCAGTAATACTGTACATTCCTTCATCAGGTACATGCAGGATAGGACAGCCTAGCTCATTTCTACACACTAGTGTCGTATTAGAGGATATTATATATCCAGCTAGCGGTGTAAAGTAACTAAGTAAAAATACTTAGTAGTATCTGTATTTTACTATTTATTCTTTTTGAAAACTTTTACTTCCATACATTTTCACTGACACCCAAAAGTACTCGTTACATTTTGAATGCTCATGCAGGACAGCAATATAATCCAATTCACGCACCTATCAATATAACACGGTATCATCCCTACTGCCTCTGATCTGGCGGATTTACTCAACACAAATACAGCGTTTGTAAATTATACCCAAGTGTTGGAGTGTACCCTTGGTTGTTTGTATTTTTTACAAAATAATAATTGTTCCTTATGGTTTGCGTAATATAAAGAATTTGATGTATAGCATTTGTTTACTTTTACTCAAGTATAACAATTGTGTAATTGTTCTACCACTGTACTTAAGTACATTTAAAACCAGATACTTTTACTCAGGTAGTATTTAGCTGGGTGACTTTCCCTTGAGTCACCTTAACAGAAAATGTCTTTACTTTTACTCAACAGCCTTTATTTGAGGGGAGTTAGTGACTGAACAACAAAGAGATAAGAGAGTTTAGTTTGCCCATTTAGAGAAATGGTTTAGTCAGATAAAATCCATTGATTGATTTCCTTGTTACGTGAGTATCGGGGGTGGGAAGGCAGAGCTTCCAAGGTGAGACATTAACCACACAGATAACAGGTGGAAAGTAGTGGCCCTTGTGTTGATGTTTGGAATGTTTAAAGGCCTTCTACACCAGTCAAATGTTTAGCTCAACTCTTGAAACTAAGATTATAGTCGAGGTGTTTTTGTACAGCACAAAGGCTGCCCAATAGTTCAGTGTGGCTCATAAATGTCTTGTTAAAAGGACCATATCACTAGGCCGACTTGACTCACAGCGGACTACAGCTTGAAAGTAGTTCTAACTGAGATGTAAATGCTCCCATACAGCTGTTACACCGTCGCTAGTGGAAAACCCAGACAGCAAAAATAATTCATAAAACTTTTCTTGCCGATACGTTTTGTTCTTGATTCGGAAGAAACTTGTCTTTTATAAATGACCGTGTCCAGTTACAGGTGGTACTCCAAATACCAGAGAAAATGTAGAAAGAAATGGCGATTCCACACCAGCGGAGGAAGAAATTATTTTTGCCAGAACAATTTTCACCTAGAGCCTTAAATTGGGAGTAAGGCTGTTTGACGTGCTTTTTACATTTGTATCACAATCATGATGAAAGTGGCCATTCTAGGCCATTTTTAGACCTATACCTGCCTACTGTAAGACTTCATCTGTGAACCATACATGATACAGACAACATCTTGGTGTCAGTTTAGTCCTTATAGTGTGCTCTAACATATGGAGTATGCATAAATTCTGAAATACAAATACTGACATTTATTCACCATAAAAAATTATTAATATGAATCTCAAAAGTATCCTTTTTGATTTTGTTCATTTTAAGACATATACTTGTCCAAACAATATAAGTACATAACATTTCCAGAGTGGGCTCTCTGCTAATTCTGACGTTTTAATCAATATTAGGAGCACCACCAACAGAATGAATGGTAAATGGATTCAAAGCGAACTCCCATTGCTGGTGATTTGCTGTATGTGCAATCCTAAAGGAGGGCTGCGATTGATTAATGACCTATAATGTCAATTTCTATGTACAAAATGGGTAATATCATTAAAAGTACCAGAGCCCACTCTGGAAACTGTACATGTTTGAAGAGTATATTGTTCCCTGTCAACTCTGCTTTCAAGTTAGCCACACATTGTAATGGTCCAATGGAAATGCTTCCATACAGCCGTTACCACAGCTACAGCTAGCGGAAAGCCCCGGCAGCAAGATTATATTGGACAAATTCAGGTAGGTCCCTCCCCATTTTGTTTAGTTTGCTTCTATTTGGTTCTTAAAAATGGGAAAAGGGTTGCAAGACATAATGAATACACCCCTGGTCATTTCAGACAGTCTGAAAAAGTTAAATATCCATTCATTGCCTTGCGGTTTAGTTAACCCAGAGCTGAACTTCATAGACTCTGTAGTAAGATTCAGTTCTGGGCTATGGTTTAGCAAGCATATAAGTGAAACGTAATATTATTAAGAACATAAAGGGACATCTAAAAAAACAGATGTTAGATAGCAGATTGTAACAGGCTAATGTGCTGCTCCATTAGCCGTTAAAGGTTAGGTAACGTCAGAGGTGAGTTTGTGTGGTCCGGAGTACTGGCAAAAGAAATAGTGGGGGTACACCGTACCGGTAAAACATGAGCTTTTCACAATAATTAAGATTCATAGAAAATAAGCTATTACACTATTTATCATTGCCGCATGTCAGTCACATCAAAAATGTGCTAATAGACTTAAACTTGTGAAATACGCTCCAAAATGTGGTGTTGTTCAATGATAACACTGAAATGTGGCAGAGATGAGTGGTCGAGACCGAGACGCACAGCAGTGTAGGCATAAATTGAGGTTACAAGACCTGTCAGCCTAAGGAATGACAATCACGAATGTCATTCATAACACTGATGTTTTGTAAGTGATGTCTCTTTGCATTTATCAAATTGCACTGTATGGATGATGGAATTACTTTAGTGGAGTAGCCTAATAGTTGGAATACTAACTGAAGTCTGGACACTGACTATGCCTCACATATAGCCTATTATAATATTAACTCCTGCAGAATTAAGTAGTCCTCGCAGTAAAATGATCAAATGGTAATTTTGTCACTGGAACATGAAATATGATTTCTTTCAGCAGCTTTTGAGAATAAGGATGCGCACTTAGGGACTGTGTCGTGTAGCATGAACGTGCAATTTCTTTCAGTGACAAAAGCTGAGAGTATTTCATTTTTAACCACATAAAATATGGATCCAAGACAAAACATGTTGGATCATTTTCACAGCTTTTAATTTCCTTCAAACCGGTCTCTAAACATCCTCGCTCTAACCCGGACAACGCTGGGCCAATTGTGCGCCGCCCCATGGGTCTCCCGGTCGCGGTCGGCTGCGACAGAGCCTGGACTCCAACCGAGAATCTCTAGTGGCACAGCTAGCACTGCCTTAGACCACTGTGCCACTCGGGAGGTCCTGCATTGATCATTCTATTGGTTTACGACATTCTGGTGAGCAAGGCTTTATTTAGTATTCTAGAAGAGCATCAAGTAATGACAGAAGAGAAGCTGCATGCATCTAATTATAGACAAGTTGACGAACAAAGCCTACCAAATGTCAAAGTATAAGCAGAAAAAAAAATCTAAAGGAGGCTGAAAATAATTTGTTCCCCCCACACCCTGTGTCAATAAAATCTTTCTGCTGTCCCTGAGTAATGTGTACAGGTAGCCTACATGAGCCTTTTGAAGTAACTGTTTTACAATCAGATGAAAACATCATGACTGGTTGTATTTATGCCACATTCAAAAAAAGATAGGCCCATACATTTTAAAAGTTAGATGACATCTGTATTATTAGGCCCACAGAGATCACATTAAATTATTATGGACTCTATATGTAATTCTATGCTTAGGCCCCAAAAAAGTATATAAAAAAAGCATGTGCAGGTCCCTGTACCTGGAAGAAATTAAATCTACTTTCATCCCTGAGTACTGTTTGGCGTAGCACAGAGAATTTGTGACCAACCTTAACTAGTCGATACTTCCTCAATTCCCGACTTGGAAGACAACCAATGTCTTCTAAATGTCCATGTCTAGTTACAGGGGGTTCGTTTGAACTTATAAAATGCTCAGTTATTAAGTTAAAATGTTTTGCTCCCTGATGTAATCCAACAATGTGTACGCCAACACCTTGTCCATTTCAGATCTTCTCTCATTGATTGAGACAGGTTAAAGTCATGACATGCAGCACTTTGGGGTGGACACCCACCTGTCTCAATCAATGAGTGGATTCAAATAATCTAAGCGTGTTTTGCACAGGGTGAAAGTTGAGTCGTTTTAGAACCGGGCTGCCTCCCGGGCGTGAGCCAGGTGCCCCGTTCAAATCCCAAGGTAAAGTTGGTTCAAAACTAAAGGGAAATAATAAAACATGAGGAGTAATGAGTAGGATACTGTATTTTCACATGAAAAAGTGATTGCTTTTGATAAACACTTCATCTGCCTTCCCAGTGAAAACTAGCTTGACAATTCAAACATACAGTGCCTTCAGAAAGTATTCAGACCTGTGCCTTTTACTGAGGAGTGGCTCCCATCTGGCCACTACCATAAAGGCCTGATTGGTGGAGTGCTTCAGAATTGGTTGTCCATCTGGAATGTTCTCCCATCTCCACAGAGGGACTCTAGAGCTCTGTCAGAGTGACCATCGGGGTCTTGGTCATCTCCCTGAGCAAGGCCCATCTCCCCCGATTTCTCAGTTTGGCCAGGCAGCCAGCTCTAGGAAGAGTCTTGGTGGTTCAAAACTTCTTCCATTTAAGAATGATGGAGGCCATTGTGTTCTTGGGGACCTTCAATGCTGCATACATAAATGCCTTGGTACCCTTCACCAGATCTGTGCCTAGACACAATCCAATCTCAGAACTCTACGGACAATTCCTTCGACCTTATGACTTAGTTTTTGCTCTGACATGCACCATCAACAGTGGGACCTTATATAGACAGGTGTGTGCCTTTCCAAATCATGTCCAATCAACTGAATTTACCACAGGTGGACTCCAATCAAGTTGTAGAAACATCTCAAGGATGATCAATGGAAACAGGATGCATCTGAGCTCAATTTCATGTCTCATAGGAAAGGTTCTAAATAATTACGTAAATAAGGGTCTCTTTTTTTTTTATACATTTGCAAAAAATTCTAAAAACCTGTTTCGCTTTTTCATTATAGGGTATCATGTGTAGATTGCTGGGGAAATAGTTTTATTTAATCCATTTTAGAATAAGGCTGTAATGTAACAAAATGTGGAAAAAGTCAAGGTCTGAATACTTTCCAAAAGCACTGTATTTTACAGAAAATAGATGTTTCTGGAGGATGCACCATGTTTTCTTTTTGACAACATGACCGATCATCGCAGATTACTGTTCGATTTGAGAAGGGCCCTCTTCTCTCACCACTTTTGACCGATCACATCACGGGTCATGGACCGGTAGCCAGCAAAATCAAAGATTTGAAATAGTCAAGATGGCGTACACATTGTCAGATTACTTCATGGAACGAAAAAAATACTACATTTAATAACAGAGCATTTTCTAAATTCAAATTAACCACCTGCAACTAGACATGGACGTTTAGAAGATATTAGTTGTCTTTCAAGTCAGGAAGTATTGGCAAAATAAGGTTTGGTTGGAAATTCTCCGTGCTATGCCAAACCTATCTAATAACACCCCTCAGCCAGCTGCAACAGTCATTTTTTAATGTCTATTTATTTAACTAGGCAAGTCAGTTAAGAACAAATTCTTATTTACAATGACGGCCTACCCGGACCAAACACTAACCCGGAGGACACTGGGCCAATTTTGCACCGCCCTATGGGACTCTCAATCACAGCCAGTTGTGATTCAGCCTGGAATCAAACCAGGGTCTGTAGTGACACCTCTAACACCGAGATGCAGTGCCTTAGACCGCTGCGTCACTTGGGAGCCCACCTAGTAATGGTCTGACTAGGTTATATTTTTAATAGCTAGTCAGATGTATGTGAATCACAGTAGATATATTGTTTCCTACTTTTTAAGAACTGTGTACAATGACTTAGCCAAGGCAAGCCCTTACTGATCCCAGGTCTGTTAATTATGTTGTTTTCTTATTTTGGGTTGGGTAAACTGATCTATGACCTGTGCGCCTAAAGTGAAAGTTTAGAAAATATACAACAATCAAGTGCATACCTTACTAATTCAATAAACACTAAATTGAAACGTAGGATAGTATAAACGTAGGGCTAATTTAAAGTCATGAGGAGTTTAGATCGACAGAAGGAGCACTCACCTGTTGCATGAAAGAATAGAAACATCGAAACCAAGCCGCTGACAAACATGTCGGCCCCAACACCTGAAGCCTTTGTTTTAAAAGCCAGCGATGTGTCCGATTTCGGTATAAAAAAAAAATATTAGATTATTCCAGCAAACAAAGTGCAATTCAGTAATTGTTGACACGTTGGCCCACTCGGTTTGAAATATATACTTTCGACGAACAAGAACTCTACGCCCTTCCGCAACGACCGACTGCTCCTGTAGAACAATATGATAGGTATTCCGTCGAAACTGTGACGCAAGCCATTACCTACGTGACGTATGTCAATATAAAGCAGTCTATTGGTTTATTTCAATAACCGGTTTCACTTGATTAGTATTTTACACAATATTCTTTACACTGACATACAGTATTTTAAGTATTAGCCTATGTGGTATTTAAAACGAAAATCTCAATCATCACAGCTGAATACAAGTCCACTCATGATAGTGAGATTGTAAATAATGTTAGTTGTTTTCATTTTCAGTGTAGTAGATTTTCAGTGTCCCTGTGTAAATAAGCACATATCTCTTTCACATTAATTTAATAGAAATTACAACAAATTAACCTATAACACAAAATAATATTAGATGCTGAGGGTGATATTAACTTCATAGAAATGTAGTCAACTTTTGGAAATATGATGGGATCAAAAGTAAAACAAACTAAGAATACACAAAGAACCATCAAATTCATTATTTGCTCAGTGACTCCAATAACAACTGATCCAGAACACCAGTGACAGTCAGCTGGTAGCGGAAGAAACAGTCAACCAACAGACATGGTGTTCGGCTTAGTTTTGCATTTAAATAAGCCTTTAGTTTTTATTTCTAAGATAAAAGGCACCATTTTTTATTCCAAATAATATGTCTGCAGCAAGTGAGTGTACATACACTCAGCGGCCAGTTTATTAGGTACACACATCTAGTATCAGGACGGACCCCCCTTTGCCTCCAGAAAAGCCTGAATTCTTTGCGCATGGAAAGATTGCTCAATTGGGTATCAAGAGACTTAACGTGTGCCAGGAAAACATTCCCCACAATAATTGTACATAACAATAATGAGGCTATATACACTGCTCAAAAAAAATAAAGGGAACACTAAAATAACACATCCTAGATCTGAATGAATGAAATAATCTTATTAAATACTTTTTTCTTTACATACTTGAATGTGCTGACAACAATATCACACAAAAATAATCAATGGAAATCCAATTTATCAACCCATGGAGGTCTGGATTTGGAGTCACACTCAAAATTAAAGTGGAAAACCACACTACAGGCTAATCCAACTTTGATGTAATGTCCTTAAAACAAGTCAAAATGAGGCTCAGTAGTGTGTGTGGCCTCCACGTGCCTGTATGACCTCCCTACAACGCCTGGGTATGCTCCTGATGAGGTGTCGGATGGTCTCCTGAGGGATCTCCTCCCAGACCTGGACTAAAGCATCCGCCAACTCCTGGACAGTCTGTGGTGCAACGTGGCGTTGGTGGATGGAGCGAGACATGATGTCCCAGATGTGCTCAATTGGATTCAGGTCTGGGGAACGGGTTGGCCAGTCCATAGCATCAATGCCTTCCTCTTGCAGGAACTGCTGACACACTCCAGCCACATGAGGTCTAGCATTGTCTTGCATTAGGAGGAACCCAGGGCCAACCCCACCAGCATATGGTCTCACAAGGGGTCTGAGGATCTCATCTCGGTACCTTATGGCAGTCAGGCTACCTCTGGCGAGCACATGGAGGGCTGTGCGGCCCCCCAAAGAAATGCCACCCCACACCATGACTGACCCACCTCCAAACCGGTCATGCTGGAGGATGTTGCAGGCAGCAGAACGTTCTCCACGACATCTCCAGACTCTGTCACGTCTGTCACATGTGCTCAGTGTGAACCTGCTTTCATCTGTGAAGAGCACAGGGCGCCAGTTGCAAATTTGCCCATCTTGGTGTTCTCTGGCAAATGCCAAACGTCCTGCACGGTGTTGGGCTGTAAGCACAACCCCCACCTGTGGACGTCGGGCCCTCATACCACCCTCATGGAGTCTGTTTCTGACCGTTTGAGCAGACACATGCACATTTGTGGCCTGCTGAAGGTCATTTTGCAGGGCTCTGGCAGTGCTCCTCCTGCTCCTCCTTGCACAAAGGCGGAGGTAGTGGTCCTGCTGCTGGGTTGTTGCCCTCCTACGGCCTCCTCCACGTCTCCTGATGTACTGGCCTGTCTCCTGGTAGCGCCTCCATGCTCTGGACACTACGCTGACAGACACAGCAAACCTTCTTGCCACAGCTCGCATTGATGTGCCATCCTGGATGAGCTGCACTACCTGAGCCACTTGTGTGGGTTGTAGACTCCGTCTCATGCTACCACTAGAGTGAAAGCACCGCCAGCATTCAAAAGTGACCAAAACATCAGCCAGGAAGCATAGGAACTGAGAAGTGGTCTGTGGTCACCACCTGCAGAACCACTCCTTTATTGGGGGTGTCTTGCTAATTGCCTATAATTTCCACCTGTTGTCTATTCCATTTGCACAACAGCATGTGACATTTATTGTCAATCAGTGTTGCTTCCTAAGTGGACAGTTTGATTTCACAGAAGTGTGATTGACTTGGAGTTACATTGTGTTTTTTAAGTGTTCTCTTCATTTTTTTGAGCAGTGGTACAAGGGATACCGATACCGAGTCAATGTGCGGGGGTACAGGTTAGTCGAGGTAATTTGTAAAGTGACTATGCATAGATAATAATCAGAGAGTAGCAGCAGTGTAAAAACAAAAAAGGGGGCGGGGGTCAATTAGTTGTTTGGCAGACATATGGCTCGGGGTGGAAGCTGTTAAGGAGTCTTTTGGTCGTAGACTTGGCGCTCCAGTACCACTTGCTGTGCAGTAGCAGAGAGAACAGTCTATGACTGGGTGACTGGAGTCTTTGACACCGCCTAGTATATAGGTCCTGGAGGGTAGGAAGTTTGGCCCCAGTAACGTACTGAGCCATACGGTTAGATGCCGTGCAGTTGCCGTACCAGGCGGTGATGCAACCGGTCAGGATGCTCTTGATGGTGCAGCTGTAGAACTTTTTGAGGATTTGGGGACCCATGCCAAATCTTTTCGGTCTCCTGAGGGGGAAAAGGTGTTGTCGTGCACTCTTCACAACTTTGTCCTTTGTCTTGCTCACATTGAGGGAGATGTTGTTGTCCTGGCACCACACTGCCAGGTCTCTGACCTCCTCCCTACAGGCTGTCTCATCGTTTTCGGTAATCAGGCCTACAACTGTTGTGTCGTCAGCAAACTTAATGATGGTGTTGGAGTTGTGTTTGGCCACGCAGTCGTGGGTGAACAGGGAGTACAGGAGGGGACTAAGCGTGCACCCCTGAGGGGCCCCAGTGTTAAAGATCAGCATTGCAGACTTGTTGTTGCCTACTCTTACCACCTGGGGGGCGGCCTGTCAGGAAGTCCAGGATCCAGTTGCAGAGGGAGGTGTTTAGTCCCATGGTCCTTAGCTTAGTGATAAGCTTTGTGGGCATTATGTTGTTGAGCACTGAGCTGTAGTCAATTAACAGCATTTTCACATATAGTTGAAGTCGGAAGTTTACATACACCTTACACAAATACATATAAGTAAGTTTTTCACAATTCCTGACATTTAATCCTAGTTAAAATGCCCTGTCTTAGGTCAGTTAGGATCACTACTTTATTTTAAGAATGTGAAATGTCAAAATAATATTAGAGAGAATGATTTATTTCAGCTTTTATGTCTTTCATCACTTTGCCATTGGGTCAGAAGTTTACATACACTCAATTAGTATTTGGTAGCATTGCCTTTAAATTGTTTAACTTGGATAAAACGTTTCAAGTAGCCTTCCACAAGCTTCCCACAATAAGTTGGGTGAATTTTGGCCCATTCCTCCTGACAGAGCTGGTGAAACCGAGTCAGGTTTGTAGGCCTCCTTGCTCGCCCACGCTTTTTCAGTTCTGCCCACAACTTTTCTATAGGATTGAGGTCAGGGCTTTGTGATGGCATCTCCAATACCTTGACTTTGTTGTCCTTAAGACATTTTTCCACAACATTGGAAGTATGCTTGGGTCAATGTCAATTTGGAAGACCCATTTGCGACCAAGCTTTAACTTCCTGACTGATGTCTTGAGATGTTGTTTCAATATATCCACATAATTTTCCTCCCTCATGATGCCATCTATTTTGTGAAGTGAACCAGTCCCTCCTGCAGCAAAGCACAACATGGTGCTACCATCCCCGTGCTTCACGATTGGGATGGTGTTCTTTGGCTTGCAAGCCTCCCCCTATTTCATCCAAACATAACGATGGTCATTATGCCAACAGTTCTAGTTTTGTTTCATAAGACCAGAGGACATTTCTCAAAAAGTGCGATCTTTTTCCCCATGTGCAGTTGCAAACCGTAGTCTGGCTTTTTTATGGTGGTTTTGGAGCAGTGACTTCTTCCTTGCTGAGCGGCCTTTCAGGTTATATCGATATAGGACTTGTTTTACTGTGGATATAGATACTTTGTACCTGTTTCCTCCAGCATCTTCACTGTTGTTCTTGGATTGATTTGCACTTTTCGCACCAAAGTACATTCATCTCTAGGAGACAGAACGCGTCTCCTTCCTGAGTGGTATGACGACTGTGTAGTCGCATGGTGTTTATACTTGCATACTATACTATTGTTTGTACAGGTGAACGTGGTACCTTCAGGCGTTTGGAAATTGCTCCCAAGGATGAACCAGACTTGTGGAGGTCTACAATTGTTTTCTGAGTTCTTGGCTGATTTATTTTGATTTTCCCATGATGTCAAGCAAAGAGGCACGGATTTTGAAGGCAGGCCTTGAAAAACATGCACAGGTACACCTCCAATTGACTCAAATGATGTCAATTAGCCTACCAGAAGCTTCTTAAAGCCATGACATACTTTTCTGGAATTTTCCAAGCTGTTTAAAGGCACAGTCAACTTAGTGTATGTAAACTTCTGACCCACTGGAATTGTTATACAGTGAATTATAAGTGAAATAATCTGTCTGTAAACAATGGTTGGAAAAATTACTTGTGTCATGCACAACGTAGATGTCCTAACCGACTTGCCAAAATTATAGTTTGTTAACAGAAAATTTGTGGAGTGGTTGAAAAACGAGTTTCAATGACTCCAACCTAAGTGAATGTAAACTTCTGACTTCAACTGTAGGTGTTCCTTTTGTCCAGGTGGGAAAGGACAGTGTGGAGTGCGATTGAGATTGCGTCATCTGTGGATCTGTTCGGGCGGTATGTGAATTGGAGTGGTTCTAGGGTTTCTGAGATGATTGTGTTGATGTGAGCCATGACCAGCCTTTCAAAGCACTTCATAGCTACCAACGTGAGTGCTACAGGCGGTAATTATTTAGGCAGGTTACCTTCGCTTCCTTGGTTACAGATCTGCATTACAAACTCTGTCAGTGAAAGGTTGAAAATGTCAGTGATGACACTTGCCAGTTGGTCCATGCATGCTTTGTGTACACGTCCTGGTAATCCGTCTGGCCCCGCGGCTTTGTGAATGTTGACCTGTTTAAAGTTCTTGCTCACATCGGCTACTGAGAGCGTGATCACACAGTCATCCAGAACAGCTGGTGCTCTCATGCATGCTTCAGTATTGCTTGCCTTGAAGCGAGCATAAAAGGCATTTAGCTCGTCTGTAAGGCTCGTGTCACTGGTCAGCTCGTGGCTGGGTTTCTCTTTGTAGTCTGTAATAGTTTTCAAGCCCTGCCACATCCGACGAGCGTCGGAGCCGGTGTAGTATGATTCAATCTTCGTCCTGTATTGACACTTTGCCTGTTTGATGGTTCGTCTGAGGAAGTAGCGGGATTTCTTATACGTGTCCGGATTAGTGTCCCGCTCCTTGAAAGTGGCAGCTCTAGCCTTTAGCTCTTTGAAGATGTTCCCTGTAATCCATGGCTTCTGGTTGAGATATGTACCTACGGTCACTGTGGGGACGGCGTCGTCAATGCACTTATCAATGAAGCCGATGACTGAGGTGGCATACTCCTCAATGCCATTGTGATGAATCACGGAACATATTCCAGTCTGTGCTATCAAAACAGTCCTGTAGCTTAACATCCGCGTCATCTGACCACTTCCGTATTGAGCGTGTCACTGGTCATACCTGCTTTAGTTTTTGCTTGAAAGCTGGAATTAGGAGGACAGAATTATGTTCAGATTTGCCAAATGGAGGGTGAGGAAGAGCTTTGTATGCGTCTCTGAGTGTGGACTAAAGGGGGTCTAGAGTTGTTTTCCTTCTGGTTGCACATGTGACATGCTGATAGAAATTTGGTCAAATGGATTTCAGTTTGCCTGCATTAAAGTCCCCGGCCACTAGGAGCGCGCTTCTGGATGAGCATTTTCTTTTTCGCTTATGGCCTTATAGTTGTGGTGGTAAATAGATGGCTACGAATAATATAGATGAGAACTCTGTTGGTCGATAGTGTGGTCTACAGCTTATCATGAGGTACTCTACCTCAGGCGAGCAAAACCTCGAGACTTCTTTAATATTTCAAATAGCACACCAGCTGTTATTGACAAATAGACACAAACCCCGGCCACTCATCACACCAGACGTAGCTTCTCTGTCCTGCTGATGCATGGAATACCCAGCCAGCTCTATAGTATCTGTGTCGTCCTTCAGCCACGACTCGATGAAACATAAGATATGACAGTTTTTAATGTTCCGTTGGTAGGATAGTCTTAACCTGTTAGGGCTAGGGGGCAGTATTTACACGGCCGGATAAAAAACGTACCCGATTTAATCTGGTTATTACTACTGCCCAGAAACTAGAATATGCATATAATTATTGGCTTTGGATAGAAAACACCCTAAAGTTTCTAAAACTGTTTGAATGGTGTCTGTGAGTATAACAGAACTCATATGGCAGGCAAAAACCTGAGAAGATTCCTTACAGGAAGTGGCCTGTCTGACAAGTTCTTGTTCTTCTTGACTCTCTTTATTGAAAACTGAGGATCTTTGCTGTAACGTGACACTTCCTACGGCTCCCATAGGCTCTCAGAACCCGGGAAAAAGCTGAATGATGTAATTCCAGCCCCTGGCTGAAAAACATTAGCGCCTTTGGTAAGTGGTCTATCAGAGGACAATCTGACTGAGGCGCGTGCACGAGGCGACCCCATGTTTTTATTTTCTCTCTCTTTGAACATAAACACGCTTTCCCGGTCGGAATATTATCGCTTTTTTATGAGAAAAATGGCATAAAAATTGATTTTAAACAGCGGTTGACATGCTTCGAAGTACAGTAATGGAATATTTAGAATTTTTTTGTCACGAAACGCATTGTGCGCGTCACCCTTCTTTACACTTCGGATAGTGTCTTGAACGCACAAACAAAACAGAGGATATTTGAACATAACTATGGATTATTTTGAACCAAACCAACATTTGTTATTGAAGTAGAAGTCCTGGGAGTGCATTCTGACGAAGAACAGCAAAGGTAATAACATTTTTCTTATAGTAAATCTGACTTTGGTGAGGGCTAAACTTGGTGGGTGTCTAAATAGCTAGCCCTGTGATGCCGGGCTATCTACTTAGAATATTGCAAAATGTGCTTTCACCGAAAAGCTATTTTAAAATCGGACATAGCGAGTGCATAGAGGAGTTCTGTATCTATAATTCTTAAAATAATTGTTATGTTTTTTGTGAACGTTTATCGTGAGTAATTTAGTAAATTCACCGGAAGTTTGCGGGGGGTATGCTAGTTCTGAACGTCACATGCTAATGTAAAAAGCTGGTTTTTGATATAAATATGAACTTGATTGAACAAAACATGCATGTATTGTATAACATAATGTCCTAAGATTGTCATCTGATGAAGATCATCAAAGGTTAGTGCTGCATTTAGCTGTGGTTTGGGTTTTTGTGACATTATATGCTAGCTTGAAAAATGGGTGTCTGATTATTTCTGGCTGGGTACTCTGCTGACATAATCTAATGTTTTGCTTTCGTTGTAAAGCCTTTTTGAAATCGGACAATGTGGTTAGATTAACGAGAGTCTTGTCTTTAAAATGGTGTAAAATAGTCATATGTTTGAGAAATTGAAGTAATAGCATTTCTAAGGTATTTGAATAACGCGCCACGGGATTCCACTGGCTGTTACGTAGGTGGGACGAAATCGTCCCACTGGCCCTAGAGAAGTTAATAATCATAGATCATCCATTTTATATTCCAGTGATTGCACGTTGGCCAATAGTACGGATGGTAGTGGAAGTTTACTCACTCACCTACAAATTCTCAGGTGGCAGCCCATCCTCTGCCACCTTTTCCTCTGTCTTTTCTTCAAATGGTGGGGTTTGGGTCTGGTCTCGAGAAATCAGTAAATCCTTTGCGTCGGACTCGTTAAAGAATAGATCTTCATTCAGTTGGTGAGTAATCGCTGTTCTGCTGTCCAGAAGCTCTTTTCGGTCATAGGACACAGTAGCAGCAACATTATGCACAAAATAAGTGAAAATATAAGTTACAAACAATGCGAAAAAACAAACAAAATAGCACAGTTGGTTAGGAGCCTGTAAAACGGCAGCCATCCCCTCTAGCGCCATTTACTGAGATATCAACCTGTGAGGGGGAGAAAGTGAATGTCAGTGTGGTATGAATGTGAATTGTCATAGTAACCTACATCACCAGCTCTTGAACAAACACTGCTCATTACTATTAAGAGTCATGACAAGCAGCCTCAAGGTTTCTTTGGCTACATATAGCTCTTAAGCGTGTTTGAGAAGATCAGCCTGAGCAGCTGCATGATATACCGAAACTTCAGTACTTTGTCGATACTAGAACATGAAATTACTTTTGGTACTTCTGTCAAATGTGTCTCATGGACCAAGTCTGTCTATCAGCGATAACTGCACACACTATTGTATGCACCCACTATTGAATATGCGTTCCCCTGTATTGTGAATAGGCATAGTTTATCAATAGAGATGTACCATTCAAATAAATGATTACCTTTGTGTTATGTAGTTAGACAGGTAAAAACTGTCAAATTGATGGTATGACTGTATAATTGATTCATTAATGCATACATGGCTATGTCTAAAAAATGTTTCAAATATAATGATATTGAACAAAAGAATTTGCCCAAAGATTGAACAGAGCAGTAACTATCTGTCTGGATCAAGTGCCATTCTGTGGCTTTGGCTAATATGCATTCTTTTTTTGATGTGGTATCGTTTTGGTATCGAGTATCATGATGGTATCGTGATACTAAACCTGGTATCAAAGAAATAAATTCTGATATCGTGACAACACTAGAGCAAGGTGCTGCAGAATAATTACTGTTCTATCATCATATTGCATCCCAAAATAACTAATCATTATGTGATCAAGGTTAGCAAATCTATGCAGCGCCTTGCTCAGACCGATCCCCTTGAATGTGCCGATTGGTAAATTAGTCTAAACTTTTAGTAAGCAATCTAAAAAAATGCGCTGACCTGGGCTAATTGAGTGACTGCTGATGCACAACCAAATTTTGAAATTGCACCTTATGTATTCTATTATTCTAACTCTCAACAGTAAATTCAGACCCTGACTGAGTTCCTAAAAAAATTATATACAGTACCAGTCAAAAGTTTGGACACACCTACTCATTCCAGGTTTTTTCTTTATTTTTACTATTTTCTACATTGTAGAATAATAGTGAAGACATCAACACTATGAAAAAACACATATGGAATCAAGTAGTAACCAAAAAAGTGTTAAACAAATCAAAACATATTTTATATTTGAGAAACTTCAATGTAGCCACCCTTTGCCTTGATGACAGCTTTGCACACTCTTGGCATTCTCTCAACCAGCTTCATGAGGTAGTCACCTGGAATGCATTTCAATTAACAGGTGTGCCTTGTTAAAAGTTAACTTGTGGAATTTCTTTCCTTCTTAATGCATTTCAGCAAATCAGTTGTGTTGTGACAAGGTAGGAGTGGTATACAGAAGATATCCCAATTTGGTAAAAGACCAACTCCATATTATGGTAAGAACAGCTCAAATAAGCAAAGAGAAACGAGTCCATCATTACTTTAAGACATGAAGGTCAGTCAATGTGGAAAATTTCAAGAACTTTGAAACTTTTTTCAAGTGCAGTCACGAAAACCATCAAGCACAATGATGAAACTGGCTCTCAATAGGACCGCCACAGGAAAAGAAGACCCAGAGTTACCTCTGCTGCAGAGGATAAGTTCATTTGAGTCACCAGCGTCAGAAATTGCAGCCCAAATAATTGCTTCACAGAGTTCAAGTAACAGACACATCTCAACATCAACTGTTCAGAGGAGACTGCGTGAATCAGGCCTTCATGGTCGAGTTGCTGCATAGAAACCTCTGCTAAAGGACACCAATAAGAAGAAGAGACTTGTTTGGGCCAAGAAACACGAGCAATGGACATTAGACCGGTGGACATCTGTCCTTTGGTCTGATTAGTCCAAATTTGAGATTTTTGGTCCAACCGCCATGTCTTTGTGAGATGCAGAGTTGGTGAACAGATGATCTCAGCATGTGTGTTTCCCACCATGAAGCATGGAGGAGGTGGTGTGATGGTGTTGGGGTGCTTTGCTGGTGACACTGTCAGTGATTTATTTAGAATTCAAGGCACACTTAACCAGCATGGCTACCACAGTATTCTGCAGCAATACCCCATCCCATCTGGTTTGCGCTTAGTGGGACTATCATGTGTTCTTCAACATCACAATGACCAAACACACCTCCAGGCTTTGTAAGGGCTATTTGACCAAGAAGGAGAGTAATGGATGCTGCATCAGATGACCTGGCCTCCACAATCACCTGACCTTAACCTAATTGAAATGGTTTGGGATGAGTTGTAACACACAGCAAAGGCAAAGAAGCCAGCAAGTTTTTAGCAAATGTGGGAACTCCTTCAAGACTTTTGCAAAAGCATTCCAGGTGAAGTTGGTTGAGAGGATGCCAACAGTGTGCAAGGCTGTCATCAAGGCAAAGGGTGGCTACTTTGAAGAATCTAAAATATAATATATGTTTTGATTTGTTTAACACTTTTGGTTGCTACACGATTCCATATGTGATATTTCATAGTTTTGATGTCTTCACTTGTAGTAAAATAGTAAATAGTAATAGTTAAAATAAATAAAAACCCTTGAATGAGTATGTGTGTCCAAACTTTGACTGGTACTGTAATTGTCCTATATCTCCTAGATATAGGAGATCCTAGATATAGGACAGACACTTCAAAAACCTTATTCCTTGTGATTTATTTTTTTACCGTCTTTTTTTGCCATTTATAAATGTGTTATTCAATGCGTTTCTATGGGCTATGGTAGTAAAGGCCAAATTCTATATTTTATCAAATCATTTGTTTATATTTTTGGGGGATACCGAAAGGGGTCCTAAAATTCCAAATCAAATAGCTAAATTATCCATGGTATGACTTTCTTAAAACACTTCCATATGTCTGCTAGATTTGAAGGATTTTATATTTAAGTTGTTTACATGTACGTGATTCACTAGGTGATGAGCAGTGGTGTAAAATACTTAAGTAAAAATACTTTAAAGTACTGCTTAAGCCATTTTTTGGGGTGTATGTACTTTACTTTACTATTTATACTTTTCACAACTTTTACTTTTAATCCACTACATTCCTTAAGAAAATATGTACTTTTATCTCCCATCCATTTTCCCTGACATCAAAAAATACTTGTTACATTTTGAAAGCTCAGGCAGGACAGAATTATGGTCCAAATTGCTTCTTGAGTTGGCAGTACAGTACCTACTTGAGATGGCAGCATACCACCCTGCATTCCAGTGATGGCTTGCTTCTGAAGCTAAGCACGGTTGGTCCTGGTCAGTCCCTGGTTAGGAGACCAGATGCTGCTGGAAGTGGTGTTGGAGGGCAAGTTGGAGGCACTCTTTCCTCTGGTCTAAAAAAATCAATATCCAAATCTCCCAGGGCAGTGTTTGGGGATGTTACCCTGTGTAGGGTGCTGTCTATCGGATGGAATGTTAAACAGGTGTCCTGACTCTCTGTGGTCACTAAAGAACCATTGGCACTTATAGTAAGAGTAGGGGTGTTAACCCTGGTGTCCTTGCTAAATTCCCAATCTGGCCATAATACCACCTAATCATCCCCAGCTTCCAATTGGCTCATTCATCCCCTCTAACTATTCTCCAGGTTGTTGCTGTGAATGTGCTCTCATTCAACTTAACTGGTTAAATAAAAATCTATTGGCAACCTCTCAGAGATAACATAGTCTTCCCCATATAACCATTAAAGAGATTCTCTGGTACTTTTATATACTTTTTATCCAGTTGTTCTGGAAGTAGGGCTCACGAGCCAAAAGAGGTCCCTGAAAATTGCGTACTGCATCACCTTATGTGCACCACGTCATTGTTCTCTCTTTTGCTCTGCTGCATGTGCATCTTGCTAGCTGTCACTCATTTGGTGACGGGCTGAAGCTCATTGACTAAAACTCGAATTTCTTGGGGGTTGGCCCATGTGGGGGAAAATGCAGGGAAAATGGCACAGCACAGCTTCCAGAAAAACAGTTGCTTTTCAAACTAGGAATTTCGTGGCTAATTGAGGACAGTAATCTTGCTCCTAGATTATGCATGTGTGAACTACACGTTGACACATCCAGCCCAAAGTGCGAGATTTAATTACATTTTTAGTAGTTGCCAAAGTTCCAGAGCATGTCTTTTATGTCTTTAGTTTTTGTTGTCCTTTAACAGAAACAAATTTGAGTAAATATTAATAATAACCACATCCTCTGCTCTCTGAAATTGAGTTAAAATGCTCTCATATTTCCACAAGTGCTCTGCATGCAAAAAGCAGGAAATAGAACAAGCTCACTTATTCAATGTAATCTCTTTACTTGAAGTACAAACTATACATGAAACAAAATAAAATTAATGTTAAATTGCTTTTATGTATTTAAATGATTGTTTTTAAGATTTATGCATTACAGAGTGTTCCAAAAGATTGTGTATTATGTATATTTTGTTTCAAAACTGCCTTTGTAATTATAATGATTCTGAAGATTATTAGGATCATGTACTGCTTAAAGAGATATATACATTATTTTTGCGAATAAATGTTTTATCGGCATTGATATGTGCGATTGTAAATTGATTGTAATTTGATATGTGCGATTGTAAAAGAGATGCTACTCATAACAAATGCCACTAGGTGGTACTGTCTGATTTTGTATTCCAGTTGAGTCAGCACAGTTTCACAAGTTGATGTCATATACCATGTAAGTCTGGTTGAATGACTATCTAGGCATACTCAGAGAACTTTGTAAATACACTGAGAGAATAGGCTATTGCAGGTTCTGACAAGTAGGCTTACTGAACGTATTCCCGCCATGGTGAACAGAATGTTACGTTTGTCAATCAATGCAGCAACCGTGGCAAGCACAGCGATATCGTCAGATCCACATGATTAGAATAGTAAATGTATTGTTCATAGGTAGGATATACTTATAAATCAATGTCAAACTTATAAGGTGGGATAGGTCATATAAAATGCCAAATAAACAATTTTCTCTAGTCAGTCACCATCCCATCACATGCCAAGGACCAATAACCAATTTGTCTTTGCATGCCTGTATTTATAATTTAGGTGTGTGTTCCTCTCTTTATCCTACTCCCTTTTGATGAGGTCAACGATGAAATGATGGTAGCTGTCCCGTCTGGGAATCTGAAAGTGAAAGGAAATTTGTTTCTACAGTTATAGCATCATATGAGCTAGTATATGCATACAAACAAGAGCATGCTACCTGGTTTCCATAAAATCTCAACTGAATACTGGCTCTCACTATGTATACAAGATAATGTTAGTGAGTAGTGGCTGTGGTAATAGAGGTACCTGTATAATATTCTTATGCTATTCCTATGGTTGTGGCTATGTGCAGTATAATGTATTATATTTCTATGGCGTATGCAAACCAGGGTGTGGATCTCAGTCTCAGACTACTGGCTCTTTATGAAGGCATCTCTTGTCCTTTCTGTGTTCAGTCTCACATTCAACAGGTTTGAGACCTTTTCGTTCTTTCTCCTTCTCCATCGATTTACTTTCCAATATTGCCTTTTCTTTATCTTTCTCCTCCTTCATCCTTTCCTTCTCGCCTTTCATTTTCTCTCACTCTTTGCTTGCACCGTCAATCTCTGACCTGCTCAATTTCCTTCTTGACTCTCTTCTCCCTCTCCCCCTCTCCTCTTTCTTTTCCATTTCCTCCGTTACCTTAGCTACATCACTGACTCTCTCCTTCATTTTCTTCTTCAAACCTTCCAACTCCTCCCTCCCTCCCTCACTCGATCCAACTCCTTCATCTTCCTCTTGATCTCATCGATCTGTCGTCTTCTCCTTCACTCTCTCAATCCACTCTCACTCGCTTCATCTCTGTCTTCCACTTCTTTTCCGCCTTATCTTCTCATTTCACCCTTCTATCTCGACCTCCTCCTTCTCCAGCTTCACCTTCTCCACCTTCTTCTTAAACATCTCCTCTCTCTCTTTCAACTGTTTCATCACTTCTTCCAAATCCTCTCGGACTCTCTCCACATCCTCCAATTACATTTCTGTTGTTTATCTCCTACTCGCTCACACTCTCCATCTTCTTCTATTTCTCCTCTATTGCCTCCTTCAACTGATCCACCTCCTCTTTTTTCTCCTTCATCTCTGTCATCACTCTCTTTACCTCCATTTTCTACTCCTCCATATTCAACTTCACCTTCCCCACCTCCTCTTTCTGTTTCTCCATGTCTGACATCCCCCTCCTTACCTACATCTTCAGCTTCTCCTCCATATGCAACTTCACATGCTCCACCTCCTCATCCTCCTTCCTCTTGTCAAACTCCTCCATCTCTCTCTCCACTTCTTCGTCTCTCCATTTCTCCCTCTCTTTTCCCCAATTCATCTTCTCCTTCAAGTCCCCCAACTCTTCTTTCACTCTACCTCGTCCTTTGCCTTGTCTTCCACATCTATTTTCACCTCTTCCTTTTTAATCATCTCTCCTGAGCATTGGGCTCATAACCGAAAGGTTGCTAGATCAAATCCCTGAGCTGACAAGGTAAAAATCTGTCCTTCTGCCCCTGAGCAAGGCAGTTAACCCACTGTTCCTAGGCCGTCACTGTAAATAACTGACTTGCCAGATTCACTTAAATAAAACATTTAAAAACAATTCTTGCCGTCTTCTTCAGTCCTTCATCCATTTTATTTTCACCTTCTCTTCCTCTTGTTGTATCTTCTCAAGCTGTTTAAGGAGAACATTCACAGTGTTTTCATGCATTTCTGTATTCACACTCTCTTTTATTCACACTCTCTATCTCCCTCTCCATTTCTCTCCTCCTGCCCTCTTTCCATTTGAGGAACTGGATAGAAAAGATATCTAATGAAATGTGATCTGCTCACCAGGGTTGCTGCTAGATGGTGCCACCTGCTGTTGTCCACACTGAACCCCTAAACTGCTTGAGGAGTACAATACTGGGGCTGACTCTCTCTGTGTGGTGTTTTGGGTGTAGTACTGGGAAAGCAAAAAAATGTAATCAATGAGTCAATAAATTAATCAACCCAATCAATCAATCAACCCAACCAATTAATCTAATCTAGTTTAGTCTAGTCTCCATCATTGAGTTCTAGTAAAAAAAATATTTCATTACACTTACTAACGGAGGGGACACAGTATAACATTATTACAGTTAGCTAGATTGTAATTTTTAAAAATAAGGCTACTTGATTAGGGAACAGATAATTGATCAGGGCAAACAGCACAAGGATGATGTCTATTGTCCCCTCTTCGTTTTCTCAGGTTGGTGGTGAAAAAGAGATAAAAGGAAAGAAATTAAATGACTATGATGCCATTTATTTTGTGAAGTGCACCAGTCCCTCCTGCAGCAAAGCACCCCCACAACATGATGCTGCCACCCTCGTTCTTCACGGTTGGGATGGTGTTCTTTAGCTTGCAAGCCTCCCCCTTTTTCCTCCAAACATAACGATGGTCATTATGGCCAAACAGTTCTGTTTTTGTTTCATCAGACCAGAGGACATTTGTCCAAAAAGTACGATCTTTGTCCCCATGTGCAGTTGCAAACTGTAGTCTGGCTTTTTTATGGCGGTTTTGGAGCAGTGGCTTCTTCCTTGCTGAGCGGCCTTTCAGGTTCTGTCGATATAGGACTCTTTTTACTGTGGATATAGATACTTTTGTACCTGTTTCCTCCAGCATCTTCACAAGGTCCTATGCTGTTGTTCTGGGATTGATTTGCACTTTTCGCACCAAAGTACGTTCATCTCTAGGAGTCAGAACGAGTCTCCTTCCTGAGCGGTATGACGGCTGCGTGGTCCCATGGTGTTTATTCTTGCATACGATTGTTTGTACAGATGAACGTGGTACCTTCAGGCATTTGGAAATTCCTCCTAAGGATGAACAAGACTTGTGGAGGTCTACAATTGTTTTTCTGAAGTCTTAGCTGATTTCTTTAGATTTTCCCATGATGTCAAGCAAAGAGGTACTGAGTTTGAAGGTAGGCCTTGAAATACATCCACAGGTACACCTCCAATTGACTCAAATTATGTCAATTAGCCTATCAGAAGCTTCTTAAAGCCATGACATACTTTTCTGGAATTTTCCAAGCTGTTTAAAGGCACAGTCAACTTAGTGTATGTAAACATCTGACCCACTGGAATTGTGATACAATGAATTATAAGTGAAATAATCTGTCTGTAAACAATTGTTGGAAAAATTACTTGTGTCATGCACAAAGTAGATGTCCTAACCGATTTGCCCAAACTATAGTTTGTTAACAACACATTTGTGGAGTGGTTGAAAAACAAGTTTTAATGACTCCAGCCTAAGTGTAAACTTCTGACTTCAATTGTATTAACTTTGAACAAGGCACGCCTGTTAATTGAAATGCATTCCAGGTGACTACCTCATGAAGCTTGTTTTCAAATCAAATCAAAGTTTATTTGTAATGTTCGCCGAATACAACAGGTGTAGACCTTACAGTGAAATGCTTCCTTACAAGCTCTAACCAATAGTGCAAAAAGGTATTGGGTGAACAATAGGTAAGTAAAGAAATAAAAACAACAGTAAAAAGACAGTGAAAAATAACAGTAGCGCGGCTATATACAGTAGCGAGGCTATAAAAGTAGCGAGGCTACATACAGACACCGGTTAGTCGGGCTGATTGAGGTGGTATGACATCCAAGATGGTGTAGCAGTCAGATGTCCTTTGTCCCCGTCTTATCGTGTCCCGTGTATATATCTTTTTATATCTTTTTCTTTGCATATCTTTTTTAATATTTTTTTCTAAAACTCAACTTCAAAACACTCTCCTACAACCCGCCTCACCCAATGTGGTGCGGATCTGTTTTTTTCTGAAGTATTATTCACCTCGAATAAGGAATCTCACAACAGAAGCTAGCCAGCTCAGTAGCTACTAGCTAGCAGTCAGCTAATCACTGCTAGCGGTCATCAGCTAACCTTTAGCTCGGAAAGCTTTCGCCAGTTTGTACAACGCGACTCAAACCAGAGCATACCGGACCTATTTTCTCTCCATATCTCCGGATTTCTACTGCAAGCTCTGGAAATTTTCACCTGGATCTTCGCAGCTAGCTAGCCGCTATCCGAGTACTGGCTAACGTCGGTCCCGGAGCAAGCACCAATTAGCCTGGAGCCCATGCTAGGCCCTTTCTCCGGGCTTGCTAAAGAGGCCTATCAGCCACTCCTGGGCTACAATACCCGGACCCCTTCTACTGCCGGTACAGGGCACGGAACCCCGCCGATCCTTCACGACTGGACTACAACTTAATCTGCTCGAGGGGGTACTCAACTGGCCTCTACATCGCGACCACCCCTGAATGCCCACCCGCAAGCCGCGGCCCGCTAGCTGCTAGCTGTCTAGAGCATATTGGACTGTTAGCTGTATAGATCCATCGACCAATTTCTTGGACCACTATACCTTTTTTGCCAATTGGACTTGGACCCCTCTGCTACTCGGAACCCTACTAATCCATCACGATTGGTCTATCGACGTCACCAACGCGGAGACCAAAACAGACTTTACTCCGTCGAGACGTCCCTCTTGCTAGCTTGCTTGCCCCGGTCTGCTAGTTTGTAGCCCCAACCTGCTAGCTGTCTGAATCGCCGTGTCTCCAACTAGCCCAACAACTCACTGAACCCCTATTGATCACCCGGCTACGCATGCCTCTCCCTAATATCAGTATGCCTTGTCCATTACTGTCCTGGTTAGTGATTATTGTCTTATTTCACTGTAGAGCCTCTAGCCCTGCTTAATATGCCTTAACCTACCATTTAGTTCCACCTCCCACATATGCGGTGACATCACCTGATTTAAACGTCTCTAGAGACAATATCTCTCTCATCATTACTCAATGCCTAGGTTTACCTCCAATGTACACACATCCTACCATACCTCTGTCTGTACATTATACCTTGAATCTATTCTCTCATGCCCAGAAACCTGCTCCTTTTCCTCTCTGTTCTGAACGCACTAAACAACCACTCCTGTTAGCCTTTAGCCGTACCCTCATCCTAGTCCTCCTCTGTTCCTCTGGTGATGTAGAGGTTAATCCAGGCCCTGCAGTGCCTAGCTCCACTCCTACTCCCCAGGTGCTCTCATTTGTTGACTTCTGTAACTGTAAAAGTCTTGGTTTCATGCCTGTTAACATTAGAAGCCTCCTCCCTAAGTTTGTTTTATTCACTGCTTTAGCACACTCTGCCAACCCAGATGTCCTAGCCGTGTCTGAATCCGGGCTTAGGAAGTCCACCAAAAACCCTGAAATTTCCATCCCTAACTATAACATTTTCTGACAAGATAGAACTGCCAAAGGGGGCGGTGTTGCAATCTACTGCAGAGATAGCCTACAGAGTTCTGTCTTACTATCCAGGTCTGTACCCAAACAATTCGAACTTATACTTTTAAAAATCCATCTTTCCAGAAACAAGTCTCTCACTGTTGCCGCTTGCTATAGACCACTCTCTGCCCCCAGCTGTGCCCTGGCCACCATATGTGAATTGATTGCCCCCCCATCTATCTTCAGAGCGCGTGCTGCTAGGTGACCTAAACTGTGACATGCTTAAAACCTATCTGGGGTAGGGGGCAGTATTTTCACTGCCGGATGAAAAACGTACCCAATTTAAACAGGTTACTACTCTGGCCCAGAAACTAGAATATGCATATTATTAGTAGATCTGGATAGAAAACACTCTGAAGTTTCTAAAACTGTTTGAATGGTGTCTGTGAGTATAACAGAACTCATATGGCAGGCAGAAACCTGAGAAAAATCCAAGCAGGAAGTGAAAAGTCTGAGAATTGTAGTTCTTCTTTTGATTATCTATCGAAGCTACAGTGTCTGTGGGGGACGTTGCACTTCCTAAGGCTTCCATTGGCTGTCTAAAGCCTTCAGAAAGTGGTTTGAGCATTTTCCTGTCACTGGGCAGATAATAGGAACTCAGATACTGAGTGGTCTGCCTGGCAGCAAAGGGATTGGATATGCGCGGTCACGCGAGCACGCCGTTCCCTCTTTTTCTTCTTGAATGAATATGCTATTGTCCGGTTGGAATATTATCGCAATTTTATGTTGAAAATACCGTAAAGATTGATTTTAAACAGCATTTGACATGCTTCTAAGTACGGTAATGGAACATTTTGACTTTTCATCTCTCATTCAGCACTCACGCGTTATGCCTTTGGATAAGTGATCTGTATGCACGAACAAAATGGAGGTATTTGTACATAACTATGGATTATTTCAAACAAAATCAACATTTCTTGTGGAAGAAGCAGTCCTGGGAGTGCATTCTGACGAAGATCAGCAAAGGTAAGAGAATATTTCTAATACTAATGCTGAGTTTAGGTTGCCCCGAACTTGGCGGGTGTCTGAATAGCTCACCGTGATGGCTGAGCTATGTACTCAGAATATTGAAAAATGTGCTTTCTCCGTAAAGCTATTTTAAAATCTGACACAGCGGTTGCATCCAGGGGTAGTCTATCTATAATTCTTAAAATAATTGTTATGTATTTTGTCAACGTTTATGATGAGTATTTTTGTAAATTGATGTGCACATTCACCGGACGTTTTGGTGGGAATATATTTTCTGAACATCATGCGCCAATGTAAAATGCTGTTTTTGGATATAAATATGAACTTTATCGAACAAAACATACATGTATTGTGTAACATGATGTCCTAGGAGTGTCATCTGATGAAGATCGTCAACGTATTTTTTTTTCTTTCAGCCTTTGAATGAATACAACGTTGCCGGTTGGAATATTATCGCTATTTTACGTGAAAAATAGCATAAAAATTGATTTTAAACAGCGTTTGACATGCTTCTAAGTACGGTAATGGAATATTTCGATTTTTTTTGTCACGAATTGCGCTCGCGCGTCACCCTTCGGATAGTGACCTGAACGCACGAACAAAACGAAGGTATTTGGATATAACTATAGATTATTTGGAACCAAAACAACATTTGTTGTTGAAGTAGAAGTCCTGTGAGTGCATTCTGGCGAAGAACAGCAAAGGTAATCCAATTTTTCTAATAGTAATTCTGAGTTTAGTGAGCCACAAACTTGGTGGGTGTCAAATTAGCTAGCCTGTGATGGCCGAGCTATGTACTCAGAATATTGCAAAATGTGCTTTCGCCGAAAAGCTATTTTAAAATCTGACATAGTGATTGCATAAAGGAGTTCTGTATCTATAATTCTTAAAATAATTGTTATGTATTTTGTCAACGTTTATCATGAGTAATTTAGTAAATTCACTGGAAGTCTGCGGTGTGTTTGCTAATTCTGAACGTCACATGCTAATGTAAAAAGCTGGTTTTTGATATAAATATGAACTTGATTGAACAAAACATGCATGTATTGTATAACATAATGTCCTAGGAGTGTCATCTGATGAAGATCATCAAAGGTTAGTCCTGCATTTAGCTGTGGTTTTGGTTTATGTGACATATATGCTTGCTTGAAATTCCACTGGCTGTTGACTAGGTGGGACGATTTTGTCCCACATACCCGAGAGAGGTTAACGAGAGTCTTATCTTTAAAATGGTGTAAAATAGTTGATTGTTTGAGAAAATTGAATTGTGGTATTTTAGTTGGTTTTATATTTCGCGCCGTGCGATGCCATTGGCTGTTGGCTAGGGGTTCCGCAGGCGGAACGGGGTTCCGCTAGCGGAACATCTGTCCTCAACAGGTTAAAGAATAACCAGGCATCCTGGGAGCATTTGACAGCGATGAGGGGTGGTTGTTTGACCGCAGACCCATTACGGATGCAGGCAATGAGGCAGTGATCGCTGAGATCTTGGTTGAAAACAGCAGACGTGTTTTTGGAGGGCAAGTTGGTTAGGATGATATCTATTAGGGTCCCCGTGTTTACGGATTTGGGGCTGTACCTGGTGGGTTCATTGATAATTTGTGTGATTGCATCAAGCTTAGATTGTAGAATGGCCTGGGTGTAGGGACAGACGCGCCGCTAGCGGAACGCCTCACCAATATCCAATGGTATAGAGTGGCGCGAATTACAAATACCTCAAAAATGCAAAAACTTCAATTTTTCAAACATATGACTATTTTACACAATTTTAAAGACAAGACTCCTTTATCTAACCACATGGTCCGATTTCAAAAAGGCTTTACAACGAAAGCAAAACATTAGATTATGTCAGGAGAGTACCCAGCCAGAAATAATCACACACCCATTTTTCAAGCTAGCATATAAATCACAAAAACCAAAACCACAGCTAAATACAGCACTAACCTTTGATGATCTTCATCAGATGACACTCCTAGGTGTAACGCCCTGGCCATAGAGAGGGGTTTTTGTTCTTTATTTTGGTTAGGCCAGGGTGTTACATTGGGTGGGCGTTCTATGTTCATTTTTCTATGTTTTTGTATTTCTTTGTTTTGGGCCGTGTGTGGCTCCCAATCAGGCACAGCTGTAGTTCGTTGTTGCTGATTAGGAGTCACACATAAGGAGCCTGTTTTTCCTTTGGGTTTTGTGGGGGATTGTTTCTGTTTAGTGCTTTCTGATTCGTTGTTAGTACCTGACAGAACTGTCTGCTGTCATTTTGTTTATTTTGTCAATTGTTCTCTTTTTTGTATTAAAATTCATTCAAGATGAACACATCCTCCGCTGCACCTTGGTCTTTCTCTAATGATGGCCGTTACACTAGGACATTATGTTATACAATACATGCATGTTTTGTTCAATCAAGTTCATATTTATATCAAAAACCAGCTTTTTACATTAGCATGTTTTGTTCAGAACTAGCATACCCACCAAAAACTTCCGGTGAATTTACTAAATTACTCACGCTAAACGTTCACAAAAAAATATAACAATTATTTTAAGAATTATAGATACAGAACTCCTTTATGCAATCGCGGTGTCCGATTTTAAAATAGCTTTTCGGTGAAAGCACATTTTGCAATATTCTGAGTAGATAGCCCGGCCATCATGGCTAGATATTTTGACACCCACCAAGTTTGGCACTCACCAAACTCAGATTTACTATAAGAAAAATTGGATTACCTTTGCTGTTCTTCGTCAGAATGCACTCCCAGGACTTCTACTTCAACACCCAATGTTGTTTTGGTTCCAAATAATCCATAGTTATATCCAAATAGCTGCGTTTTGTTCGTGCGTTCAAATCACTATCCGAAGGGTGACGCGCCGGCGCATTTTGTGACCAAAAAATCTTAAATATTCCATTACCGTACTTCGAAGCATGTCAAACGCTGTTTAAAATCTATTTTTATGCAATTTTTCTCGTAAAATAGCGATAATATTCCAACCGGGAGACGTATCCGTTCAAACACTGAAATAAGAAACTGGAGTCTTAACATGCACGCGCACCCCAGTGTCATTGTTCTCAGAAGGACCACTCTCCAAAACCCCTACTGTTTTTCGCCCAGGGACTGCAGAGTTATCGTTCCATGTTCTGGCGCCTTCTGAGAGCCAATTAAAGCCTTAGAAAATGTCACGTTACAGCAGAGATCCTGTATTCTCGATAAAGAGGCTACAGAAGGCCAAGAAATGGTCAGACAGGGCCCTTCCCATATAGAATATTCTCAGGTTTTGGCCTGCCATATGAGTTCTGTTATACTCACAGACACCATTCAAACAGTTTTAGAAACTGTAGCGTGTTTTCTATCCAAATCTACTAATTATATGCATATTCTAGTTTCTGGGCAGGAGTAATAACCAGATTAAATCGGTTACGTTTTTTATCCGGCCGTGAAAATACTGCCCCCTATCCTAAACAGGTTAAAAGTGCCATCTTCTACATGTTAAATAAGCATGCCCCATTCAAAAAATGTAGAACCAGGAACAGATATAGTCCTTGGTTCTCTCCAGACCTGACTGCCCTTGACCAGCACAAAAACATCCTGTGGCATTCTGTATTAGCATCGAACTGCCCCATGATATGCAACCTTTCAGGGAAGTTAGGAACAAATATACACAGGCAGTTAGGAAAGCTAAGACTAGCTTTTTCAAACAGAAATTTGCATCCTGTAGCACAAACTCCATGGAGAATAAGAGCACCTCTTCCGAACTGCTCACTGCACTGAGGCTAGGAAACACTGTTACCACCGATAAATCCACAATAATTGAGAATTTCAATAAGCATTGTTCTACGGCTGGCCATGCTTCACACCTGGCTACCCCTACCCCGGTCAACAGCCCTGCGCTCCCCACAGCAACTCGCCCAAACCTCCCCCACTTCTCCTTCACCCAAATCCAGATAGCTGGTGTTCTGAAAGAGCTGCAAATCTGTACCCCTACAAATCAGCTGGGCTAGACAATCTGGACCCTCTCTTTCTAAAATGATCTGCCTGAAATTGTTGCAACCCCTATTACTAGCCTGTTCAACTTCTCTTTCGTATCGTCTAGGATTCCTGTAGATTGGAAAGCTGCCGCAGTCATCCCCCTCTTCAAAGGGGGAGACACTCTAGACTCAAACTGCTACAGACCTATATCTATTCTACCCTGCCTTTCTAAGGTCTTTGAAAGCCAAGTTAACAAACAGATTACTAACCATTTCGAATCTCACCGTGCCTTCTCTGCTATGCAATCTGGTTTCAGAGCTGGTCATTGGTGCACCTCAGCCACGCTGAAGGTCCTAAACGATATCGTATCCCCCATCGATAAGAGACATTACTCAACAGCCTTGGTTTCTCAAATGATTGCCTCGCCTGGTTCACCAACTACTTTTCCGATAGAGTTCAGCATGTCAAATCGGAGGGCCTGTTGTCCTGACCTCTGGCAGTCTCTATGGGGGTGCCACAGGGTTCAATTCTCGGGCCGACTCTCTTCTCTGTATACATCAATGATGTCGCTCTCGCTGCTGGTGATTCTTTGATACACCTCTACGCAGACGACACCATTCTGTATACCTCTTACCCTTTTTTGGACACTGTGTTAATACATCTAGACGTTCCGCTAGCGGAACACCTGCTCCAATAGCCAATGATGGGCGTGGCGCGAATTACAAATTCCTCAAAAATACAAAAACTTCAATTTTTCAAACATATGACTATTTTACACCATTTTAAAGACAAGACTCTCCTTTATCTAACCACACTGTTCGATTTCAAAAAGGCTTTACAACGAAAGCAAAACATTAGATTATGTCAGCAGAGTACCCAGCCAGAAATAATCAGACACCCATTTTTCAAGCTAGCATATAATGTCACATAAATCCAAACCACAGCTAAATGCAGCACTAACCTTTGATGATCTTCATCAGATGACAACCCTAGGACATTATGTTATACAATACATGCATGTTTTGTTCAATCAAGTTCATATTTATATCAAAAACCAGCTTTTTACATTAGCATGTGACGTTCAAAACTAGCAAACTTCCGGTGAATTTACTAAATTACTCACGATAAACGTTCACAAAAAACACAACAATTATTTTAAGAATTATAGATACAGAACTGCTCTATGCACTCGCTATGTCCGATTTTAAAATAGGTTTTCGGTGAAAGCACATTTTGCAATATTCTCAGTAGATAGCCCGGCATCACAGGGCTAGCTATTTAGACACCCAGCAAGTTTAGCACTCACCAAAGTCAGATTTACTATAAGAAAAATGTTATTACCTTTGCTGTTCTTCGTCAGAATGCACTCCGAGGACTTCTACTTCAATAACAAATGTTGGTTTGTTCCCAAATAATCCATTGTTATATCCAAATAGCGGCGTTTTGTTTGTGCGTTCAAGACACTATCCGAATGGTAAAGAAGGGTGACGAGCACGACGCATTTCGTGACAAAAAAATTCTAAATATTCCATTACCATACTTCGAAGCATGTCAACCGCTGTTTAAAATCCATTTTTATGCCATTTTTCTCGTAAAAAAAGCGATAATATTCCGACCGGGAATCTGCGTTTAGGTAAAAAGACGAAAGAAAATAAAGCATGGGGTCGACTCGTGCACGTGCCTAAGCCCATTGTCCTCTGATCGGCCACTTACCAAAGGCGAGAATGTGTTTCAGCCAGAGGCTGCCTCGATATCAATCAGCTTTTTCCCGGGTTCTGAGACCCTATGGGAGCCGTAGGAAGTGTCACGTTACAGCAAAGATCCTCAGTCTTCAATAAAAAGAGCCAAGATGAATAAGAACTTGTCAGACAGGTCACTTCCTGTATGGAATCTTCTCAGGTTTTTGCCTGCCATATGAGTTCTGTTCTGTGAAAATACTGCCCCCTAGCCATAACAGGTTAACTAACCTCCAGATGAGCTTCAATGCCATACAACTCTCCTTCCGTGGCCTCCAACTGCTCTTAAATGTAAGTAAAACTAAATGCATGCTCTTCAACCGATCGCTGGCCGCACCTGCCTGCCCGTCCAGCATCACTACTCTGGGCGGTTCTGACTTAGAATATGTGGACAACTACAAATACCTAGGTGTCTGGATAGACTGTAAACTCTCCTTCCAGTCTCACATTAAACATGTCCAATCCAAAATTAAATCTAGAATCGGCTTCCTATTTCGCAACAAAGCATCCTTCACATCCTTCACTCATGCTGCCTAACATACCCTCGTAAAACTGACTATCTTACCAATCCTCGACTTTGGCGATGTCATTTACAAAATAGCCTCCAACACACTCGTTGGCTGGCCCTCGCTTCATACTCGTCGCCAGACCCACTGGCTCCAGGTCACCTACAAGTCTCTGCTAGGTAAAGCCCCGCCTTATCTCAGCTCACTGGTCACCATAGCAGCACCCACCCATAGCACGCGCTCCAGCAGGTATATCTCACTGGTCACCCCCAATTCCAATTCTTCCTTTGGCCGCCTCTCCTTCCAGTTCTCTGCTGCCAATAACTGGAATGAACTGCAAAAATCTCTGAAGCTGGAGACTCTTACCTCCCTCACTAGCTTTAAGCACCAGCTGTCAGAGCAGCTCACAGATCACTGCACCTGTACATAGCTCATCTGTAAATAGCCCATCCAATCTACCTCATCCCCATACTGTATTTATGTATTTATCTTGCTGCTTTGCACCTCAGTATCTCTACTTGCACATTCATCTTCTGCACATCCTACCATTCCAGTGTTTAATTGCTATATTGTAATTATTTTGCCACCATGGCCTATTTATTGCCTTACCTCTCTTATCCTACCTCATTTGCACATGCTGCATATATATTTTTCTACTCTATTATTGATTGTATGTTTGTTTATTCCATGTGTAACTCTGTGTTGTTGTTTGTGTCGAACTGCTTTCCTTTATCTTGGCCAGGTCGCAGTTGTAAATGAGAACTTGTTCTCAACTAGCCTACCTGGTTAAATAAAGGTTAAATAAAAAAAAAATATATTTTTTATATATTATTGTTTCATTCACAACTGCACTGTAGGTGCTTGGAGCTTAAGTACTTCACTGTACTCTGCAACAACATCTGCAACCCTGTGCATGTGACTAAATAAAATTCAAAAAATGGTGAATGCCCAACAACTTGGACTTTGCTATGAAAGAACAACACACAAAGTAGCTAATGTTACGGCCAGAAGATTTTCTGTTAAATAAAGGTGAAATAAAATATAAAAGTATGTACATGTAGATATGGTTAAAGTGACTATGCATATATGATAAACAGAGAGTAGCAACAGCGTAAAAGAGGGGTTGGGGGGGCACACAATGCAAATAGTGTTGAGAAGCCTTTTTGACCTAGACTTGGCTCTCCGGTACCGTTTGCCATGCGGTAGTAGAGAGAACAGTCTATGACTGGGGTGGCTGGGGTCTTTGACAATTTGTAGGGCCTTCCTCTGACACCGTCTGGTGTAGAGGTCCTCGATGGCAGGCAGCCAGTGATGTACTGGGCCGGACGCATTACCCTTTGTAGTGCCTTGCGGTCAGAGGCCAAGCAATTGCCGTACCAGGCAGTGATGCAACCAGTCAGGATGCTCTCGATGTTGCAGCTGTAGAACCTTTTGAGGATCTCAGGACCCATGCCAAATCTTTTTAGTTTCCTGAGGGGGAATAGGCTTTGTCGTGCCCTCTTCACAACTGTCTTGGTGTGTTTGGACCATTCTAGTTTGTTGGTGTTGTGGACACCAAGGAACTTGAAGCTCTCAACCTGCTCCACTACAGCCCTGTCGATGAGAATGGGGGCGTGCTCGGTCCTCCTTTTCCTGTAGTCCACAATTATCTCCTGAGAGAATGCCAAGAGTGTGCAATGCTGTCATCAAGGCAAAGGGTGGCTACTTTGAAGAATCTCAAATATAAAATATTTTTTGATATGTTTAACACTTTTTTTATTACTAAATGATTCCATATGTGTTATTTTATAGTTTTGATGTCTTCACTATTATTCACCAATGTAGAAAATAGTAAAAATACAGAAAACCCTTTAATGAGTAGGTGTGTCCAAACTTTTGACTGGTGTTGTATATACCTATTATGACACAGTTATTATGCTGGACCCACAAACATCACATCAAGTTATTCATTTTAGAAGAAGCTGACAACTACTCAAATGCATCAGTAGTGCCAGTATACATTCAGTTCCTTTTTAGGAGACTATGCAGAGTCGACTGAATCTCTTCTAAATATCACATCTCTGCATATAGTTGGAGACTGGCTCTAAGCCACCACATATTTGGGTAGTATTCAATATGTGGGTCAGGTCCTGTAGTGACGTTGGCATGAGAATAAGGCATAATATATGAATGAATACTGGTCAGCATAAGTTAATGAGTTCATCAGCTGGGTTGAGCCGAGGTGGGAGGAGAGGAGACGGAAAGAAGAGCTGAGGAGAGGGAGAGGATGCTAGAGGAGATGGGGAGTACAGGAGAATGGAGGAGAGGAGAGAGGAGAGGAGGAGAGGATAGGTGGGTGGCTGGCTGTGTGTTGATGGCTATGAAACATAAAAGCTGTCTGAGAATGTGCACGAAAAAGACAGAACATTCTGTCTGTACACTGGATTACTGACAGCTATTTCTAGCACTAGGACTGTGTTTAGGGAGATATGATGCCATCAGGGGCAGCTGTGGCTGACTGGGCCGGGCCGGGTGGATAGGGCCATGTCTGGCTCTAACCCAGTACACAGATAGATAAGGAGAGAGAGGGGGGAGTGGGAGAGACGGGGAGCAAAGGAAAAGGAGAGAGGAAGAGAGAGAGGAAGAGAAACAGAGAGAGAAAGAGCGCTAAAGGGAGGGAGAGATGTGGAGATATAGAAAGAGAGATAGACAGAGAAAGAGAGAGGGAGGGGTCTCTCAGAGTTGTGCTCTGATAAGTCCTGAGGGTTGTGTATTAAGAGAAAGAGACATGGTGACTGAGTTTAGTAGAAATTAGGTCAGGTGAGTTGGGCCCTGTCTGTCTATGCCCAGAACAAACTCAGTGCATTGTGGTAACGTCTGAAATGGCACCCTATTCCCAATGCAGTGCACTACTTTTGAGTGAACAGGGTGGGAGCAATTTGTCCCGCGGACAGAGCACTGAGACTGCTCAGTAGTGCATGGTTCTTTCAAAAGTAGGGAATATGGTGTCATTTTAGACGCAGCCTGTGTGTTCTCAGGTCTGTCTGTCTGTCTGAGGGAGGGAGGGAGGAACAGGGACAGTGACAGGCGGGTCGTGTTCTGAGTGATGAGGCAGAGGCAGGCAAACTGGGTCATCACAGACACAGCCAGAGGAAAAAATAAAATTACACAGGCAGACAACGAACAGCACTGTGAGCAGAATTAGATGGCAGGGTTTTTAGGACAGCCTTTATGTAACAGCCGGAACACAACAGAGCAGAGCTGAAACACTGGGAATATTTTCTCTCTCTGCTGTTGGAGAACCCCGATTTGGTTAAACACTGTGCTTTGATCACCAGTATACTTAAAATATATTTACTTATATCTTCTGTACTTTCTTTCAATGGTAGGCAATAGTATATTTTGACATGATGCATGCATCCCAAAAACACTTTCCTAAATGTCTCTGAATGTCTTAGTTAGCTTCTACATGTTGAATAGTGGAGGAGGGAGTTTACGGAGCTCGCCTCAAATGCAAAAAGCTGAAATGCAAAAACATTATAGCTTTATTCGGTTCCTGATTAGAATGTATAACGCATAGACAGTGAGGTACAAACTGTGATATACCAAGGTATCCTCTTTTCAGTGCTGTTGCCTATGAGGGAAGAGTGACGTACTATATATTGTTAGTGCTTATGACACAGAATAGACAGGGAGATATTCTGCTGTGAGGCAGCCTTTTCTCAGCACTGCCTTTAGGGGTAATAGTGAGGTGTAAACTCAGTGAAGTGTGAGGTAGACTTCTCCACGGTTGGGGTCAATTCCATTTGAATTCCAGTATATTCAGGAAGTACATTATAATTGCATTCCAATTCTCTTCCACGCTTTTCAATTAGGAACATTTGGAATTGGAATTTTGTTTGCTTTCTCAATTGATTTGATTTCAAATGGAATTGACCCCAACCCTGCTCTTCTGAGTGCAGCCTTTAGGGGGAATAGTGAGGTATAAACTCAGTGAAGTTTGATGTAGCTTCTTCTCAGTGCAACCTTTAGGGGGAACAGTGTGGTATAGACTGTGAGGTAGACTCTTCTCAGTGCAACCTTTAGGGGGAACAGTGTGGTATAGACTGAGGTAGACTCTTCTCAGTGCAACCTTTACGGGGAACAGTGTGGTATAGACTGTGAGGTATACTCTTCTCAGTGCAACCTTTAGGGGGAACAGTGTGGTATAGACTGTGAGGTAGACTCTTCTCAGTGCAACCTTTACGGGGAACAGTGTGGTATAGACTGTGAGGTATACTCTTCTCAGTGCAACCTTTAGGGGGAACAGTGTGGTATAGACTGTGAGGTAGACTCTTCTCAGTGCAACCTTTAGGGGGAACAGTGTGGTATAGATTGTGAGGTAGACTCTCCTCAGTGCAACCTTTAGGGGGAACAGTGTGGTATAGACTGTGAGGTAGACTCTTCTCAGTGTAACCTTTAGGGGGAACAGTGTGGTATAGACTGTGAGGTAGACTCTTCTCAGTGCAACCTTTAGGGGGAACAGTGTGGTATAGACTATGAGGTAGACTCTTCTCAGTGCAACCTTTAGGGGGAACAGTGCAACCTGGTCTCAGAGCATTTCATATTATTCTGTACGTAAATCCTAGACACTCCATTTGGAATGATATATTACGTTTCAGATGGTATGTATTAATTTGTGGATTTCCATCACCCATGTCGTATGATATGCTACCAATTACAATTCGTATTATATGTTCCGAATTTGCAAAATGTACAGCGGTTCCTAATTTGCAAAATGTGAAATATGTTCCGAATTTCACAAAACATATGATATGTTACAAATTCTCGCTTGGTGGCTAATGTTAGCTAGCTGGCTAACTTTAGCTAGGCTAGGGGTTAGGGTTATGGGGTTAGGGTTAAGATTAGGAGTTAGGTAAAGGGTTAAGGTCAGGATTAGGGGAAGGATTAGCTAAATGAGTTAGGATTAGGGGAAAGGTTAGCTAAGTAGTTCCAAAGTATACTGAACAGAAATATAAATGCAACATACAACAATTTCAAAGATCGCACAGTTCACGTAAGGAAATCATTAATTTGAAATTAATTCATCAGGCCCTAATCTATGGATTTGTTGTTCACAGATACCTCACAATGGGCCTCAGGATCACGTCATGGTATTTCTGTGCATTGAAATTGCTATAGATAAAATGCAGTTGTGTTCGTTGTCTGTAGTTTATGCCTTCCCATACAATAACCCCACCACCACCATGGGGCACTCTGTTCACAACGTTGACATCAGTAAACCGCTCACCCACACAACGCCATTCATGTGGTCTGTGGTTGTAAGGCCAGTTGGACGTACTACCAAATTCTCTAAAATGACGTTTACATTTACATTTAAGTCATTTAGCAGACGCTCTTATCCAGAGCGACTTACAAATTGGTGCATTCACCTTATGATATCCAGTGGAACAACCACTTTACAATAGTGCATCTAAATCTTTTAAGGGGGGGGGGGGGGGTTAGAAGGATTACTTTATCCTATCCTAGGTATTCCTTAAAGAGGTGGGGTTTCAGGTGTCTCCGGAAGGTGGTGATTGACTCCGCTGTCCTGGCGTCGTGAGGGAGCTTGTTGCACCATTGGGGTGCCAGAGCAGCGAACAGTTTTGACTGGGCTGAGCGGGAACTGTGCTTCCTCAGAGGTAGGGGGGCCAGCAGGCCAGAGGTGGATGAACGCAGTGCCCTTGTTTGGGTGTAGGGCCTGATCAGAGCCTGTTTAAAATCAATTTTTATGTGATTTTTATCGTAAAAAGTGATAATATTCCAACCGGGAGACGTTGTATCCGTTCAAACACAGAAAGAAAAACATGGAGTCGTCACATGCATGTGCGCGCCAGTGTCATTGTCCTCAGAAGGACCACTCTCCAAAACCCCTGCTGTTTTTTGCCCAGAGACTGCAGAGCTATCATTCCACGTTCTGGCGCCTTCCTAGAGCCAATGAAAGCCTTAGAAAATGTCACGTTACAGCAGAGATCCTGTATTTTTCATAGAGAGGCTACAGAAGGCCAAGAAATGGTCAGACAGGGCCCTTCCCATATAGAATCTTCTCAGGTTTTGGCCTGCCATATGAGTTCTGTTATACTATAGACACCATTCAAACAGATTTAGAAACTTTAGGGTATTTTCTATCCAAATCTACTAATTATATGCATATTCTAGTTTCTGGGCAGGAGTAATAACCTGATTAAATCGGGTACGTTTTTTATCCGGCCGTGAAAATACTGCCCCCTATCCCAAACAGGTGTTAAGTAACCATCTGCCTTATGATGCCATATCAAATGTAACATATCATACTAATTTCAGTGTCTTGAATTTCCATCTACTATGTTACTTCTAGTCTATGAGTCCAGGCTGAATGGTGAGGTATAGACTCAGTGTAGTCTAAGCTACCCTATACTATACTATAAGCTACCCTATACTCCTAGGGCCAGATTCCGACCTGAGTTAAGCACGAGTAAATGGAAGGTATTTCCCTTCTTACGCACTTTTCTCTCTATGTGTATTCTGACCTTGAAGGAAAAGGCCACCCAACAATAATCTTTAGGTATTTGTTTCATTAGTCCATTGTCGACATAGTAAGGAATCAAGTTTTCAAAAGGTCTAACTTTCAAAAAACAGAAATCCTCCCCGTATTCACCTGCAATTCATTTAGGGTGGAGATGGAATAAATTACAGTGTGACGGATGTGTGTCTACAGATCCTATTCTGACCTTGACTTAATTCCACCACCTTTACGGTGAAGAAACCATGAATAAGGTCTAGCAAACCTACTGGTTCCAAGTGGAAAAGCATCTACTTCATTTTTTCTCATAGAAATAACACCATTTCCATGCACTGTAATTTACAAATGGATAAGAGCTATTGATAAGAGCTAGGTAAATGAGTAATCCGTTTGGATAAGGGGATTGTCAACATAAATTACACTTGTTTTAGATATATTCTACATTCATAGAGTTTATGAAATGGTGTGCCATTATGCATCATTTAAATGATAGAGCCTTTTAACTTGCAGAGATGGGCACTCTCAAATGTGCTAATTATAGGCTTCTCTGTTTCCTATTTTGATCATGTTAAATATTAGCCACTATAAGTGTCGACCGTCAGTAGGCCTAATAGGTTGTGTAGCCTACATCATTTCCCCATTTAATTACATTGTTTTGTTTCCCTTCATTTGATTTCTCTGTAACCACCATCACGGTTGTTGCTGAGGATCATTAGTAACAGCTGATAATATATAGAACAGACATGTAGGCTAATTAAATCGTCACGGAGCGGAGCACAGGCCAAGCCGTAACTGTTTGAACCCTACGAATGGTGCAATACTTGCCTGTGTCATTACACAGTTCTATAGTTAGTGCAGGTAACAGATAAGGGTATAGCATACTATTGTACACTATTCTCCCTATTATAATTATATGTACTCTACACTAATCGTCCAACATTACCATGGGATAAAGAAATGAATGTGGCAATTTTCAGAATTAATCAAACTACTGTTTTCTTTCTTTCATGCGTAAAGGCCCTACAAACATGTTTTTTATGACTCATAAATACTTTTGTAACCCTAAATAATCGACACGAGTATTTTAAATCTACCAATTGGTGCTGAAACGGAGATGAATATGCATATATTTAGATGGCTTTCTTTCATTGATCTCTAATATTGTGAACCTGTTCTCTCTATATATTCTATTGAGTCTGTCAACAGAATTCTAACTAAAAGATACACTGTATTTAAATGTATGGCTTAAGATAAATGTGCTGAAAACCCTATTGAATGAAAACTCCACCAGAAAATTTGTTGGCCAGCAAGTTGGAGGGTTTTCAGTGGTTGAACTATATTTATTCATCTCGCGGAAGGGAACCACGCCTCACCTTCATAGGGTAAGTCTGAATACCAACTACTGAGAAGTATGTAGGAAAGGCGTACATTTCTCAGTCAAAATTGGGCCCTTGGTGATAATAGCAGTTGATGTTGTTTCTAGAATACTGATATATACACAGTATGTGTTGAATAGAAAATAGTAGAACTGAACTTTATTGATAATACATATTCTGTATTGGTTCTTCTCGCGAACAATTTCAGGGAATGAGTTTGACGTTTCAGGATCAAAACGTGTGTTAGCAACATTGCATACCGCTTTGAATCTTGAATACTCTGAAGGTCGTTTATGAAAGGAGGTTCAGTTCCTCCTGTAGTCATAAAAAGGCGACACTTACTCTTTGTGTGAAGTAGTTTACCTTATGTGTGCTTACCTATCTCTTGTTGGACTGTAGATCACAATAATATTATCGACCACAAATGTTGTCCCTGCACTTTTGGTGCAGCTATTATGCTTTATGGCCAAACGTGCACACTCATACACAAGTACAGCAGGGCATGCACACACACGCACACACAATAATGCGCCCTCAGTATGTTCAGTCTTCAGAGAGGACACCACACATGAAATCATTTTATTTGTGGTACAAAACCAAAACGGTTTCAGTTACTTTAGTCTAATAACATCCTGGAGTACTGATGAGAGTTGATTGAATACGGTGAACGTTTAGAGATTGGAGGTTTTGATAAAGAAATCTGATTTACTGTCACGTATATTCCCCCTCCGGCGCTCTAGGTCACCAGGCTGCTCATTATTACGCACACCTGTCTCCATCAGCGCCTCATCAGACTCACCTGGACTCCATCGAGGATCACTTTGGAAATAAGCGTTTTAATTAATACTTTCAAGTGATATCCTCTGGGTCCACATTGTACATTTTGTTGTATATGTCTGTTGCCCAAAATAAAGTCAATTCAATCATCTGCCTGATTACCTTCCCTATACATGTCTGTAAGGGCCGGTGCCGGACAGGAGAAGCAGGTAGTCAGACATTTATTCAGGAACTGTAGCGCCCTGGCCATAGAGAGGTGTTTTTGTTCTTTATTTTGGTAAGGCCAGGGTGTTACATTGGGTGGGCGTTCTATGTTCATTTTTCTATGTTGGCTGGTTTCTTTGGATTGGCCGTGTACGGCTCCCAATCAGGCACAACTGTAGATTGTTGTTGCTGATTGGGAGTCACACATAAGTAGCCTGTTTTTCCTTTGGGTTTTGTGGGTGATTGTTTTCTGTTGAGAGTTTTTCCTGACAAGACTGTTTTGCTGTCTTTGGTTTATTTTTGTATAGTGTTCTCCTTTTTTCATTAAATATCAAGATGAACACACATCCTCCGCTGCACCTTGGTTTTATTACTACGACAGCCGTTACAGGAACAGACATAGAACAAGACCGGAACAGCGTCAGCACACTGGTAACACGGACATATGACAAACAATGCAGCAGCGGGGAACAGAGCTGGGGAACTGACAAATATAGGAGAGGTTATTAACAGGTGATTGAGTGAGTCCAGGTGAGTCCAATATCGCTGAAGCACGTGACGAGGGAAGGCAGGTGTGTGTAAATTATGGTGGCAGGAGTGCGTAATGCAGGGCAGCCTGGCGCCCTCGAGCGCCAGGGGGGAAGAGCGGGAGCAGGTGTGACAATGTCACTCCCTTTGGATCCTTTCCCAGGCGTTATTGTTTCTGTTTCAGTTTCATGTCTGTGCGTTGTTTCGTGTTTTGTATTATGTTCCGTTTATTTATTAAATGATTCACTCCCTGAACTTGCTTCCTGACTCCCAGTGAACACATTATATTTACAGATGTACCTTATTGGTTTATTGGTTTTATTGGAGACACTTAATCAAACAGGAAAAGAGAATTGAGAAATATACTATTTTGCAATTAGGGAGAGGCCTTTTTTATTACAAAGTTTTTAGATTGAAAAACTCAGTGCCCCCATACAAAAAAAAATCTCAATTTCACAGTCCAATAAATATTTTAAGGGCACTTTGAAGGGCAGTAAGACGCTGCACCAATGCACTTGCGCTTCTAAGCTGCATCCCAAATGGCACCCTATTCCCTGTATGGTGCACTACTTTCGACCAGTGCCTTATGGACCTGGGTCAAAAGCAGTACACTATATTGGGAATAGGGTGCCATTAGGGAGGCAGACCCAGACATCACACCATATTCTCATTTGAGAAATGTAGAACGACTCACATGTATTATACACACATATCTTCGGTGCATATTATTAATATGACTACTGCATACATTTCATGGTAAAAAAAATCTAAGAACATATAGAAAACACGTACATGTATGCATCCTGTGCAGTGCAGTGTGCGTATACAGTACATGCTCATAAACATCGAGTATGTTCACAAGCAAACAAACACACATGCTAGACTTTAGTCTGACTGCACTCTCACTGGCGGCTGCTCTGTCGAGAGAGTCGCTGGTTGGAGCTGGAGCGGCTGGGATGGCAGGGGGAGGATAACAGAGGAGGAGGAGGGGGAACAGCCAGGATTGGAGTCCCACGCAGGGGAGCTAGCCAGTGGGAAAAAAGCTGTGTTCATTTCAGTGTGCCTCTCTGTTAGGAGGGCACTTTGCTCTCTGTGGCTGGCTCTGTTTTCAGATGACTTCCAGAGTGTTTGCAGACACAGGCCTTTATGTCCTCTCTGCTCTCTCTGTGCTCGCTCTTTCTTTTTTCAGTCTTTGTTTATCAGGACTGTTTTGTTTGGAGCTAGTTGAGGAGTAGACCTGGCAGGAGAACGGCAGAACTGGATTTGAACTAAAGAATAAGAAAGAAGGGGAAGAAGAGAAGAGAACAAACATAGAAAAGAGAAGTGAAGAGAGGAGTTTGTTTGGAACACGTATGTCTTCCATCTTAAGAGGAGAGAAATCTGAGGAACAAACGTCATTGGAAAGACAGAGAGCGACTGAAAGGTACAACTTGCAAACGACAAGGTAGGAAGTGCATTGGAACTGTGGAGACTTAGACTATTTTCATTTCATTCAGAATATTCATTTATCTGAGAAAAGTTTAAAATGATGTTCAAATGTGTTCCTCGTATTCACGTGTGTACAGTCTCTACGGTTACTTGTGTATGGACATTTTATGTTAATGTGTGTGTGTGTGTGTGTGTGTGTGTGTGTGTGTGTGTGTGTGTGTGTGTGTGTGTTGGAAAGGCTCAGCTGCATTGCTCTCTTTCTCCCAGGGCATGTCTGTGTCTCTTTGTGGTCAGACGTTCAGACGTCTCACACGTCCAGAAATAGAAGCACACACGCACACACACACACGCACGCACACACACACACACACGCGCACACACACACGGGAGAAGCAGCAGGCAGAGGACACAGCACCACTGTCTCTCGAGTCAGTCCACACTGTACTGAGTGAAATCCAGGGAAGAAATCCTCAGGGAAGAGCTTGGTTGGACAACATAATTGCCTGCCGGGTGAGAGAACACCGGAGTTGTCTCCAATGCACAGTTTTTAACAGACACACAAATACATTCAATTAGATGACTTTTAGATATAAATAACATTCTGTAGTCCATAAGGCAATTATTGATATATTAAAATGTTATTTTATATTTTATAATATTGTGTTGATATTGTTTTTTCATATTATTATTGTGGTGCCTTGGTATTTCACTGAAGTTCAGGGGGTTTATGAACTCCTTGGTCTTTCGGAGTTTGTTTTCACTCAGCACCAGACATAAATTATGGCGCAATGATTTGAGATGATGTAAGCATGAATACATTCCTTAGCCTTGCTCTAGGCTTTTTGGTGGCTGAGAAGTCATCAATCTCTAAACTAATGTTTTTTATTATGATATTATTTTATTGTTATAATAACTAATAAATATGATATACTACATGACCAAAAGTATGTGGACACCTGCTCGTCAAACATCTAATTCCAAAATTATGAAATCATGTGTATTAATATGGAGTTGGACCACCTTAGCTGCTATAACAGCATCCACTCTTCTGGGAAGGATTTCCACTAGATGTTGGAACATTGCTGCGTGGACTTGCTTCCATTCAGCCACAAGAGCATTAGTGAGGTCGGGCACTGATGTTGGGCGATTAGGCCTGGCTCGCAGTCGGCGTTCCAATTCATCCCAAAGGTGTTCGATGGGGTTGAGGTTAGTTAGGGCATGACAAACCATTTCTATATGGACCTCATTTTGTGCACGGGGCAGTGTCATGCTGAAACAGGAAAGGGCCTTCCCCAAACTCTTGCCACAAAGTCAGAAGCACAGAATCGTATAGAATCTCATTGTATGCTGTAGCATTAAGATTTCCCTTCTCTGGAACTAAGGGGCCTAGGCCGAACCATGAAAAAGAGGCCCAGACCATTATTCCTCCTCCACCAAACTTTACAGTTGGCCTCTATGCATTCGGGTAGGTAGCGTTCTTCTGGCATCCGCCAAACCCAGATTCGTGGCGAAGTATGATTCATCACTCCAGAGAACGTTTCCACTGCTCCAGAGTCCAATGGCGGCCAGCTTTATACCTCTCCAACTGACGCTTGGCATAGCGCATGGTGATCTTAGGCTTGTGAGCGGCTGCTCGGCCATGGAAACCCATTTCATGAAGCTCCCAACGAACAGTTATTGTGCTGACGTTGCTTCCAAAGGCAGTTTGGAACTTGGTAGTGAGTGTTGCAACCGAGGACAGGCGATTTTTACATGCTATGCGCTTCAGCACTCGGCGGTCCTGTTCTGTGAGCTTGCGTGGCCTACCGCTTCGCGGCTGAGCCGTTGTTGCTGCTAGACGTTTCCACTTCACAATAACAGCACTTACAGTTGACCGGGGCAGCAATAGTAGGGATGAAATTTGACTAACTGACTTGTTGGAAAGGTGGCATCCTATGACGGTGCCACATAGAAAGTCACTGAGCTCCTCAGTAAGGCCATTCTACTGCCAATGTTTGTCTATGGAGATGGCATTGCTGTGTGCTCGATTTTATATATGCCTGTCAGCAACGGGTGTGTATGAAATAGCCAAATCCACACATTGAAGGGGTGTCCACATACTTTTGCATATACAGTGTATGACGTATAATCTGTAACTGGGATGTTGGGCTAGTTTGTGTCACTGGAAGATACCTGTAAAGGTAGTGAATATACACTGAGTGTACAAAACATTAGGAACACGTTCCTGATATTGAGTTGCACCCCCTTTTGCCCTCGGAACAGCCTCAATTCTTCGGGACATGGACTCTACAAGGTGGCGAAAGTTTTCCACAAGGTTGCTTGCCCATGTTGACAATGCTTCCCATGTCTGACACCTACTACCATACCCAGTTCAAAGGCACTTAAATATTTTGTCTTACCCATTCACCCTCTGAATGGTACATACAAATCCTTCTTTAACCTTTAACCTTCTTTAACCACTTAATCTACACTGATTTGAAGTGGATTTAACAAGTGACATCAATAATGGATCATAGCTTTCACCTGGATTTACCTGGTCAGTCTATGTCATGGAAATAGCAGGTGTTACATACATTCAGTGTATATGGGTTTTTCTAAAGAAGTTGTGCAAATTTATTTACATCGTGATTATATTCTAATTCATTCCAAGGCAATAACAAACATAACCTTACATTAATAGTACAAAGTCATTGTTTGTATACCCATTTTTATTGAGAGGTGGCTGTCCCACACCCTGACTCCAAAAGTGTATTTTTGGAAATAAAGTAAAACCATTTTTAACACTATTATTTCTGTACAACACCTTGAGTTGTTATATTATTACATTTGAAGATACTGATCTGATTAGTAGTTGTGTTTGTTTTTAAACATCTTTCACTGAAACATGCTGTCCCACTTTTTGCTGTCACTACCAAAACACACACAATAAAATACTATGGAATAATCTGCCTTAAGCCACACCCCTAGAAATATCACCAGGTGATGGGATGCACCCTGTAGCAACTGATAATGTAATAATTAAGTGATCATTTCCAAGAAGCTGGTGTTAGGAGGATATATTCGCATGGCAAACTGTGCCAATATATCCTCCAAACACCAGCTTCAACGGTATAATCACTTTTATACAACGAGTTACCAGCATATTCAAATAATGATTGACATATTTTCATTAAAAACGTTATTTTGATGAATTTATTCATACTATTTCATCCGTTCACAAGATATAGTCCTGACACAAATCTAGGGTTGCTACCTAAGCTTGCTTGTTGTTCGTTCTATCATTTTGGTTGCCAGAGACGATCCAGTCGTTGTCTTAGTTTGCTGTCATTACAGATACAATCTGCATTTTGTGTTTTTGTATTGGTATTTCTTTGCATATATCCATAAAAACTATGCTGATTCATGATTTCAACTGGCTGAGAAAAGCTGCCTGTCGTTCAAATCCCTACCCCAACACGTTCATTACTGTGGGACAACTGGAGATCGAATTTCAGTATTGAAACAATGTTGCAAATGTTAGAGAGACAAACAGCAAGGTTTATACAAATCTCAGCTGTTGAAAACCAATTGCTAGTTTAAAAGAAATTGGAGATTATATCTAGGTGCTTTTTACAGTGGATATAAAGTTTATAAATCGCCTGGCTGGGTTGATGAGACAGTGGATTGCACAGTGAGATGGAATAGAGTAACGTAATAACGTTTTTGCACATAATGAAATAATGATAATAACATCATGCATTGATCATGGCATTTTATGCAATGGGTGGGTCTAATCCTGAATGCTGATTGGTTAAAAGCGCATTACAGCCGGTGTCTATACCACAATTTACCACAGGCTAAATCTATGACCTTAAAATGCCTATTTACTCTGTTCCATCTGTCTCATCAGCCCAGCCAGGCAAGTGATAAACGATCTCTACTACAAAAAGCATCTAGAATACATTTCAAATGTATTTTAGACTAACATTTAGTTTTCAATAGCGGAGATTTGCATAAACCTTGCTGTCTGTCTTTACGACATTTGCAACATTGTTTCAATATTCAAATTCGATCTCCAGCTGTCCCATAGTAATAAACGTGTAGGAGTCAGGATGAGACAGACATCATGCGCTCTGCACTGTTTGACGTGACTGTAAATTAGACGCAGTTGGCTAGCTAGCAAGCAAGGGCTAAGAACGTTGCCAGCCAGTATGGCAATGGAACATTTAGAACGAAAGGCTTGGTCGAGTCCATAGATACAGAACAAAAAGACTGGGTCGCGTTTCTGGCAACCAAACCAATAGAATGAACGACCAGTGAGCTTGGGTAGCAACCCTAGATTTGTGTTGGGACTATATTTTGTGGAAGGATAAAATAGTATAAATATATTCATCAAAATAAAGCTTTTAATGAAAATATGTCAATCATTTTAATATGTTGGTAACCCATTGTATAAAAGTGATAATGCCCTCGAAGACGGTGTTTGGAGGATAAAATGGCACGGTTTGCCAGTCCTTGACTTCGTCTCGGGCCTAACAACACCCATGCCAATATATCCTCCCATATACACCAGCTTCTCGGGCATTATAACTTAAATAGATAGTGAAAAAGTTGTAAAGACAAAACGCCACTGAAGCACTTTGCCACATGCCAGTGATAAGCTGATTTATGACAAACACAGAAGGAACTTAGCTAGCTAGTGATTTTTGCCACTGATAAACAGTGTGTCCCTTATTTACCATAGTTTGATAGCTGACTGATGAAGTTGTAGACAGGTTCTCAGATATCCGTCCTGAGCGCAACCACAGCTGATTCGATACTATCCGCAGTGCACTAATAGTGCAGGGGACCATGACACACTGCACCAAACATCTTAGCTAGATGTAAATTGCCCTACTAAGACCATACTTTACATACAATATTTCTTGAAATGTTAGATGTTCGGTAGTGACACTTCTGAAAAATATGTGAAGATTTATTAACTTGTTTACTCATTTTCTTCTAAATGTTTTCTGACAGACTTCTCACCATATGGCAATGCTAGAGAGGGGTGTGTTGCAACTTATAATGTAATAATAATAATAATAATGTAATAGCTGCTATTAATGATATAATGTAATAGCTTTTTCATTTATAATGTAATAAATACTGATAATGTAATATCCTGACAATAATATAATAAATATGCTGAATGCATAAAGTAAAACAGTTTTTAAGCATAATGTAATGATTTCTGATTATAATATTGCGTGTTGATTATTACATTATGAAGTGGGTAAATTGTTTTCCATTAATAGTGTAATAACGTTAACCAATAATGTAATATAACTGTATTTTTCTTCTTCATGCATATCAAGTGTCATACTTCAGTAATAGCTGACTACACGCCAAACCACATTCCTAAATCCTAGCTTTAAAACTGATTTCAGCAGTAATAGCAAGACATTCAAATGAAACAATTGGTTTATACTTTATTTGGACAGTCCAGATAGTCCATCTGTAGATGGTCCTATTATCACCAAACTATCTGTTGATAAGCCACTGCTTGCTAAGGTTACAGTTAGGGTTAGGTTTAGAATAAGGGTAAGGGTTAAGGTTAGTGTTAGGTTTAGAGTTAGGGTATGGGTTAAAGTTAGTAGATAGTCTGTTGAAATGTTTCTGACAATCTGTAGAGCATCTACAGATGAACTATTCAAATAAAGTGTTACCCACAATTGACCACACAATACATGCCCACAACCCCAGTCAGTCAGTGAATCAGTGAGTCAGTGGATCAGTAAGTCTGTCTGTCTGTCTGTCTGTGTAAATGAGAGAAATGAGAGAGATTGTGTGTGTATGTTTGTGCATGCACCAATTTTTTTGCAAACTACTACTAAAATCTCAATGTTTCATGCAATGTTTTTATATAACACTGCAAAGAAGAATTTGTCGTTAGGATGGAAAAGTCATGAAATGGTCACCTAAAGTGGTAAGGATGTTGTGTCATGTTCCCCTGGAGGTTTTGTCTAGTTTCCGGTTTGTCAGGGGGATGTCCCAAGGAAATGTTTAGGATGTCCTTGGGATGTTGTGACATGTTCCCCTGGAGGTTTTGTCTAGTTTCCGGTTTGTCAGGGGGATGTCACGAGGAAATGTTTAGGATGTCCTTGGGACGTTGTGTCATGGTCCCCTTGAGGTTTTGCCAGGTTCCCGGTTTGTCCCACAGGTTTTGTCTAGTTCTCAGTTTGTCGCACATATCTTTGCCCCCGAGGTCGTTTTTAAGACTTTCTTGGGACATTGTTTCATGGTCTAGTTCCCGGTTTGTCCCATGGACGTCACCTGATGGTTGACACCTGTTGGTCGCAGAAAAATGTTCACCAACATTAGACAACTTTAATGAAAACCAAAACTCAAAAATCTCTGAAAGTAAATTAAATCAATGATGCGAGAATAGTCAAATTAACCCTTTCAACGCCATGTCTCCAGGTGGCAATTTCCGGCGAATTGTTACTCATGTCATATAAATGTGAATATCTCAAAAAGTATAGACTGCACATACATGACTGAATATTAAATTTGAAGGGGACCTCTGTAATTTTCATAATATGGTCTAATAAATCATCTATACTTGAGTAGGCAAAAATAAGCCTTGTATAATCAGCAATTCAAACATGTAGGAAGCTAAACTCTTCTTTCAGTGGTATCTACACATCAGAGGAGGCTGTTGAGGGGAGGACATCTCATAATAATGGCTGGAATGGAGTGAATAGAATGGTATCAAACACATGGTTTTCATTGGCCAATTGTTTTTGTAATTCCAGCCTAGTTCTTACTCGTCTCGTAAAAATGTGAATATCTCAAAAAGTATAAAGTGCAAGAACATGGTTGAATATTATATTTGAAGAGCAAACCTTTTACCTTTCATACTATGGTCTAATAATAGTACTAATTTACCTGAGCAAGCACACATAAGACTTACATAATCAACTGTCACGACTTCTACTGAAGTTGATGCCCCTCCTTGTTCGGGTGGTGTTCGGCGATCGACGTCACCGGCCTTCTAGCCACCATTGATCAGTTTTTCATTTTCCATTGGTTTTGCCTGGTCTCTTTACACACCTGTTTCATATCCCAGTAATTATATGTTGTGTATTTAACCCTCTGCTTCCCCTCATTTCTCTGTCGGTGATTGTTTGTTTGTTATGTACGTGTTGTTCCTGTATCGGTGTGCGACGGGTTATTGTTTTACCCGGATTCTTTTTCTACGTTGGTTTTGGAAATAAATATTCCATTTTTAAACCACTCTTTTCTCCTGCGCCTGACTTCCCTGCCACCTACATACACGGACTATGAAATCAACAAGAAAAGTACAAAGCAAAAGCAAAAATGCCATTCAATGTTTAGTCTTTTATTGAATATCTACCCAACACATTAGGAAAACAATTAACCACTCTCAAAACGTAATATGCTACAAGTTAGAAATTGATATTTGAACATTAATTAAGTGAACCATGCACTAGTATTTACAACAAAACTGATTATGAGAACAAAACTGATTATATCTGTGTGGGGGAAAGGAAAATAGAGGTGTGTTTGTGTCTGTGTTTCAAGTGTTAACCTGTTGGGTCTAGGGGGCAGCATTTGCACGTCTGGATAAAAAAAATGTACCCGATTTAATCTGGTTACTAATCCTACCCAGTAACTAGAATATGCATATACTTATTATATATGGATAGAAAACACTCTAAAGTTTCCAAAACTGTTTGAATGGTGTCTGTGAGTATAACAGAACTCATTTGGCAGGCAAAACCCTGAGACATTTTCTGACAGGAAGTGGATACCTGATGTGTTGTATTGACTTTAAACCTATCCCATTGAAAAACACAGGGGCTTAGGAATATTTTGGCACTTCCTATTGCTTCCACTAGATGTCACCAGCCTTTACAAAGTGTTTTGAGTCTTCTGGAGGGAGATCTGACCGAACAAGAGCCATGGAACGATGATGTCCCATTAGACACCTGGCGCGCGAGTTCATGTTGGGTACCCTCGTTCCAATACGTTATAAAAGAGTATGCATTCGTCCACCTTGAATATTATTGATGTTCTGGTTAAAAAAGGCCCTAATGATTTATGCTATACAACGTTTGACATGTTTGAACGAACGGAAATATATTTTTTCCCCTCGTTCATGACGAGAAGTCCGGCTGGCTTACATCATGTGCTAACGAGACGGAGATTTTTGGACATAAATGATGAGCTTTTTTGAACAAAACTACATTCGTTATGGACCTGTGATACCTGGAAGTGACATCTGATGAAGAGAATCAAAGGTAATGGATTATTTACATAGTATTTTCGATTTTAGATCTCCCCAACATGACGTCTAGTCTGTATCGCAACGCGTATTTTTCTGGGCGCAGTGCTCAGATTATTGCAAAGTGTGATTTCCCAGTAAGGTTATTTTTAAATCTGGCAAGTTGATTGCGTTCAAGAGATGTAAATCTATAATTCTTTAAATGACAATATAATATTTTACCAATGTTTTCTAATTTTAATTATTTAATTTGTGACGCTGACTTGACTGCCGGTTATTGGAGGGAAACGATTTCCTCAACATCAATGCCATAGTAAAACGCTGTTTTTGGATATAAATATGAACTTGATAGAACTAAAAATGCATGCATTGTCTAACATAATGTCCTAGGAGTGTCATCTGATGGAGATTGTAAAAGGTTAGTGCATCATTTTAGCTGGTTTTATGGTTTTGGTGACCCTGTCTTTGACTTGACAAAACATTACACACAACTCTTGTAAATGTACTGTCCTAACATACTCTAAATTTATGCTTTCGCCGTAAAACCTTTTTGAAATCGTAAAACGTGGTTAGATTAAGGAGATGTTTATCTTTCAAATGGTGTAAAATAGTTGTATATTTGAAAAATTTGAATTTTGACATTTATTTGGATTCAAATTTGCCGCTCTTGAAATGCACCTGCTGTTGATGGAGTGCACCACGGGTGGCACGCTAGCGTCCCACCTAGCCCCAAGAGGTTAACACTTCTGTCCCTTCTCTTCTCCTCTTGTGCCATGCCTGGTAACAGTTACTGTCTACTGTAAGACAGAGTGGCACATTGCAAGACTCACATTTCCAAGGGGTCTTGTTTTCCAGCGTTTCCTCCGCACACAGGTCACAGCACAGCCTGCCCTTGGTGACCTTGAGGTCGGCAGGGGTGAGTGAGGTGTCCACAATTGTGATGGGGTTGCAGTCCACCCGGCAGCCAATGACCCTCCTCGAGCCCCCACTACTGCTGCTGAAACTGTAGCCTCCTCTTCCTCCGTGTCATCCTAGACAGATGGATAGACAGATGGATGGATGAACATAAAGATTAATTCTTTATTGATCACCACGGGGAAATTCATTATCATCAGCAAGTAATAGAACAATATACACACACCTACCTCTTCCACCTCCTCCACACCACAGTCAGCCAGCTGCATGCAGAGGACCTCTCCGTACAGCCGCTGTGCCAGGGGCTTTCTCCTCTTTTCCAGGGCCATCTCCTTGTGCAGTATAAAGCTGTTCACCACTGCAATGTCGACAAAGTGGTAGAACAGCTTCTTGTACCACTTTGGCGTCTTCTGGTCCACATTGTAACACTTCAGGAGGGCATCGGACATGTCCACTCCCCCATGAAGCTAGTCCATCTCCCGTCATGGTTCCTGACTCTCTGCTGTAGTACTGAGTCTCCATTGAACACCTTTTGGATGGAGGAAAGCATGGTAACATCCCGAGTGTCCTTCCACTGGACGTACAGAAGTGGCCCATCGCAGAGCCAACTGATGGCCCCCCTGTCTGCCTTCTTAGGCATGGGATTTCTTGGTTTTGGGGGTGAATCCAATATTGATCTACCTGACAGTGCCACAGGCTCTGTACCGCAGCCTGTGCAAGTTGCGGAAGAGGGCTGTGCTGGTGTAGAAGTTGTTGACATACACATGAAACCCTATTCCAAGGTATGCCACTCTCAGAAGGCCCATAACTGCATATGTGGCTCAAACCCTTCCCTGTGGCAGAGAACAGCTTTCATTGATAGATGTTAAAGTCGCAGCTGTAACCATGTACTGTTTTATACTGATAGAAATTATTCGACATCACCATGCGATCATCGATGGAGAGATTCTGCTAAGGGTGGTAGCAGGCCCCGCATGCCGCAATGATGTCTTCGAGGAGGGGACGGAGTTGGAACAGGCGGTCTTAGCCCTTGGTGCCCTTCTTTTGGTCGTTCTCTACGACTCCCTTTAAGTCGCTCATATGCACGGTCTATGTCAAAACCTTGAATCTCATCCTGGGCATGATGCAGGAAAGGCCAGCCTGGCTTGAGTGTATATGGACAGCGTTGGCCTTCAGCAGAGCCATGAAGATGACCACACTCAGGAACCTGAACATCTCATTCACACACACTGGGATCCAGGGGGTCTTCTTACCTGATGCAATACAGGCACTATATCACTGAATTCAAGAAACAACCACTATTAGCATACATCAAGTGGGTACAAAAAAATAACTAAAAATCCCTTTTCAGGACCCTGTCTTTCAAAGATAGTTCATAAAAATCCAAATAACTTCACAGATCTTCATTGTAAAGGGTTTAAACACTGTTTCCCATGCTTGTTCCCCATGAACCATAAACAATTAATGAACATGCACCTGTGGAACGGTCGTTAAGACACTAACAGCTCACTGTTACGAAAACTGAAAACTGTTAAGGTCACTGTTATGAAAACTTAGGACACTAAAGAGGCCTTTCTACTGACTCTGAAAAACACCAAAAGAAAGATGCCGAGGGTCCCTGCTCATCTGTGTGAACGTGTCTTAGGCATGCTGCAAGGAGGCATGAGGACTGCAGATGTGGCCAGGGCAATAAATTGCAATGTCTGTACTGTGAGATGCATAAGACAGCGATACAGGGAGACAGGATGACCAGCTGATCGTCCTCGCAGTGGCAAACCACGTGTAACAACACCTGCACAGGATCGGTACATCCGAACATCACACCTGCGGGACAGGTACAGGATGGCAACAACAACTGCCCGAATTACACCAGAACCGCACAATCCCGCCATCAGTGCTCAGACTGTCCGCAATAGGCTGAGAGAGGCTGGACTGAAGGCTTGTAGGCCTGTTGTAAGGTAGGTCCTCACCAGACATCACCGGCAACAACATCGCCTATGGGCACAAACCCACCATCGCTGGACCTGACAGGACTGGCAAAAAGTGCTTTTCACTGACGAGTCGCGGTTTTGTCTCACCAGGGGTGATTGTCGGATTCGCGTTTATCGTTGAAGGAATGAGCGTTACACCGAGGACTGTACTCTGGAGCGGGATCGATTTGGAGGAGGAGGGTCCGTCATGGTCTTGGGCGGTGTGTCTCAGCATCATCGGACTGAGCTTGTTGTGATTGCAGGCAGTCTCAACGCTGTGTGTTACAGGGAAGATATCCTCCTCCCTCATGTGGTACCCTTCCTGCAGGATCATCTTGACATGACCCTCCAGCATGACAATGCCACCAGCCATACTGCTCGTTCTGTGCATGATTTCCTGCAAGACAGAAATGCCAGTGTTCTGCCATGGCCAGTGAAGAGCCCGGATCTCAATCCCATTGAGCACATCTGGGACCTGTCGGATCGGAGGGTGAGGGCTAGGGCCATTCCCCACAGAAATGTCCGGAAACTTTCAGGTGCCTTGGTGGAAGAATGGGGTAACATCTCACAGCAAGAACAGGCACATCTGGTGCAGTCCATGAGGAGGAGATGCACTGCAGTACTTCATGCAGCAGGTGGCCACACCAGATACTGACTGTTACTTTTGAATTTGACCCCCACCCCCTTTGTTCAGGGACACATTATTCCACTTCTGTTAGTCACATGTCTGTGGAACTTGTTCAGTTTATGTCTCAGTTGTTGAATCTTGTTATGTTCATACAAATAGTTACACATGTTAAGTTTATTGAAAATAAACACAGTTGACAGTGAGAGAACATTTCTTTTTAGAGTTTAGTTAGCTAATGTATCATGGTTCATTTTTTGTGATTTTTATACCTGCAAACAAGAACCTGGCAGTATTATACCGAAATACCAGTAGCTACATAAATGCATAGCTACATGGGTAATAACGCAATTCATTCACTTACATGTCAAGAAGCAGGTCCATTCCATCCTCACATCCCATCCTGACTTGTCTAGTTAAATACAATTTCAGTCAAAATAAAATAAAATAAAAAATCTGCCACAGAGTCGATGCGCTCCGCATCCGAGAAGGCATTGTCATCAAGTCCAGGATCACTTCTTTCTCCTCCAGAATGTCTAACATTGTCATTCCCTTCCCCTTAGACTTGCCATCATCAAATCTAGCTAGATAGCAATGGGCATCGGCTATTTGGGCATGCACTGCCCTGAAGCGCATACACAAACTGGAGACAAAGCGCGCAATTTCCCGGGCGCACGAGCCAGGCACAAGAGCTGGAGGAGCAACACATTTAGTCATGTGCCTTGCACATTCTCTATTAGCCTCATAGCATTTTAGAAAGTGCTGAGAAGTTGTCAGACAAAGAAGGAAAGGTTTTCCAACCCAGATGTTGTATTGTGTGTTGTAATAGTGAGCACAAAATAAACAAATTATGTTTATATATGCAAAATTGAGAATGGGTATGTTTTTGAGTTTACGAAAACACAATTTACAGTGGGATAAAATTGACATGATAACTCCACAACTATCTCTTTTCTCCGGCAATTGCTGGTTGGTGTGAAAGTGAAAGGGAAGAATATGGATTTACATCCAGCTAATTTATGGCCCTGCTCCTTGACAAAATACAGCTGATGATAACCATCTTATGGCTCTGCTAGCAAGCCACGTTACTATAAATTGGCCTGCCATCAGATTTTGGGCACATTTTTATTTGTTAGAGTTTGTAATAATGACTTGAACTGGAACTTGAACTTGACCGCGAATTTGGAACTTCGACGTCCCAATGCTGGAAGGCGGTGATGAAAGGTTATATTAAGGAACACCTAACTTTACAAGACTCACAATACCATCGAGAGCATCCTGACTGGTTGCATCACTGCCAGGTATGGCAACTGCTCAGTGTCCTACCGCAAGACACTACAGAGGGTAGTGCGTACGGCCCAGTACATCACTGGGGCCAAGCTTCCTGCCATCCAGGACCTCTATACCAGGTGGTGTCAGAGGAAAGCCCTAAACATTTTCAAAGACTCCAGCCACCCTAGTCATAGACTGTTCTCTCTGCTACCGCACAGCAAGCGGTACCGGAGTGCCAAGTTTAGGTCCAAGAGGCTTCTAAACAGCTTCTACCCCCAAGGCGTAAGACTCCTGAACATCTAATCTAATGGCTATTGTCACGGGAGTCGAAAGGAGCGGACCAAAGTGCAGCATGATTCTCGTTCCACATAATTCTTTATTAAACTGTGAAACTCTGCAATACATACAAAATAAACCTGAATAAACAAAACAACAAACCGTGACGCAGAGGTGAAATATACACTACTCAAAATTGATCTCCCACAAACCCAGGTGGGACAAACACCAACTTAAATATGACCTCCAATTAGAGACAACGATGACCAGCTGCCTCTAATTGGAGATCATCCCAAACAAAGCCCAACATAGTAATACAAAACTAGAATAACCCAACATAGAAATACAAAACTAGAACATAACAACATAGAAAAAACTAAACTAGAAAACCCCCCTGTCACGCCCTGACCTGCTCTACCATAGAAAATAACAGCTTACTATGGTCAGGACGTGACAGCTACCCAGACTATTTGCATTGCCCCCCCCTCTTTTACACCCCTGCTACTCTCTGTTGTTATCTATGCATAGTCACTTTAATAACTCTATCTATAGTGGGGGGAAAAAGTATTTGATCCCCTGCTGATTTTGTACGTTTGCCCACTTACAAAGAAATTATCAGTCTATAATTTTAATAGTAGGTTTCTTTGAACAGTGAGAGACATAATAACAACAAAAAAATCCAGAAAAAAGCATGTCAAAAATGTTATAAAATGATTTGCATTTTAATGAGGGAAATAAGTATTTGACCCCTCTGCAAAACATGACTTATTACTTGGTGGCAAAACCCTTGTTGGCAATCACAGAGGTCAGACGTTTCTTGTAGTTGGCCACCAGGTTTGCACACATCTCAGGAGGGATTTTGTCCCACTCCTCTTTGCAGATCTTCTCCAAGTCATTAAGGTTTCGAGGCTGACGTTTGGCAACTCGAACCTTCAGCTCCCTCCACATATTTTCAATGTGACTAACGTCCGGAGACTGGCTAGGCCACTCCAGGACCTTAATGTGCATCTTCTTGAGCCACTCCTGTGTTGCCTTGGCCGTGTGTTTTGGGTCATTGTCATGCTAGAATACCCATCCACGACCCACTTCCAATGCCCTGGCTGAGGGAAGGAGGTTCTCACCCAAAGATTTGACGGTAGATGGCCCCGTCCATCGTCCCTTTGATGCGGTGAAATTGTCATGTCCCCTTAGCAGAAAAACACCCCCAAAGCATGTTTCCACCGCCATGTTTGACGGTGGAGATGGTGTTCTTGGAGTCATAGGCAGCATTCCTCCTCCTCCAAACACGGTGAGTTGAGTTGATGTCAAAGAGCTCCATTTTGGTCTCATCTGACCACAACACTTTCACCAGTTGTCCTCTGTGTCATTCAGATGTTCATTGGCAAACTTCAGACGGGCATGTATATGTATTCTTGAGCAGGGTGACCTTGCGGGCGCTGCAGGATTTCAGTCCTTCATGGCGTCGTGTGATACCAATTGTTTTCTTGGTGGCTATGGTCCCAGCTGCCTTGGGATCATTGACAAGATCCTCCCGTGTAGTTCTGGGCTGATTCCTCAACGTTCTCATGATCATTGCAACTCCACAAGGTGAGATCTTGCATGGAGCCCCAGGCCAAGGGATATTGACAGTTATTTTGTGTTTCTTCCATTTGCGAATAATCGCACCAAATGTTGTCACCTTCTCAACAAGCTGCTTGGCGATGATCTTGTAGCCCATTCCAGCCTTGTGTAGGTCTACAATCTTGTCCCTGACATCCTTGGAGCGCTCTTTGGTCTTGGCCATGGTGGAGAGTTTGGAATCTGATTGATTGATTGCTTCTGTGGACAGGTGTCTTTTTTACAGGTCACAAGCTGCGGTTAGGAGCACTCCCTTTAACCTCTCTAGGGTAGGTGGCACCAAATCGTCCCACCTACGTAACAGCAAGTGTAATCCCGTGGCGCGTTATTCAAAAACCTAAAAAATGCAAAAACTTCAATTTTTCAAACATATGACTATTTTACACCATTTTAAAGACAAGACTCTCGTTAATCTAACTAATATGCATATTCTAGTTACTGGGCAGGAGTAGTAACCAGATTAAATCGGGTACGTTTTTTATCCGGCCGTGTCAATACTGCCCCCTAGCCCTAACAGGTTAAGAGTGTGCTCCTAATCTCAGCTCGTTACCTGTATAAAAAACACCTGGGAGCCAGAAATCTTTCTGATTGAGAGGGGGTCAAATACTTATTTCCCTCATTAAAATGCAAATCAATTTATAACATTTCTGACATGCGTTTTTGTGGATATTTTTGTTGTTATTCTGTCTCTCACTGTTCAAATCAACCTACCATTAAAATTATAGACTGATCCTTTCTTTGTCAGTGGGCAAACGTACAAATTCAGCAGGGGATCAAATACTTTTTCCCCCCACTGTACATGTACATATTACCTCAATTACCTCATCTAACCAGTACCCCCTGTATATAGTCTCGCTATTGTTATTTTACTGCTGCTCTTTAACTACTTGTTTCTTTTATTTCTTATTCTTATTTTTATTTTTTAAACTGCATTGTTGTTTAGGGGCTTGTAAGTAAGCGTTTCACCTGTTGTATTCGGCGTATGTGACTAATCCTTTAGACAACAGCAATAATTACACATTCCAAGGGTACATCATGAGGTTGGAGTAAGATCTTTCATATACAAAGGCCCAATTGACTGGAATAATTTGCCTATAGAAATCAGGGCATTAAAATAACGCTATGAATTTAAGGAAGCCCTTTTTTCCAATGTTATGAACAAACTTGTCTTTTTAACTAATAGAAACATCAACATGTAAAGATATTTGTAAATATGTATGTAAGCATATATTATATACACTTAGTTTTATTAGTTGTATTAGTAGTTGTAGCAGTAGTTTTATTAGTTGTAAGCCTATTAGTAGTTGTACAACAAAGAGTTTATTCTGCTCATGTATGTTTTTATTTGTATTATTATTATTATTTAATTGTTATTATTATTAGAAACGAATTGCCATATTATTCTTGTTACTAAGTATTATTATTATTATTTTATTTGGACACTCCTGAAAACAAGATGGCTCTCAAGAGATTGTGTCCTGCAAAATTTCAAAACAATGAATACAACCAGTTTGGTGCACATTAAGAATATAGTGAGAAGTTAAAAACATTCTTAACTGATAGTTGGCCAGGGAATCTAAAAATTTGGAAAGGCAAGATAATTTGGAAATTGGACAGCAGTAACCTAAGTCAGAAGGATCTCCTCCTTTATGCATTCCAGATCTTATGGATAACACCAGAAACAATTGTCAAGTAACACTTATATGTTAATAGCTCTGCAATAAACATCAATCCATAGCAAAGGACTTAGTACATTATTGACATTAAATGGTTGAAATGAAAGTAAAGTACCGTATGTGAGTCTGTCAGTGTCAGTGCATAATTCTCTATGATCTGTTCTGAGGTGACTAAATAACTCTCTCTAGTGGAATAAGATTCATTTTCAGAGACTACCCTTTCAAACAGGTGGCCAGCTGTTTGAAAGGGTAGGGGGATTGGGGGGGCGGAAGAAGTTGGCTGGATTACCACCTCTATCCGACATAAAATTCAAAGAGTATGTTGGTTTTGCTTTTCTAAACAGCGATAGACATTTATTTCTCAAATGTCTGAAGAACTGCCAATAAGACGTAGAATCAGGCATTCTAGCCTTAGCCCAAGCTACATTTCTTTCCTGTAATTTCTCTGACAATTTATGCATGAACCAAGGGTTAGATCTTTATTTTACCCTCAGCCTTTTGTACAGCGCATGTTTATCTGCAACAGATGGGCATCATTACGAAGTCCCACATTTAGGGCTAAACATTCAAATTGCATAGGGACAGAGGGGATAATAGATAAAGAAACATTTAAATTGCTCTCCACCTCCGCCAACTACACTACCGGTCAAAAGTTTTAGAACACCCACTCATTCAAGGGTTTTAAATCATTTTCTAAACTAATTTCTTATTGTAGAATAATAGTGAAGACATCAAAAATATGAAATAACACATATGGAATCATGTAGTAAGCAAAAAAGTGTTATACAAATCAAAATGTATGTTATATTTGAGATTCTTCAAATAGCCACCCTTTGCCTTGATGACAGCTTTGCACACTCTTGACATTCTCTCAACCAGCTTCATGAGGTAGTCACCTGGAATGCATTTCAATTAACAGTTGTGCCTTCTTAAATGTTAATTTGTGGAATTTCTTTCCTTCTTAATGTGTTTGAGCCAATCAGTTGTGTTGTGACAAGATAAGGGTGGTATACAGAAGATAGCCCAACATGGTGAAAAACCAAGTCCAAACTATGGCAAGAACAGCTAAAATAAGCAAAGAGAAACGACAGTGTATCATTAAGACTTGAAGGTCAGTAAATACGGAAAATTTCAAGAACTTTGAAAGTGCAGTCACAAAACCCATCAAGCGCTATGATGAAACTGGCTCTCATGAGGACCGCCACAGGAAAGGAAGACCCAGAGTTACCTCTGCTGCAGAGGATAAGTTCATTAGAGTTACCAGCCTCAGAAATTGCAGCCCAAATAAATGCTTCACAGAGTTCAAGTGAAAGACACATCTCAACATCAACTGTTCAGAGGAAACTGTATGAATCAGGCCTTCATGGTCGAATTGCTGCAAAGAAACCACTACTAAAGGACACCAATAATAAGAAGAGACTTGCTTGGGCCAAGAAACACAAGCAATGGACATTATCCTGGTGAACATTTGTCCTTTGGTCTGGAGTCCAAATTACGATTTTTGGTTCCAACCTCTATGTCTTTGTGAGACGCGGTGTGGGTGAATGGATGATCTCCGTATGTGTGGTTTCCCACCGTAAAACATGGAGGAGGAGTTGTTATGGTGTGTGGGTGCTTTGCTGATGACACTGTCTGTGATTTCTTTAAAATTCAAGGCAACCACAGCATTCTACAGCGATACGCCTTCCCTTCTGGTTTGGGCTTAGTGGGACTATAATTTATTTTTTCAAAAGGACAATGACACTAAACCCACCTCCAGGCTGTGTACAGGCTATTTGACCAAGAAGGAGAGTGATGGAGGGCTGCATCAGATGACTTGGCCTCCACAATCACCCAACCTTAACCCAATTGAGATGGTTTGGGATGAGTTGAACCGCAGAGTGAAGGAAAAGCGGCCAACAACTGCTCAGCATTAGTGGGAAATCCTTCAAGACTGTTGGAAAAGCATTCCAGGTGACGCTGGTTGAGAGAATACCAAGAGTGTGCAAAGCTGTCATCAAGGCAAAGGGTGGCTATTTGAAGAATCTCAAATATAAAATACACTTTTTGTGTACTACATGATTCCATGTGTTATTTCATACTTTTGATGTCTTCAATATTATTCTACAATGTAGAACATAGTAAAAATAAAGAAAAACCCTTGAATGAGTAGGTGTTCTAAAACTTTTGACCGGTAGTGTACGTCAGATCTAAAAACATAACCAGTCAGAGATACATCAGAGTCCGACATAAACTTATTTAACCAATATTCAGTTATAACCAGAAGGTCAGTGTTGGTTTGAAAAGCCAAAGTTTAAATAAAATATATTTTTGAAATCAGAGTTCTGGCATTTACATGAATCAGCCCAATACCACAGCTGCTGGATTTCAGATAAGACGTAGTCTCTAATACGAACATGTCATGTTCAGCAGGTAACCCCCTATTAGAAAGTACCGTTGGGTTGGCTTGAATTGGAATAGATACACGATTGCCTAGCACTGAACCATTAGGCCTAAGCCTCAAACGACAACATGGACTGATAGCCCATGATTTTTGTAGTACCTCTTCGATACATGCACTCAGCATCTGATGATGGATGCAGTGGTGACCCGTCATTCAGGGGGCCACTGCATTTAGCAAAAATGGGCTTGCCTGTTTTGCATGTTATTTTGGCATTAATACGTGTCACATATCAGTTTGCAAACAATGTAAAAAATATATATATCATTGAGTTAATAAAGCCGCGTACAAACATGGTCTCTTTTTTGTTTTCTTGAGAAAGGCAGCTCCAAAATGCAGGTGTTTCAGTCTAGCTCAGTGCTTTCAGAAAATACGGAGCATTTCATCGTGAATGGCTCAGTGTTCTGTCACTCATGTGGACACCACGTCACCGCCAAGTCAAAGGGTAGAGCTAGAAAATTCTAGCCCCTTGGGTGCTGCCGTAGAGTTAGATTAGAAGTGCCCATCCAAGAAAGTTCAAGGTCATTGACCACAGATAAAATGATGTGAAATCACGTTATATGTACAGTAGCTTTGATTGGACTGATCATGTCAACATCATACTTTCAAAATCTTAGCTAGCAGTCATCATCATGAATCAAGTCAACAATCTACTGGCAAATCCTTTTTAATCCTTGTTATATGAAGAGAAATAATTAAGAGAAATCATAGATAAAATGTATCGGTGCTCATCGGCCATTGGACATAAACATTACACCACAAGTTGGAATCACAAATTCAACAATGAGTGGTTTGGAAGGAATCAGTGACGGTGGCTAACTGCAAGCATTGCAAAGCATTCACTAGCCTGCTATTCAGTGGAGTGGCTGTGTGGTCCCAAATCTGGGATTAAGGGGCTCTTTTCCAAGTTTAAAATGACAAACATTTAACATTGGCCATGCTGTCAATGAAGCAAGATTTGTGCCGCTCTCAAAACAACTGTTATCTGCGAAAACTTGACTTCAGTCAGTTCAAGATAACTGGGAAGTTGTGGACAGTCATCCAACTCGGAATTGTAAATCCGGCCTCTTTCTAGAGCTACGACCTGAAGATCAATGACATCATCATGATTTGACCTTGTTTTTTCCGAGTTCCCAGTGGTTTTGAAAGCACCATAAATCCAGACTTTGATGACAAAATTTTCCTGCGAAGGACCGCCCTGTTCAAGTGAGCACAGCACAACAAGGTGAGTCCAAAAATGTATTGTATGCTGCTGCATAAATTATGTAATATGTCAGGAAGATATGTATAATGTAGCTAAGAAAGTAACACTAAGTGTATGTTGTGTAGTAAGATGTTAGTAGCCCATGTGCCTCACCCTAATAATTTAGTCTATTTACCCCTCTTAATTTCACCTACTGTTCTGACTTGGTGGTGCACATGTAGCCTATAACTTCGTCACAGCCATTGAACTTCGTCACTTCCTATTTTACGCGGAACGAGGAAGAGCTCGGTTTTGTTTGTTTGGGAAGTTTGTTGTTTTAAATTATATTGGAAAGTTCTTGGTAGCTACCTAGCTTCTTATGTTGGATCCCGTGACGCAGTTGGCATCAGTTGCTGGAACTGCTTGTATCTTTCCAGTGATCCTGCTGACCAACGACAGGTCTGAGGAGCTATTTGGCGTCGCAGCTAGCCTAGCTGCTAGCTAGCTGGACATCAAGCTAGCGAGGTGCTCTTGAACGCAACCCGCGACGCGGTTAGCCATTGTGACTGGGACCGCGGATTGTCCCGGGTTTGTGGCTGTCTAGATCCCTGCTGTTTGATGTTTTCAATTTTCCCTGTAACCTGCCCTGTCTGGAACTGCGAGGAGTAACAGCCTAACATACGTTGCTAGCTACCATAACGAAGACCAAAGCCAGCGGGAGTACCGTTGAGGACAGTGCCAGTGGTGTCTCTCTATCACACGTGAAGGATCTTTTAAACTAACAAAAAGAGACCTATAAGCAGTTGTTACAACAACAAGAAAATAGTTTCAAGTGTTTTGTCCAAATACTCGTGGATTCTACTAGTAAAAGAATGGACGACCTGACCAGAGAGGTCCAGGACCTGAAGAACAGTTTGCAGTTCTCCCAGGGTCAGCTCTTCGAGTTGAAACAGGAGAACGGCAAGATGACAGCAATCTGTAAATCATTGAGAGAGGACACCAGTTCTGTGTGTGAATCCATGATAACAATGATAGATAAATCAGACTATCTTGAGGGACAATCAAGGTGAAACAACATGGTTGTGGATGGAATTGCAGAATCTCCACATGAGACCTGGATGGAGTCTGAGGACAAAGTGAGGGAAATGGACCAAAGGAAGATTGAGGTGGAGCGCGCCCACAGGACTGGAAAACCACCACCGGCCCAGGTGATGGGCCCAGGCCGATAGTGGTCAAGCTCCTGAGGTTCAAGGACAAGGTAGCTGTTCTGGAAAGAACCAAGAACTTGATAGGAACGAATATCTTCCTCAATGAGGACTACCCAGAAGCTGTGCGCCAGAAGAGGAAAGAACTGATCCCAGCCATGAAAGCTGCCAGAGCGTGTGGGGACATTGCATACATCCGCTACGACAGGCTCATTGTCTACCCTCCCTCCCAGAAGCCTGGAAGGGATGAGAGAGCCAAGCCTATGGGTTCGTAGCCTCAACCTCGCAGCACACACACACCAATTGATTAATGGGCTGCTGAATGTATATATTTTTTCTCTTGCTTATGTCTGTCTCTGATAAGCTACCCAGGAATGGACTGAAAACAGCCATATTAATATATGTAGCCTTAGAAATAATGTTTATGAAATCTATAACTTGCTAACATCAACATTCATATATTAGCCATTTCTGAGACTCACTTAGATAATTCATTTGATGATACATCAGTAGCAGTACAAGGATATAACATTTATAGAGACAGGAATGCTTATGGGGGAAGAGTTGCTGTATATATTCAGAGCAATATCCCTGTAATGCTTAGAGAAGATCTGAGGTCAAGTGTTATTGAAGTGTTGTTCCCTTGGCACATCTAAAGCCTTTTCTTGTGGGGTTTTGCTATAGGCCACCAAGTGCTAACAGTCAGTATCTAAATAATATGTGTGAAATACTTGATAGTGTATGTGATGTAAACAGAGTTGTCTACTTTCTTGGGACCTGAATATTGACTGGTTTTCATCAAGCTGTCCGCTCAAGAGGAAGCTTCTCACTATAAGAGATCATACAAACTATTTTGCTGTAACTCTTATGTGGATGATGTTAAAAATATTTGTTGGTCTGATGTGATTAATGCGAAGCATCCAGACGCTGCACTTGATGAATTTATGAAATTGCTTCTTCCAATTATTGATAAACATGCACCTGCTAAGAAACTGACTGTTAGAATTGTTAAGGCTCCATGGATTGATGAGGAATTGAAAAACTGTATGGTTGAAAGAGATGGGGCAAAAGGAGTGGTAATAAGTCTGGCAGTTCATCTGACTGGCTGATTTACTGCAAATTTAGAAATTATGTGACTAAACTCAACAAAAAGAAGAATAAACTTTATTATGAAGCCAAGATCAATGATATAAAGAATGATGGGAAAAAACTTTGGAGTGCTTTAAATGAAATTATAGGCAGAAAGTCAAATTCAACTCTTTCATTGAATCAGATGGCTTATTCATCACAAAAATATTTGATGTTGACAATTATTTTAATGATTATTTCATTGGCAAATCAAATCAAATGTATTTATATAGCCCTTCGTACATCAGCTGATATCTCAAAGTGCTGTACAGAAACCCAGCCTAAAACCCCAAACAGCAAGCAATGCATGTGAAAGAAGCACGGTGGCTAAAAACTCCCTAGGAAAAACTCCCTAGAAAGGCCAAAAACCTAGGAAGAAACCTAGAGAGGAACCAGGCTATGAGGGGTGGCCAGTCCTCTTCTGGCTGTGCAGGGTGGATATTATAACAGAACATGGTCAAGATGTTAAAATGTTCATAAATGACCAGCATGGTCAAATAATAATAATCATAGTAGTTGTCGAGGGTGCAACAAGCACGTCTGGTGAACAGGTCAGGGTTCCATAGCCGCAGGCAGAACAGTTGAAACTGGAGCAGCAGCACGGCCAGGTGGACTGGGGACAGCAAGGAGTCATCATACCAGGTAGTCCTGAGGCATGGTCCTAGGGCTCGGGTCCTCCGAGAGAAAGACAGAAAGAGAGAAAGAGAGAATTAGAGAGAGCATATTTAAATTCATACAGGACACCGGATAAGACAAGAGAAATACTCCAGATGTAACAGACTGACCCTAGCCCCCCGACACATAAACTACTGCAGCATAAATACTGGAGGCTGAGACAGGAGGGATCAGAAGACACTGTGGCCCCATCCGATGATACCCCCGGACAGGGCCAAACAGGCAGGATATAACCCCACCCACTTTGCCAAAGCACAGCACCTACACCACTAGAGGGATGTCTCCAACCACCAACTTACCGTCCTAAGACAAGGCCGAGTATAGCCCACAACGATCTCCGCCATGGCACAACCCAAGGGGGGGGCGCCAACCCAGACAGGAAGACCACGTCAGTGACTCAACCCACTCAAGTGACGCACCCCTCCCATGGACGGCATGGAAGAACACCAGTAAGCCAGTGACTCAGCCCCTGTAAAAGGGTTAGAGGCAGAGAATCCCAGTGGAAAGAGGGGAACCGGCAAGGCAGAGACAGCAAGGGCGGTTCGTTGCTCCAGCCTTTCCGTTCACCTTCACACTCCTGGGCCAGACTATACTTAATCATAGGACCTACTGAAGAGATAAGTCTTCAGTAAAGACTTAAAGGTTGAGACTGAGTCTGCGTCTCTCACATTGGTAGGCAGACCATTCCATAAAAATGGAGCTCTATAGGAGAAAGCCCTACCTCCAGCCGTTTGCTTAGAAATTCTAGGGACAATTAGGAGGCCTGCGTCTTGTGACCGTAGCGTACGTGTAGGTATGTACGGCAGGACCAAATTGGAAAGATAGGTAGGAGCAAGACCATGTAATGCTTTGTAGGTTAGCAGTAAAACCTTGAAATCAGCCCTTGCCTTAACAGGAAGCCAGTGTAGGGAGGCTAGCACTGGAGTAATATGATCAAATTTTTTGGTTCTAGTCAGGATTCTAGCAGCCGTATTTAGCACTAACTGAAGTTTGTTTAGTGCTTTATCCGGGTAGCCGGAAAGTAGAGCATTGCAGTAGTCCAGCCTAGAAGTAACAAAAGCATGGATTAATTTTTCTGCGTCATTTTTGGACAGAAAGTTTCTGATTTTTGCAATGTTACGTAGATGGAAAAAAGCTGTCCTTGAAACAGTCTTGATATGTTCTTCAAAAGAGAGATCAGGGTCCAGAGTAACGCCGAGGTCCTTTACAGTTTTATTTGAGACGACTGTACAACCATCCAGATTAATTGTCAGATTCAACAGAAGATCTCTTTGTTTCTTGGGACCTAGAACAAGCATCTCTGTTTTGTCCGAGTTTAAAAGTAGAAAGTTTGCAGCCATCCACTTCTTTATGTCTGAAACACAGGCTTCTAGCAAGGGCAATTTTGGGGCTTCACCATGTTTCATTGAAATGTACAGCTGTGTGTCGTCCGCATAGCAGTGAAATTTAACATTATGTTTTCGAATGACATCCAAGAGGTAAAATATATAGTGAAAACAATAGTGGTCCTAAAACGGAACCTTGAGGAACACCGAAATGTACAATTGATTTGTCAGAGGACAAACCATTCACAGAGACAAACTGATATCTTTCCGACAGATAAGATTTAAACCAGGCCAGAACTTGTCCATGTAGACCAATTTGGGTTTCCAATCTCTCCAAAAGAATGTGGTGATCGATGGTATCAAAAGCGGCACTAAGATCTAGGAGCACGAGGACAGATGCAGAGCCTCGGTCTGACGTCATTAACCTCTATGGGACCGGCGGGACGAATTCGTCCCACCTACGTAACAGCCACTGCCATCCTGTGGCGCGATTTTCAAAATCTTCAAAATCCTATTACTTCAATTTCTCAAACATATGACTATTTTACAGCCATTTAAAGATAAGACTCTCGTTAATCTAACCACACTGTCCGATTTCAAAAAGGCTTTACAACGAAAGCAAAACATTAGATTATGTCAGCAGAGTACCAAGCCAGAAATAATCAGACACCCATTTTTCAAGCCAGCATACAATGTCACCAAAACCCAGAAGACAGCTAAATGCAGCACTCACCTTTGATGATCTTCATCAGATGACAACCCTAGGACATTATGTTATACAATACATGCATGTTTTGTTCAATCAAGTTCATATTTATATCAAAAACCAGCTTTTTACATTAGCATGTGACGTTCAGAACTAGCATACCCCCCGCAAACTTACGGGGAATTCGCTAACATTTTACTAAATTACTCACGATAAACGTTCACAAAAAGCATAACAATTATTTTAAGAATTATAGATACAGACCTCCTCTATGCACTCGATATGTCCGATTTTAAAATAGCTTTTTGGTGAAAGCACATTTTGCAATATTCTAAGTACATAACCCAGGCATCACGGGCTCGCTATTTAGACACCCGGCAAGTTTAGCACTCACCATAATCATATTTACTATTATAAAAATGTCATTACCTTTTGTTGTCTTCGTCAGAATGCACACCCAGGACGTCTACTTCAATAACAAATGTTGGTTTGGTCCAAAATAATCCATCGTTATATCCGAATAGCGGCGTTTTGTTCGTGCGTTCCAGACACTATCCGAAATAGTAAAGAAGTGTCGCGCGCTTGGCGCAATTCCTGACAATAAAATTCAAAGTATTCAATTGCCGTACGTCGAAGCATGTCAACCGCTGTTTAAAATCTATTTTTACGTCATTTTTCTCGTAGAAAAGCGATAAAATTCTGACAGGGAATCTCCTTTTCGGCAAACAGAGGAAAAAATCCCAAAGGCGGGGGCGGTCGGGGTCACGCGCATAAGCTAGTGTCTCTTGATGGGCCACTTGAGAAAGGCGATAATGTGTTTCAGCCTGGGGCTGGAATGACGACATTCTCTTTTTTCCCGGGCTATGAGAGCCTATGGACGACGTGGGAAGTGTCACGTTAGAGCAGAGATCCTTAGTAAATGATAGAGATGGCAAAGAAGTTCCAGAAATGGTCAGACAGGCCACTTCCTGTAAAGGAATCTCTCAGGTTTTGACCTGCCATTTGAGTTCTGTTATACTCACAGACACCATTCAAACAGTTTTAGAAAATTTAGGGTGTTTTCTATCCATATGTAATAAGTATATGCATATTCTAGTTACTGAGTAGGAGTGGTAACCAGATTAAATCGGGTATGTTTTTTATCCAGCCGTGTCAATGCTGCCCCCTAGCCCTAACAGGTTAAAAGGTCATTTACCACCTTCACAAGTGCAGTCTCAGTGCTATGATGGGGTCTAAACCCAGACTGAAGCGTTTCGTATACATTGTTTGTCTTCAGGAAGGCAGTGAGTTGCTGTGCAACAGCTTTTTCTAAAATTTTTGAGAGGAATGGAAGATTCGATATAGGCCGATAGTTTTTTATCATTTCTGGGTCAAGATTCGGCTTTTTCAAGAGAGGCTTTATTACTGCCACTTTTAGTGAGCTTGGTACACATCCGGTGGATAGAGAGCCGTTTATTATGTTCAACATAGGAGGGCCAAGCACAGGAAGCAGCTCTTTCAGTAGTTTAGTTGGAATAGGGTCCAGTATGCAGCTTGAGGGTTTGGAGGCCATTTTTATTTTCATCATTGTGTCAAGAGATATAGTACTAAAACACTTTAGTATCTCCCTTGATCCTAGGTCCTGGCAGAATTGTGTAGACTCAGGACAATGGAGCTTTGGAGGAATACCCAGATTTAAAGAGGAGTCCGCAATTTGCTTTCTAATGATCATGATCTTTTCCTCAAAGAAGTTCATACATTTATTACTGCTGAAAAGTAAAAGCCATCCTCCATTTGCGAAGGCTGCTTTTTAGTTAGCTTTGCGACAATATCAAAAAGAAATTTCGGATTGTTCTTATTTTCCTCAATTAAGTTGGAAAAATAGGATGATCGAGCAGCAGTGAGGGCTCTTCGATACTGTCTTTCCAAGCTAGTCGGAAGACTTCCAGTTTGGTGTGGCGCCATTTCCGTTCCAATTTTCTGGAAGCTTGCTTCAGAGCTCGTGTATTTTCTGTATACCAGGGAGCTAGTTTCTTATGACAGATGTTTTAAATTTTTAGGGGTGCAACTGCATCTAGGGTATTGCGCAAGGTTAAATTGAGTTCCTCGGTTAGGTGGTTAACTGATTTTTGTCCTCTGACGTCTTTGGGTAGGCAGAGGGAGTCTGGAAGGGCATCAAGGAATCTTTGGGTTGTCTGAGAATTTATAGCACGACTTTTAATGCTCCTTGGTTGGGGTCTGAGCAGATTATTTGTTGCGATTGCAAACGCAATAAAATGGTGGTCCGATAATCCAGGATTATGAGGAAAAACATTAAGATCCACAACATTTATTCCGTGGGACAAAACTAGGTCCAGAGTATGACTGTGGCAGTGAGTAGGTCCAGAGACATGTTGGACAAAACCCACTGAGTCGATGATGGCTCCGAAAGCCTTTTGGAGTGGGTCTGTGGACTTTTCCATGTGAATATTAAAGTCACCAAAAATTAGAATATTATCTGCTATGACTACAAGATCCGATAGGAATTCAGGGAACTCAGTGAGGAACACTGCATATGGCCCAGGAGGCCTGTAAACAGTAGCTATAAAAAGTGAGTGAGTAGGCTGCATAGATTTCATGACTAGAAGCTCAAAAGACGAAAACGTCAGTTTTTTTTTTTGTAAATTGAAATTTGCTATCGTAAATGTTAGCAACACCTCCGCCTTTGCCGGATGCACGGGGGGTATGGTCACTAGTGTAACCAGGGGGTGAGGCCTCATTTAACAGAGTAAATTCATCAGGCTTAAGCCATGTTTCAGTCAGGCCAATCACATCAAGATTATGATCAGTGATTAGTTCATTGACTATAACTGCCTTGGAAGTGAGGGATCTAACATTAAGTAACCCAATTTTGAGATGTGAGGTATCACAATCTCTTTCAATAATGGCAGGAATGGAGGAGGTCTTTATACTAGTGAGATTGCTAAAGCGAACACCGCCATCTTTAATTTTGCCCAACCTAGATCGAGGCACAGACACGGTCTCAATGGGGAAAGCTGAGCTGACTACGCTGACTGTGCTAGTGGCAGACTCCACTAAGCTGGCAGGCTGGCTAACAGCCTGCTGCCTGGCCTGCACCCTATTTCATTGTGGAGCTAGAGGAGTTAGAGCCCTGTCTATGTTCGTAGATAAGATGAGAGCACCCCTCCAGCTAGGATGGAGTCCGTCACTCCTCAACAGGCCAGGCTTGGTCCTGTTTGTGGGTGAGTCCCAGAAAGAGGGCCAATTATCTTTTGGGAGGGGCAGAAAACAGTTTTCAACCAGCGATTGAGTTGTGAGACTCTGCTGTAGAGCTCATCACTCCCCCTAACTGGGAGGGGGCCAGAGACAATTAATCGATGCCTACACATCTTTCTAGCTGATTTACACGCTGAAGCTATGTTGCGCTTGGTGACCTCTGACTGTTTCATCCTAACATCGTTGGTGCCGACGTGGATAACAATATCTCTATACTCTCTACACTCGCCAGTTTTAGCTTTAGCCAGCACCATCTTTAGATTAGCCTTAACGTCGGTAGCCCTGCCCCCTGGTAAACAGTGTATGATCGCTGGATGATTAGTTTTAAGTCTAATACTGAGGGTAATGGAGTCGCCAATGACTAGGGTTTTCAATTTGTCAGAGCTAATGGTGGGAGCCGTCGGCGTCTCAGACCCCACAACGGGAGGAGTAGAGACCAGAGAAGTCTCGGCCTCCGACTCCGATTCGCTTAATGGGGAGAACCGGTTGAAAGTTTCTGTCGGCTGAATAAGCGACACCGGTTGAGCATTCCTACAGCGTTTCCCTCCAGAAGCCGTGAGAAAGTTGTCCGGCTGCGGTGACCGTGCGAAGGGGTTTATACTAACGTTACTATCTGTACTTACTGGTGGCACAGACGCTGTTTCATCCTTTCCTACACTGAAATTGCCATTGCCTAACGATTGCGTCTGAAGCTGGGCTTGCAGCACAGCTATCCTTGCCGTAAGGCGATCGTTCTCCTGTATATTATAAGTACAACGACTGCAATTAGAAGGCATCATGTTAATGTTACTTAGCTTCGGCTGTTTGAAGTCCTGACGAACCATGTCCAGATAAAACCTCCGGGATGAAAAAAGTTGAGTGAGGGAAAAAGTAAAAATATACGGTAATGAAAAAGTAAAAACCGTCAGGTAGCAAAGTAAGATCGGCAACAAAACGCACAGCAGCATAAACAAGTCTGCAAGTTGTGACCGGAAACAGGAAAAACAGGCAAAGTGGGCAAACCTAGGCAGGAAATGATTATGACAAACATTTAGCAATTATATTCATGCATTAAAAAAAAACTAATAATGAAAGAAAAGCAGTGCAAGTTTGAATTTTGTGTGGGAGAGGTGGAAAAATTATTGTTAACGATCAATAATGACAAACCTCCTGGCATTGACAACTTAGATGGAAAGCTACTGAGGATGGTAGCTGACTCTATAGCCACTCCAATCTATATCTTTAATCTGAGCCTAGAGGAAGTCTTTGTCCTCAGGCCTGGAGGGAAGCCAAAGTAATTCTGCTATGCAAGAGTGGTAAAGCGACCTTCACTGGTTCCAACAGCAGACCTATAAGCTTGCTGCTAGCTCTTAGCTAAATGGTGTTTGACCAAATACAATAATATTTCTCTGTAAACAAATTAACAACTTTCAGCATGCTTATAGAGAAGGGCACTCAACATGTACTGCACTGACACAAATGACTGATGATTGGTTGAAAGAAATTGATAATAAGTAGATTGTGGTACTGTTAGATTTCAGTGCAGCCTTTGATATTATTGACAATAACCTGTTGTTGAAAAAATGTAGGTGCTATGGCTTTTCAACCTCTGCCATATGGTGGATTCAGAGCTATCTATCTAATAGAACTCAAAGGTTTTTGTTTTAATGGAAGCGTCTCTAATGTCAGGGCAGCTCTCTAGGCTCTCTACTCTTTTCTATTTTTACCAATGACCTGCCACTGGCATTAAACAAAGCATGTGTCCATGTATGCTGATGATTCAACCATACACACATCAGCAACCACAGCTAATGAAGTCAATGAAACCCTTAACAAAGAGTTACAGCCTGTTTTGGAATGGGTGGCCAGTAATAAACTGGTCCTGAACATCTCTAAAACTAAGAGCATTGTATTTGATACAAATCATTCCTTAAATGCTAGACCTCAGCTAAATTGGTTAATGAATGGTGTGGCTCTTGAACAAGTTAAATGTGTTGAAAATATCAAATAGTTTACATAGTCAACACACAGCTCTGACACACACACTTATCCCACCAAACATGCCACCAGGAGTCTTTTCATAGTCCCCAAATCCAGAACAATTTCAAGAAAACATACAGTATTATATAGAGCCCTTATTGCATGGAACTTCCCTCCATCTCATATTGCTCAAATAAACAGCAAACCTGGTTTCAAAAAACAGATAAAGCAACACCTCGTGGCACAACGCCTCTCCCCTATTTGACCTAGTTAGTTTGTGTGTATGCATTGATATGTAGGCAAATTGTGCCTTTTTAAAAATGTATGCAATTAGTTCTGTCCTTGAGCTGTAAGCTCATGCTATATTCTGGCTGGTGTAGTCACATTCATCCTTTCAGCGTGGCGATAGTCACCTCCACGTTGAAATTCACCCTTTAAACGTATGGACAGCAGTCCTCACGTCATCGGGAACACAATGTTAATTTCGTTAGGTTGTAGTCATTCAACCATTCACAACCAAAGCTCACGTTGAGTTCTGTAGTAACTAGTTCTGTAGTTGATATTATCCCTTTTAAACGTATGGACAGCAGTCCTCATGTCATCGGGAAGACAAGGTTGACTTTCGTCAATTGGCTTTTGTAGTGGGGGAGAGAAGGGTGTGTTTCATAGTTCACAACTAATGCTTGTTCACTTGGGCTGGGGCCACTGAGTGAGCATAGTTCACTTATGAAAACAATTCTCTTATTTAGAAGCTAAAATTACATTTAATCTTTTCACAAATAGTTTCATATTTAAACATTTAAATTGCACAACAATTCCATGTGAGTCTGATAACTAGAATGTGTAGACTTTCCAAGATACAGTTTATGTCGTCTGATCAACAGTAATAATGTCTCAGACGACAACTGATCTGACATCAATTTCTTTAAAGTACCAATGGATATTTTGAACTAGTTGGATTACCGAAGTATTGTTCGGTTCCCAACCTTTTGATGTTACCAGACTCTATCTATGTTAACAAAGGGCTTTCCAAGAGTCCAATCTGTAGCGAAGAGAGAGAAAAGGGGGAAAGGTATTTATGGGGGTCATAAACCTCACCAACAGGGCAACGTCATGACAATTGTATATGCCACTCCACAGACCTTTAATCCTAAAATTGTTGTGATAATTGATGACTGGGGTAATATTTTTTGATTTTGCTGTTCTCCGAATAACATTTTAGAGTTTTTAAATTGTGTAGAAATGCAGTAAATAATTATTAAATTATTTGATGCATACCTGTTGCGAAGCTTCCTCTCTAGCTTTCAGAGGATGCTTGACAGCGAATTTGCAAAGCCTACTCTGATTGGCCTTATGCAATGTATCAACTTTGCTCGCTCTGCAAGCTGCTCCGATGTATAAAATGTACAAATGTAACAACAAAAGACTCATCAGGGTCTGCATAACCGCTCGCCATCACGGGTAAATAATATTGATTCAGGAAAACTGATTCAGGAATAAATTCCCAGGAAGAGCGTTCAAAGCGAAGCAGGTGAGTGATGACTAGAAGGGGATGCAGCTGGATGATTATAGCTGCCACACGTGATATGTGCAAAAAAGTGAAGTGGATGTTATTGGACCAGTGCATAAAAGAGACTACATAATGTTGCTTATTAAAACATTTATAAAGAAAAATGACTGAACAAAACGTTTATAAGAAGTGCCAGCAGGTTCTTTAGATCAGTAGGGACGAAACATTTGGTAGTATCATCTGAAGCGGGACTACGGTTGGTGTCATAAGTATCATGCCGTTTTGGTACAGTGATATTACCCTGGTACCGGTATACCGTGAAATACTGTTTAAATGTATATTTCATGACACGACTGAATTATGTTTCTTCAGAGTTTCCTCGGTCACACACAGAACAGATCGAGTGGCTTGATCATCCACCTACCCCAGTGTGTCTGTGTACCAGAGGGGTTGAAAACCCACATGGTGTCCAAAAGGATATCCTGCGTAGGAAAAATACTAAAATATTCTGTCCCTCCCCTCGCAACTAGTTTTTCACATATTTGAGCAAAGATAGGTCCAGCTGGGGGATATTAACCAATGTGAGCCTCACACAAACCCCTTTCAAACCAAGACGAAAATCCGCCAACTTTACCAACTTTTTTTCCCGCATTGTACTTTTATTTCCACCAAGGTAGTTATGCATGCAGTAAAATGTTTAAAAGTCCCGCCAACTTATCGGCTTTTGCACGCAGTAAATCATGAACATTCTATTGTTGTTGCCTGACATCAAACATGTCCTAGTCATTATGAAAAAGTATAAACATATAAACGACATCATCACAGTAGCCTGGTCCAAATAGCAACGTTACTTGCTACATTTTTGTCAGCAATGGATTTAGTATCTGTCAATCTAACAGCAACATTCTAGACAAAATTTTGTTTAAGAGTTTAACTGTAGCCAACTTTCAATTCACCATAACAGGAAAATTAACACTTTACTAGGTAATTATTTACAAGTATAGTGAGCTACTAACTTACTGTTGTGAATGTGAAGAAATGAAAAGCAGTGCATTCTGTTGGAGGAATTTATAACACGCTGCTGTCATGTCAGGTTAACATGATAACGATGCAACAACAGTATCAAAGTTAAATTAATCTTGCTCCTTGCTGGCTAAGCAATAGCTGTATAAAAGGTGAATGCCAACAAGAAAGAAGTAAACGTGCTGTTTGAAGGGGATCATATACACATTGCCTGATTGTTTTTACAGGCAACATATTGTGAATCCTATGTGAAAGGTGTAACAGCCTTGGAACCACATCCCAGTGAACGCATTCACAGAGGAGAGGCAGAGAGAGAGAGAGGGAGAGAGTGAGAGGGAGAGAGATAGTGCAAAAGACAGAGTTGTACAGTTCAGGAGAGAGACATACTGAGACTTAATTGTCTAGGCCTAAATTGTTTAGTAAAAAGAGAAACAGAGAGACGTAGACAGAGATAGGGGAAGCGCGACAAAAGGCATAGGATATGTAGGAAAAAGGAGGGTGGGGGTGTTGAGAGAGATACAAAGGGTGTGAGAGAGAGTGAGAGACTGAAAAAGAGAGAGATTGAGGGAGAGAGAGAGGGATGTTTCAGTGCTCTGACTGCATGCCATACATTCTTAACTCAATGGAAAATAACAACAGGCGTGTTTCCAGGTCACCTCACCTATGCCACTGGCTCTGGATGACCACTGATGTTTCCATGGAGGTGCTCAAGTGGAAAAGTCTTTGTTTTGAAATAAAATAACGCTGTTTATCATTCATTAAAAAGTCGCCAACTGACTAGAAAAGTCTCTGACCGACTTGACTTGTCACACTCCGGTGCACAACTATTAGTGCTGTTGTGCATCCATAAAGTTGTTTATTAGTTGTGATCAAGTGTCCAACTGACATGAACAGTATCCAAATCGAAAAGGTCTCCAACCGACTTGACGTGTGTCAGTCTGGTGTTGTTGTTGCGTGCCAATAAAGTTAATCAGATTGATTGTTGGTTACTTACTCCATGGCCACTGTATTTGTTCAGTCTGGATGCTCTTTTATTTGGAGCTGATATCATTACCGTAAAAATATAACTACAGTAAACACTGCCCTTCACATTTAAAAAAAGGTTCTATATAGTGCCAAATAATGGTTATTTGGCTTGTAATCATAGCAGATCCTTTTTTGTGCTATATAGAACCATTTTTTGAAGGTTCTATAAAGAAGTTGCTTCTATCCCTTTCATTAATTGGGAAAGTTGAAAATGTTTTGTTGTCTGATGGAAATACTATAAATTAAGACAACTCTATGTATTTTGAAAGATGACACAGAGGATTATAATCAATACCACTTTGATGTCATACAACCAAGCCAAACACCCGTGAGTCCAAATGTGCACTTCACATTTCCATAAAATGAAACTCATGGAACATACAGTGTCAACGTTTATGCTCACTATGTTCAATTTACAGTTACAAGATGACATAATGTTATACTCTGGGTTGTCCTGAACAGAATGAGCCTATGTTTGTTGTATTGCGAAGAGAATTAGCAGCGGACCACACATCAGAATGCACTCATGTCTCCATTCTATGCAAGCTAAAATTACCGTCTGCTTCCCGAATTGCCTTGCGAAATCCTAACACTGTAAGATTGTAGTTTATAATTTAGCTAGTCATGTTTGCAGTAGAACAATCTTTCAAATGATGCCCACCTGACACAGATTGTGATTTATAATGGACTGTCTTTGGATTGCGTAAACAGTAACAGTATATGTGTGATAGTGGGGATTCAGGGCTGTGTTCAAAACAACTATCAGTGTGCTTGATCTAGTTCCTCAACAGCACAGCTAGGGGAGCTAAAAAGTTAAAGACTCTTTGAGTCATAAAAGTGTATTGTAATTACTTTCACACGCTTTGGAGAGGTGGCCTCTTGGAGACCTCAATCAATCAATCAATCAATTGTATTTATAAAGCCCTTCTTACATCATCTGATGTCACAAAGTGCTGTACAGAAACCCAGCCTAAAACCCCAAACAGCAAGCAATGCAGGTGTAGAAGCACCTCTCACTCAAACACTTGTCATTTTTTTGTCTTATGTTGCACCTACTCCAAATTTTCCCAGAATATTCTTATCATGTTACTGAATGTATCCAGCATTGTGTGAAATGCACATAAAATCAACAGTGTAATGTTTGGATTCAGTTTTGTGTCAGGTGAACTGTTGTGTCCTCACCATTTGTCTAATAATTTTCCTATAATCTCCAAACTGTTCCCTTTAAATTGCTACCATGGTTACGCATATGACTTCCATATTTCTTCTGTAAGAAGCATTTACATTTAACTCTATCCATATAGGCCAATTCCCACGAGTGTAAAGGGTTAATGATTCTTTGTAGAACATTTATGGAGAAAGGTTCTTTATAGAACCATTCTCAATCTCAAAGGTTCTACAAGGAACCTTTTGAAGAACCATACAGGGTTTTGTATTCTGGTTAGCCATATTATATTAAAAAAAAATCATAGGTGTTATTATTGTGTTAATTCAGATTAAATAACCGTTTTCTGAACTGCAAAGATCCATTGAAGGGCTCAAAGGGTTATTTGAGTCATTACCGTTTCACATAGAACCATCACCCTTACCAAAGAACCCTTGAGGAACCTTCTTTTCTAAGTGTGTACTGATTAACATGAATCCAACTCATCTGTGGATCTGCTCCTTTAAACTTTTTTCTTCTCTTTTGGACTGTTCTCCGGACTATCCTCTCTCGTTAAGGAGTGTTTAAGATTGACTTATAATAAGATCTAATGCAAAAGACTCATTCAAGTTCTGAGTCAAGAGAATTCATGCCGGACACACCTGTATTACTGAAAAGAGAAATACAATATTGTCATGTTAAACACGTGTGTACTTGGAATAACACTATTTGAGTCCTTTGGATTCGTACACTGTTACTAAATGGAAGGGAGTCCACAAGCTATTTTCTTTGGATTCATACACTATTGATATGTTGAAAGATGTCTGCCCATATGTCAGTCAGTTGAGAGAGACGAGGTGAGGCCATGTAGGCTGATCCATATTCATTCTCTGAGCCAGTAGTGACATGTGGCTTACATCTGAAAAGGACATTTGATTTGTGTGGACGTGGACCATTTAATAAATGTTTCACGTCTAAAGAAACAGGTTGAAGGCAACATTGTCAATGTTGCCTCCCCTCCTGTCCCGACCCTCAGCTCCACTCATCTCAGCTCAGTGGAAAGAGTGCGAGGACTGGAGAAAGGAAGAAGACTACAGAACACAGGTGGTTTCAGAGTTAGAATGACTGGCCATGGTGACTCTGTCTAATGATACTATTTCACCATTTGTAGGCTTTGGAGTTGGTGTTGTGTATCAGTCTTTTAAAACAGCACCACCATTGGAAAATCATATATTTTGTGGTCCTGTGTGGCTCAGACGGTAGAGCATCGCACTTACAATACCAAGTGTCATGAGTTAAATTCCCACTGGGACCACCCACACGTAAAATGTTTGGGTGGATAAAAGTGTCTGCTAAATGGCATATATTTTGTATTGTTGGGATTCTGGTAAAAAGGAACACTTTGTGCCCAAGCCATGGTGTAGCCCAGGTATTACCAAACTGGGGTACGGGTACGCCAAATAACAATGTAATTCACATTTATTTATTCACATTCACTTCACATTTTCAAACAGTCCATTAATATTTTCCAACAGGGCTATACATTTGGGTGAGTTTTTTTTCTCACCTGAGTAGCCTCGATTCACTGCTAAAAATAAAATTGAACCATCTTGTCACGACTTCCAACGAAGTCGGTTCCTCTCCTTGTTCGGGCGGCGTTTGGCGGTCGACATCACCGGTCTTCTAGCCATCCTCGATCCACTTTTCATTTTCCATTTGTTTTGTCTTGTTTTCCTACACACCTGGTTTTCATTTCCCTCATTAATTGTTGTGTATTTAACCCTCTCTTCCCCCCATGTCTTTGTGTGGAATTGTTTGTTGTAAGTGCATGTTGCACATGTTTACTGGTGCGCGACGGGTTTGTACCCATGTTTGTTATTCTTTATGCCGTTGGTTTTGCAATTAAACTGCTCCGGCTATTACCTAGTTCTGCTCCCCTGCGTCTGACTTTCCTGCCACCAGTTACGGACCCCTTACAGAATTCCACACCAACAATATAGAGTCAGCAGGGGCAGGTGCCCCTGGTATAGGGGTCGAGGAGCGTGGCACAGGAGCAAGCGGCGATGATCCACCATCTCGGCGTCGCCATGGACCGCGTCGTCCAAACCATGGACCGCTGGGAGAGACAGGGAGTTCCTCCAGCGCCTCCACCAGCACAACCAGGGCCTCCACTACTTGCCTCCCCTTCACCCGGTCCCAGTGGGATTCATCTCGCCCTTCCCCAGGAGTGCGACGGGACGGCTGCACGCTGCCAGGGTTTCCTATTGCAGCTAGAGCTCTACCTGGCAACCGTCCACCAGGCTCCGTCGGGCCATGAGAGGTTGTCCGCCCTTGCCTCGTGCCTTTCAGGGAAACCCCTGGAGTGGGCCAACGCCGTGTGGGGAGAAGGAGATGCGGCGCTGAACCATCAAGGATTTCACCCGTTTCCAGGCAGTCTTCGACCACCCGCCCGAGGGTAGAGCGGCGGGTGAACGTCTCTACCATCTGAGGCAGGGGACGAGGAGCGCCCAGGAGTTCGCCATGGACTTTCAGACCCTGGCTGCCAGCGCGGGATGGAACGACAGGGCCCTGATCGACCACTATCGCTGCAGTTTGCGCGAGGACGTCTGGCGGGAGTTGGCCTGCAGGGACACCACCCTCACCTTTCGACCAGCTGGTGGACCTGTCCATTCGGTTGGATAACCTGCTGGCTACCCACGGATGTCCAGAGCAGGGTCTGTCGGGTCCATTCCCCAGCACCACTGCTCCGATGCCCATGGAGACCGGAGGAGGTTCCGTCTCGTGCACCATCTGTGGCCGCAGAGGTCACACTGCCGGTCGGTGCCGGGTTGGTTCCTCTGGGGATCGAGGCAGCAGGCAGGGCACTCTGGTGTCACCCCAGGTGAGCCGGCAACATTCTCACCCAGAGCCCTCTGTTGCACACATGTTTTTGTTTGTCACTTTTCCTGAGTTTTCCCTGCATTCCCAGCATAAGGCGCTCGTCGATTCAGGCGCGGCTGGGAATTTTATAGACAGATCATTCACCTATAGTTTAGGGATCCACATCGTTCCAGTGGCTATGCCTTTCACAGTTCACGCTTTAGACAGTCGACGATTAGGGTCAGGGTCAATTAGGGAGGCCACCGCTCCTCTGGGCATGGTGACTAGCTTAAAGTTTTCTTTACTGACCATAATTTTCACTTGTCTGACCGTTTGCATGATGACGAGTTTCTCACACGACTGCCTATCTAGGTGATGTTTTTTCTCGCCTGAATGATCTGATCTAGGATTACAGGGACTCTCCGCAACTATATTCAATGTGCTGGACAACATTGAGGCTGTGATTAAGAAGTTGGAGCTCTTCTCTGTCTGCATTAACAAGGACAACCCACAGGTCTTTCCATCATTGTATGATTTTTTTGTGTGCAAATGAACTCAAGCTTACGGCAATGTCAAATGTGATATAGCAAAGCACCTGAGTGAGTTGGGTACGCAATTACGCAGGTACTTTCCCGAAACGGATGACACAAACAACTGTATTCCTTATCTCTTTCATGCCCTGCCTCCAGTCCACTTACCGATATCTGAACAGGAGAGCCTCATCGAAATTGCAACAAGCGGTTCTGTGAACATTGAATTTAGTCAGAAGCCACTGCCAGATTTCTGGGTTAGGCTGCATTCAGAGTACCCTGCCTTGGCAAAATGGGCTGTTAAGACACTGATGCCATGTGACAAATACTCAAACTCATTCTTATATTTAATAAATGTATCGTATAGTGTGTGTGTGACAGGCAACGATGGCAAAAAACAACATTTGAGAGGGTGCTGACCCTGGTGCTAGAGGGGGTACGCAGCTGGAGGTTGAATGTTTGAAGGGGTACTGGACTATAAAAAGTTTAGGAACCACTGCAACCTACTGACATTTCAAGTAGTTTTTTTTATTGCATAAAGTATGCTTTAGATGAGTGATACTTTGACTCAAGAAGTGCATAATAACTTTTTAAAATAGAGAACAGTTAATGAATTGAGTGGCACATTGGTGCAAACAATAGCTGACCCTGAACAAAGGCTGAAGGGGAGGGATAAAAAATTGCAGATTCCCACTGTAGTAAACAAGTGACGGTTACCCAGGACACAGCTCAAATGGTTATGTTTTGCACTCTAAGTTCTGAGTTCCTCTCCTCCCATTTATCTTTGTATTCTCTCCTCTCTTCTCTGCTTCCACATTTTTTCATTGGTGTAATGATCTCACCATCTCCTCTTTCTTTGTGGGGAGAGAAAGGAAAGTATCACCCCTGAAGACAAAATACTCATGCACTGACAGCATCAGCCAGCAGTGATAGGATACACGCGTGCACGCACACACGCACACACTGTAGATGACAGCGGGACACCAGTCAACAACATCCGGTGAAATTGGAGGGCTAGTAATCCTCTTCATACATTTTATGACCCATATGGAACAGCTGAATAGTGCATACATATGTGCACAGTAGGGAGTGGATGTGCAAATCACATGTTTGTGTTTTTGTGAGAATGCAGACTGCATGAATGAATGACTGAATGACATTTTATTTTCGTGTCAAATTGCCAATTGGCAACCCATCCCTTATGGGATGAATTGACACATAAACAAACATTACAATAATTCACTGTAGTAATAAAATGATAATTAAAACTCAATACATAAGTCAATAAGGTTATCCGAACAATAATTACATCCCTAGAGCAGTAAAATAATATACACACATACACACACACACACACATACATACATAATGACACAAATATTAATTTTCACAAAGTCTGCTGCCTCAGTTTGTACAATGGCAATTTGCATATACTCCAGAATGTTATGAAGAGTGATCAGATGAATTGCAATTAATTGCAAAGTCCCTCTTTGCCATGCAAATTAACTCAATCCCCAAAAACCATTTCCACTGCATTTCAGCCCTGCCACAAAAGGACCAGCTGATATCATGTCAGTGACTCTCTCGTTAACACAGGTGAGTGTTGACGAGGACAAGGCTGGAGATCACTCTGTCATGCTGATTGAGTTCAAATAACAGACTGGAAGCTTCAAAAGGAGTGTGGTGCTTGGAATCATTGTTCTTCCTCTGTCAACCATGGTTACCTGCATGGAAACACGTGCCGTCATCATTGCTTTGCACAAAAAGGGCTTCACAGGCAAGGATATTGCTGCCAGTAAGATTGTACCTAAATCAACCATTTATCGGATCATCAAGAACTTCAAGGAGAGCGATTCAATTGTTGTGAAGAAGGCTTCAGGGCGCCCAAGATAGTCCAGCAAGCGCCAGGACCGTCTCCTAAAGTTGATTCAGCTGCGGGATCGGGACACCACCAGTACAGAGCTTGCTCAGGAATGGCAGCAGGCAGGTGTGAGTGCATCTGCATGCACAGTGAGGTAAAGACTTTTGGAAGATGGCCTGGTGTCAAGAAGAGCAGCAAAGAAGCAACATCTCTCTAGGAAAAACATCAGGGACAGACTGATATTCTGCAAAAGGTACAGGGATTGGACTGCTGAGGACTGGGGTAAAGTCATTTTCTCTGATGAATCCCCTTTCCGATTGTTTGGGGCATCCAGAAAAAAGCTTGTCCGGAGAAGACAAGGTGAGTGCTACCATCAGTCCTGTGTCATGCCAACAGTAAAGCATCCTGAGACCATTCATGTGTGGGGTTGCTTCTCAGCCAAGGGAGTGGGCTCACTCACAATTTTGCCTAAGAACACAGCCATGAATAAAGAATGATACCAACACATCCTCCAAGAGCAACTTCTCCCAACCATCCAGGAACAGTTTGGTGACGAACAATGCCTTTTCCAGCATGATGGAGCACCTTGCCATAAGGCAAAAGTGATAACTAAGTGGCTCGAGGAACAGAACATCAATATTTTGGGTCCATGGCCATGAAACTCCCCAGACCTTATTAATCCCATTGAGAACTTGTGGTCAATCCTCAAGAGGCGGGTGGACAAAGAAAAACCCACAAATTCTGACAAACTCCAAGCGTTGATTATGCAAGAATGGGCTGCCATCAGTCAGGATGTGGCCCAGAAGTTAATTGACAGCATGCCAGGGCGGATTGCAGAGGTCTTAAAAAGAAGGGTCAACACTGCAAATATTGACTCTTTGCATCAACTTCATGTAATTGTCAATAAAAGCCTTTGACACTTATGAAATGCTTGTAATTATACTTCAGTATTCCATAGTAACATCTGACAAAAATATCTAAAGACACTGAAGCAGCAAACTTTGTGGAAATTAATATTTGTGTCATTCTCAAAACTTTTGGCCATGACTAGAGAAGCAACATTTTTTTACAATTTAATTATAGGTAGGTTTAATAGGTTTATTTTATTCCAGGCTTTATCTAAATTTTCTGCAAATGGAAATATGCAATGGACAAAAAAAACATTTCATTTTCTCCTCATCACTCAGCCACTTAATGCCAGGGTATTTCTGGTGTGCTTACTGGAATAAGAGCAAGCGTATATCGTGGTAGAAAGGGCAATAGAGGATAAAATGAGTTTCATCCTCTATTTCTTCGAGGTCACAATAGTTACAAAGGCTTCCCTCTTCCGCTTCACCACAATACCGACATGTTTCAATATGCAGAGGAAATATCCCTGATCTGACCTGTTTCAATACGCAGAGGACATATCCCTGATCTTACCTGTTTCAATATGCAGAGGAAATATCCCTGATCTGACCTGTTTCAATACGCAGAGGAAATACCCCTGATCTGACCTGTTTCAATACGCAGAGGAAATATCCCTGATCTGACCTGTTCCAATATGCAGAGGAAATATCCCTGATCTGACCTGTTCCAATACGCAGAGGCAATATCCCTGATCTGACCTGTTCCAATACGCAGAGGCAATATCCCTGATCTGACCTGTTCCAATACGCAGAGGCAATATCCCTGATCTGACCTGTTCCAATATGCAGAGGCAATATCCCTGATCTGACCTGTTCCAATACGCAGAGGCAATATCCCTGATCTGACCTGTTCCAATACGCAGAGGCAATATCCCTGATCTGACCCGTTTCAATACGCAGAGGCAATATCCCTGATCTGACCCGTTTCAATACGCAGAGACAATATCCCTGATCTGACCCGTTTCAATACGCAGAGACAATATCCCTGATCTGACCTGTTTCAATACGCAGAGACAATATCCCTGATCTGACCTGTTCCAATACGCAGAAGCAATATCTCTGATCTTACCTGTTTCAATACACAGAGGCAATATCCCTGATCTTACCTGGTTCAATACGCAGAGGCAATGTCCTTGATCGTACCCGTTTCAACACGCAGAGGCAATATCCCTGATCTTACCTGTGCACATAGCGATCTCGTGCTTTTTGGTAGGTTATACATAATACATCTCTCACACACAAATTCACCCTTAATCAAACAAAAGGTTCTCAATTTGTGTTTATGATTAATCTCCTCCACCCATTTCTTTTCATATTGCATCAATAGTTGTTTTTTTTAATCATATCTATGTCTCCCTTAATTTGGTTTTCGTAGAGATGTTTCACAGTCAGACTGTTGAATAATGTCAGACATTTCTGTTGCCCAGGCTCCCTCTGTCCCATTGAAAACTTTACTAGCTATTCTGTCAGTTGGCATATCCAGTCTATTCCAAAGTCTCACCATTCACACCTTTCATCTCACCAGTCCTCTCTCTGTGTGTGTGTGTGTGTGTGTGTGTGTGTGTGTGTGTGTGTGTGTGTGTGTGTGGGTGTGTGTGTGTGTGTGTGTGTGTGTGTGTGTGTGTGTGTGCGCGCGTTTGTGTGTCCCTGTAGCTATGGGCAGACTAGAGAATGTTGGTCTGAACCTGCTGGCTCTGCTTTGTTAGGCCAGCCCCTCATAAAAGCAACTTCTCAATAAATTAACACCAGCCCTTCTGTCGGACCACACACACTCGCTGTCACAAGTAAAATATGCCCTCTCCGGCCCCTTCGCTCCCTGGCCCCTTCTCTCTCTGGCCTCTGTCTCTCCCTCTCCCTTGGCCTCTAATCTCCCTCTCCCTTGGCCTCTCTTCCCATATCCCACTCTTCTTCTCTGACAATTTTCTCTCCCCTCTTCCGTGGCATCTATCTCCCCTCTCTCTCCCTCTGCCATTCCCTCTCTTCCCACTCCATTTCCTACTTTTTCCTTTCTCTCTGCCTTCCCTGCCTCTCTTCCCTGCCTTTCCTTTCTACCTCTGTTGTCTCTTAAATCTACCCACTCTCTTTCTCAACCCTCCAGTGACTGTGGATGTGTTCCAAGTGGCACAGTATAAGGAATAGGGTGCCATTTGGGACAAATTCAAACCTTTAGAATGACTGTCTCTGTGCTCTGTCTCAGTGCATCTGCTGCTTGCATTCAGACCAGAACCAACCATGACTGCTGTCATTAAAAAACTGCAAACTACCTGCAACAGCAGCACACTCCCCACACTCCTTAACAGATCTGTTTCTGTTTTGCCAGTGTGCGTGGGTGTGTGGGTGTGCGTGCAGGCGTGTGCACATGTGCGTGTGTGTGTGAAAGCAGATAGAGAGGGAAGCCCTTCCAACAGGCCCTCATGGTGGTGTCAGCCTCAGTAGCCTGGTGAGCGGTTCTCAGAACTTTGCCCAATGACCAAAGAAAAGGATTAAAATAAACAACGCCCTGAACGGAGAAAAGAGCGATGGAGAGCTCCTACAGCCTTCTAGAACATATCCTGAAGTTCCACTGTCTGCCTCTGCCTTGATCCTCCCTCCCCTTCCCAGGTAGCGGCACGTGACGGCTACTCGTATTTAACACGCAAGAGAGCTGTCTGTGGATGAAGGGAGGGGGAGGGAAGGAGGGAGGGAAGGAGGAAGAGAATAAGAGTTAAAGACAAAAGGGGGTGAGGGTAAGAGAGAGAGAGAGAGAGATAGAGCGTAGTGATGACTGATCTCTCTGGGATTGATTAGTTATGCGCAACATCATTAACCGGATGTTACCAACCTAGAAGACTATTCGAACATGACTAACCTAGCAATAAGTACTAGCAGATATTAGCTCTGTGGACTGCATGTTAAATGACCTACTGTACGAGTCATTTCCTGCAGTTAAATGACCTAGTGGCCTCATGGGTTGAATATTATTCATATTTTTCATAATTTTATAATTAATAGACATTATTTAAAAAAAAACTGTAAATCTGCTGTTTCTATGTCAAACTTTTTTAAATCATTTCACTTTTCTGTGATGTATCTAAAGTGTAATATTGGGATACAAATTTAAAATGTAATACATTTCAACTCTATATCTGACATGGTAAAGGTGTCTTCTTTTTTTAAGCTCATAACCATGTTTATTAGGTATATACATTTGTTTAAGACTACCAAGAAAAACTTTGTGTCACCCTGATTTAACCCACTGCAGTAAACATAACTAAACTGGATTACTGTCTGCCTGGTCTCCATTATGACAGAATTAAAGAACTCACACACTGAAGATTAGTGAGAAACACTGTCGAAATTCAACCCACCGGAGCCATTTGATTTCTCGCCGCTGTCGGCGTGGCTGATCTAGAGAGCAAAAAATTCTCATTTTCGAGTGGCATCAAAACTACACAAGGAGAGTAGTGTGGTGCATGTGAATTCACAACTTTATGTAATGGGGAAAGATGCAGAGATCATCTACAATGCCTTCACCTTTGATGACTAATGAAGTTCGACTTTGATGTGATGATTGAAAAGCTGAATGAACATTTTGTGCCACGGTGCAATGTGATTCACTAACGAGCCTGTTTCCGTAAACAGATTTGAAAAGGGGCAGAGACTGTTGAACTGTTTGTGAGGAATCTATAGATATACTAGCCGAACACTGCGAGTTTGGCACTACAAAGGATGAACAAATAAGGGACAGGATTATGATTGGCATTATGGACAGTGATGTTTCACAAAAGTTACATCTAGAGTCTGACTTGATGCTGGAGAAGGCGATACAAATCGCCCGCCAGTCAGAGCAGATAAAGAAGCAGCACATGGACGTAAGTGCCGCAGCCGACAATGAGGTTGACGAGGTGAGATGCTAACTTCAACGTTACTAACAACAGAATATAGGCAGCTAGGGCAAACAGTTCAAGTAAAGACACAGTGGCAGTCTCCGAACACCCATACTTGCGTCCTAAATAATAGGTCATTTCAGTATGCAATAAAATAACATTTTAAAGTAGGTGACATTTTGAAAATCGTGTATACTTTAAATGCCCGGATGTCATACTCATTTCATCTTTCACAACAGCTGTCAATTAGGCTGGCCATGCCTTCCTCCTGGCTACTCCAACCCCAGCTAACAGCTCCGCCCCCCCTGCAGCTACTCGCCCAAGCCTCCCCAGCTTCTCCTTCACCCAAATCCAGATAGTAGATGTTCTGAAAGTGCTGCAAAACCTGGACCCGTACAAATCAGCTGGTTAGACAATCTGGACCCTCTATTTCTAAAACTATCCGCTGCCATTGTTGCAACCCCTATTACCAGTCTGTTCAAACTCTCTTTTGTATCGTCCGAGATCCCTAAAGATTGGAAAGCTGCAGCGGTCATCCCCCTCTTCAAAGGGGGTGACACCCTAGACCCAAACTGTTACCCGACCTATTTCCATCCTGCCCTGCCTATCCAAAGTCTTCGAAAGCCAAGTTAATAAACCGATCACTGACCATTTCGAATCCCACCGTACCTTCTCCGCTGTGCAATCCGGTTTCCGAGCCGGTCACAGGTGCACCTCAGCCACGCTCAAGGTACTAAATGATATCATAACCGCCTTCAATAAAAGACAGTACTGTGCAGCCGTCTTCATCGACCTGGCCAAGGCTTTCGACTCTGTCAATCACCGTATTCTTATTGGCAGACTCAACAGCCTTGGTTTTTCTAATGACTGCCTCGCCTAGTTCACCAACAACTTTGCAGACAGAGTTCAGTGTGTCAAATCGGAGGGCATGTTGTCCGGACCTCTGGCAGTCTCTATGGGGGTACCACAGGGTTCAATTCTCGGGCCGACTCTTTTCTCTGAATATATCAATGATGTCGCTCTTGCTGCGGGCGATTCCCTGATCCACCTCTACGCAGACGACACCATTCTGTATACTTCTGGCCCTTCCTTGGACACTGTGCTAACTAACCTCCAAACGAGCTTCAATGCCATACAACACTCCTTCCGTGGCCTCCAACTGCTCTTAAACACTAGTAAAAGCAAATGCATGCTTTTCAACCGTTCGCTGCCCGCAACTGCCCGCCCAACTAGCATCACCACCCTGGACGGTTCCGACCTAGAATATATGGACCACTACAAATACCTAGGTGTCTGGCTAGACTGTAAACTCTCCTTCCAGACTCATATTAAACATCTCCAATCCATAATCAAATCTAGAATTGGCTTTCTATTTCACAACAAAGCCTCCTTTACTCACGCCGCCAAACTTACCCAAGTAAAACTGACTATCCTACCGATCCTCGACTTCGGCGATGTCATCTACAAAATAGCTTCCAATACTCTACTCAGCAAACTGGATGCAGTCTATCACAGTGCCATCCTTTTTGTTACCAAATCACCTTATACCATCCACCACTGCGACCTGTATGCTCTAGTCGGCTGGCCCTCGCTACATATTCGTCGCCAGACCCACTGGCTCCAGGTCATCTATAAGACTATGCTTGGTAAAGCTCCACCTTATCTCAGTTCACTGGTCACGATAACAACACTCACCCGTAGCACACGTTCCAGCAGGTATATCTCACTGATCATCCCCAAAGCCAACACCTCATTTGGCCTCCTTTCATTCCAGTTCTCTGCTGCCAGTGACTGGAACGAATTGCAAAAATTGCTGAAGTTGGAGACTTTTATTTCCCTCACCAACTTTAAACATCAGCTATCTGAGCAGCTAACCGATCGCTGCAGCTGTACATAGCCCATCTGTACATTGCCCACCCTATCTACCTACCTCATCCCCTTACTGTTTTTATTTTATTTACTTTGCTGCTCTTCTCTGCATGCACATCTTCATATGCTCATTTATCACTCCAGTGTTAATCTGCTAAATTGTAATTATTTGCTCCTATGGCCTATTTATTGCCTACCTCCTCATGCCTTTTGCACACACTGTATATACTTTCTTTTTTCTACTGTATCATTAACTTGTTTATTGTGTTATTGGCTTGTTTGTTTACTCCATGTGTAACTCTGTTGTTGTCTGTGTCACACTGCTTTGCTTTATCTTGGCCAGGTCGCAGTTGTAAATGAGAACTTGTTCTCAACTTGCCTACCTGCTTAAATAAAGGTGAAATAAATAAAAAGACATGGGGATGTGTTACTGGTATGAAAAAAAAAACGGGAAACAACGCAATTTTGCATGACGCATTCTTGGTATTTGAAAGAATATGTTGAATTTTTTACAAATCTAGTATGCTGTAAATGCCAGGATGTTATACTCATTTTGGCTTCTCCTCTAGTAAAATTTGCTTCACACTTTTTGAGAATTTCACAGCCACAATGCATTGCAAGAGGGCAGCTGCGATTTGTGATAGCTTGATATTTTTGGAAGATTGCAAATAGCGAAGATTCTGTGGTGGTGTTCAAATGTAAGTCGTTTTTTTTCTCGTTAAAATTATCACGACAATTTCATTGTACATCTTTGAAAACAGCCTGCTGTACCTTCCCACTGGGCACAGTTCAACATTTATTCCACATTGGTTCAATGTGATTTCATTGAAATTAGTAATGTAAAACAGTAAGGTCAGCTACATGGTTACTTGCTGTTAAGCGACAACTTCATATTAACATTAGCCTAGTTAGCTACCTAGCTAGCTAGATTCATTGCAAATAGCGGTGAAATCATTACTCCAAACAGTTGCAAAATTTTCTGTTTTTCAACAAAGACTAGTGTTTCTATTGGACAGATAAAGGGAAGTTGCAAAACATTTGGAGTAATGATTACACACCTGTTAAGGTGAAAGTAATGGTAAGCTGTACTCGTTACTGTTTCCCCTTGGCACTCCAATTTAATATGTATGTGGCAGTGTAGCTACAGAAAGTTCACACAACTCTACTTTGCTAGTTTTGGTTAATGTTGTACTTCATTTTATGTATTTTCAGGATCTACTTGAATGAGTATGAGCTGGAGGGCCAGCCTGTCACCTTCATGGTTAAAAAAGAAGTGGGAGAACCTGCAGGTGTGGGCTCCGCTCCCTCTCAGAATGTGGATGTGGAGGCGGGAGAAGGAGGAGACTGCCATGGAGGCGCACCTTATGGCCATTTTAGAGGCCATGATTAAGAAATAATTTTATGTATTTTGTATTTATTGTATTTATAGCTATGGATTTATTCATTTTCTACTGTTTTTGGTGAAGACCTTTTTTTAAACCTAAATTTGATTTACGTTTTCTCAATGAAAAGTGTTTCTCGATTGTATTAAAAAAAATATTTGATGGTGTGTTTTACCTTAAACATAAAAAAATGCACACGCTATCTTGTTGCAGGTGCATGGTATCAATTACAGTGCCTTCGGGAAAGTATTCAGATCCCTTGTCTTTTCCACATTTTGTTGCATTACAGCCTTGTTCTAAAATGGATGAAATAAAATAAAATCCTCAGAAATCTACACACAATTCCCCATAAGGACAAAGTGAATACAGGTTTTTATAAATTTTTGCAAATGTATAATAAAAGAAAAACAGAAATACCTTATTTACATAAGTACAGTGGCTTGCGAAAGTATTCACCCCCCTTCACATTTTTCCTATTTTGTTGACATACATGGAATTAAAATAGATTTTGGGGGGGTTTGTATGAGCCACCTTTTGCAGCAATTACAGCTGCAAGTCTCTTGGGGTATGTCTCTATAAGCTTGACACATCTAGCCACTGGGACTTTTGCCCATTCTTCAAGGCAAAACTGCTCCAGCTCCTTCAAGTTGCATGGGTTCTGCTGGTGTACAGCAAACTTTAAGTCATACCACAGATTCTCAATTGGATTGAGGTCTGGTCTTTGACTAGGCCATTCCAAAACATTTAAATGTTTTCCCTTAAACCACTCAAGTGTTGCTTTAGCAGGATGCTTAGGGTCATTGTCTTGCTGGAAGGTGAACCTCCATCCCAGTCTCAAATCTCTGGAAGACTGAAACAGGTTTCCTTCAAGAACTTCCCTGTATTTAGCGCCATCCATCATTCCTTCAATTCTGACCAGTTTCCCAGGCCCTGCCGATGAAAAACATCCCCACACCATGCTACACTGTGGGGATGGTGTTCTCGGGGTGATGAAGGGTGTTGTGCTTGCGCCAGACATAGCATTTTCCATGATGGCCAAAAAACTAAATTGTTGTCTCATCTGACGAGAGTACCTTCTTCCATATGTTTGGGGAGTCTTCCACATGACTTTTGATGAACACCAAACGTTTGCTTATTTTTTTCCTTTCTGGCCAGTCTTCCGTAAAGCCCAGCTCTGGAGTGTACAGCTTAGTGGTTCTATGGACAGATACTCCAATCTCCACTGTGGAGATTTGCATCTCCTTCAGGGTTATCTTTGGTCTTTTTGTTGCCTCTCTGATTAATGCCCTCCTTGCCTGGTCCATGAGTTTTGGTGGGCGGGCCTCTCTTGGCAGGTTTGTTGTGGTGCCTAGTCTTTCCATTTTTTAATAATGGATGTAATGGTGCTCCATGGGATGTTAAAAGTTTCAGATATTTTTTATAACCCAACCCTGATCTTTACATCTCCACAACTTTGTCCCTGACCTGTTTGGAGAGCTCCTTGGTCTTCATGGTGCTGCTTGCTTGGTGGTGCCCCTTGCTTAGTGGTGTTGCAGACTCTGGGGCCTTTCAGAACAGGTGTATATACAGTTGAAGTTGGAAGTTTACATAAACTGAGTTTAAATTTATTTGGCTAAGGTGTTTCACATTTCCTGACATTTCATCCTCATAAAAATTATCTGTCTTAGGTCAGTTAGGCTCACCAATTTATTTTAAGAATGTGAAATGTCAGAATAATAGTAGAGAGACTGATTTATTTCAGATTTTATTTCTTTCATCACATTTCCAGTGGGTCAGAAGTTTACATAAAATCAATTAGTATTTGGTAGCATTGCCTTTCAATTGTTTAACTTGGGTCAAACGTTTCGGTAGTCTTCCACAAGCTCCCCACAATAAGTTGGGTGCATTTTGGCCCACTCCTCCTGACAGAGCTGGTGTAACTGAGTATGGTTTGTAGGCCTCCTTGCTCGCACACGCTTTTTTAGTTCTGCCCACAGATTTTTCTATTGGATTGAGGTCAGGGCTTTGTGATGGCCACTCCAATACCTTGATTTTGTTGTCCTTAAGCCATTTTTCCACAACTTTGGAAGTATGCTTGGGGTCATTGTCCATTTGGAAGACCGAGCATTGCGACCAAGCATTAACTTCCTGACTGATGACTTGAGATGTTGCTTCAATACGTCCACATAATTTTCCTACCTCATGATGCAATCTATTTTGTGAAGTGCACCAGTCCCTCCTGCAGCAAAGCACCCCCACAACTTGAAGCCGCCACCCCTGTGCTTCACGGTTGGGGTGGTGTTCTTCGGCTTGCAAGCCTTTTTCCTCCAAACATAACAATGTTCATTATGGCCAAACAGTTCTACTTTTGTTTCATCAGACCAGAGGACATTTCTCCAAAACGTACAACCTTTGTCCCCATGTGCAGTTTCAAACTGTAGTCTGGCTTTTTTTATGGCGGTTTTGGAGCAGTGGCTTCTTCCTTGCTGAGTGGCCTTTCAGGTTATGTCGATATAGGACTCGTTTTACTGTGGATATAGATACTCTTGTACCTGTTTCCTCCAGCATCTTCACATGGTCCTTTGCTGTTGTTCTGTGATTGATTTGTACTTTCCCCACCGAAATACGTTAATCTCTAGGTGACAGAACATGTCTCTTTCCTGAGCAGTATGACGGCTGCGTGGTCCCTTGGTGTTTATACTTGCGTGCTATCGTTTGTGCAGATGATCATGGTACCTTCAGGCATTTGGAAATTGCTCCCAAGGATAACCCAGACTTGTGGAGGTCTACAATTTTTTCTGAGGTCTTGGTGGATTTGTTTTGACTTTCCCATGATGTCAAGCAAAGAGGCATTGAGTTTGAAGGTAGGCCTTGAAATACATCCACAGGTACACCTCCAATTGACTCAAATTATGTCAATTAGCCTATCAGAAGCTTCTAAAGCCATGACATAATTTTCTGGAATTTTCCAAGCTGTTTAAAGGCACAGTCAACTTAGTGTATGTAGACTTCCGACCCACTGGAATTGTGATACAATGAATTATAAGTGAAATTATCTGTCTGTAAACAATTGTTGGAAAAATTACTTGTGTCATGCACAAAGAAGATGTCCTAACTGACTTGCCAAAACTACAGTTTGTTAACAAGAAATTTGTGGAGTGGTTGAAAAATGCGTTTTAATGACTCCAACCTATGTGTACAGTGCGGGAAAAAAGTATTTAGTCAGCCACCAATTGTGCAAGTTCTCCCACTTAAAAAGATGAGAGAGGCCTGTAATTTTCATCATAGGTACACGTCAGCTATGACAGACAAAATGAGAAAAAAAATCCAGAAAATCACATTGTAGGATTTTTAATGAATTTATTTGCAAATTATGGTGGAAAATAAGTATTTCTATGGGGTTTCCCCACTGTATTTAAACTTCCGACTTCAACTATCTACTGAGATCATGTGACAGATCATGTGACAGGTGGACTTTATTGTCAGACTGGGGTGTGCAACTGGTCAACTGGAGTCAGGTGCAGGAGAGCAGAGATGAGTGAACAGGCACACTTTAATTGGCAGAAGCAAATCAGTCGGACGCAACAGGGTCCCGACACTCCAGCCAAAGGCAAAAGCGAATAGCACACTAGTCACACAAATAATGTACAACAATACAATACCACAGGTTCAAAACAATACCCGGAAAAAACCAGCCAGCTGCATCACACAATAAACGTAACGAACAATTACACACACAGACATGGGGGGAACAGAGGATAATATACATGTAGATGATGAGGGGATGTAAACCAGGTGTGCGGGAAAACAAGACATAACAAATGGGAAATGAAAGGTGGAGCGGCGATGGCTAGAAGACCGCTGACGTCAACCGCCTGCCTGAACAAGGAGAGGAGCCGACTTCGGCGGGAGTCGTGACATTTATTTCACTAATTATGTGACTTCTGAAGGTAATTGGTTGCACCAGATCTTATTTAGGGTCTTCATAACAAAGGGGGTGAATACATATGCACATACCACTTTTCTGTTTTTTATTTTTAAGAATTATTTAAAAAAACTTCTTATTCACATTTCACTTCACCAATTTTGACTATTTTGTATGTGTCTATTACATGAAATCCAAATAAAATCCATTTAAATTACAGGTTGTAATGCAACAAAATAGGAAAAACGCCAAGGGGGATGAATACTTTTGCAAGGCACTATATTCAGACCCTTTGCTATGAGACTCAAAATTGAGTTCAATTGCATGCTGTTTCCATTGATCATCCTTGAGATGTTTCTGCAACTTCATTGGAGTCCAACTGTGGTATATTCAATTGGACATGAGTTGGAAAAACACACACCTGGCTGTATAAGGTCCTACAGGTGACAGTGCATGTCAGAGCAAAAACCAAGCCATGAGGTCGAGTTCGAGACAGGATTGTGTCGAGGCACAGATCTGGTGTAGGGTACCAAAAATGTTTTGCAGCATTGAAGGTCCCCAAGCACACAGTGGCATCCATATGGAAGAATTTTGGAACCACCAAGACTCTTCCTAGAGCTCGCTGCTGGAACAAACTTGGGAGAAGGGCCTTGGTCAGGAAGGTGACCAAGAAACCAATGGTCACTCTGACAGAGCTCCTCTGTGGAGATGGGATAATCTTCCAGAAGGACAACCATCTCTGCAGCACTCCACCAATCAGGCCTTTATGGTAGAGTGGTCAGATGGAAGCCACTCCTCAGTAAAAAGCACGTAAAAGCCTGCTTGGAGTTTGCCAAAAAGCACCTAACAAGATTCTCTGGTCTGATGAAACCAAGATTGAACCCTTTGGCCTGAATGCCAAGTGTCACATCTGGAGTTAACCTGGCACCAACACTATGGTGAAGCCCAGTGGTGGCAGCATCATGCTGTGGGGATGTTTTTTGGCGGCAGGGACTGGGAGACTAGTCAAGATCGAGGGAAAGTTGAACAGAGCAAAGTATAGAGAGATCCTTGATGAAAACCTGCACCAGAGTGCTCAGGACCTCAGACTGGGGCGAAGGTTCACCTTCCAACAGGACAACAACCCTAAGCACACAGCCAAGACAACGCCGGGGTGGCTTCGGGACAAGTCTCTGAATGTCCTTGAGTGGCCCATCCAGAGCCCGGACTTGAACCTGTTCGAACATCTCTGGAGAGAACAGAAAATAGCTGTGCAGCAATGCTCCCCATCCAACCTGACAGTTTGAGAGGATCTGCAAGGAAGAAACTCCACAAATACAGGTGTGCCAAGCTTGTAGCGTAACAAAGAAGAAGCGATGCTGTAATCGCTATCAAGAGAGAAGGTCGACACAGCAGGCCTTGGACAACCTAGCACGTCCGGGTTCCATAGCCGCAGGCAGAACAGCAGAAACTGGATCATCAGCGTGACGACAGACAGACAGACAGACAGACAGACAGACAGACAGACAGACAGACAGACAGACAGACAGACAGACAGACAGACAGACAGACAGACAGACAGACAGACAGACAGACAGACAGACAGACAGACAGACAGACAGACAGACAGACAGACAGACAGACCTTAAGATCAGACAGGACACCAGATAAGTCAGGAGAATTACACCAGATGGGAGGGGGTGGGCGGGCAATTCCCACGATACCCCCGGACAGGGCCAACCAGGCAGGATATAACCGCACCCACTTTGCCAAAGTATAGCCCCAATAACACCACAGGGATATCAACAGACCACCAACATACTACCCTGAGACAAGGCGGAGTATAACCCACAAAGATCTCCCCCAACGCACAAGCCCGATGGGGCACACAACTGGATAGGAAGATCACGTCAGTGTCTCAACCCACTTTGCCAAAGTATAGCCCCAATAACACCACAGGGATATCAACAGACCACCAACATACTACCCTGAGACAAGGCGGAGTATAACCCACAAAGATCTCCCCCAACGCACAAGCCCGATGGGGCACACAACTGGATAGGAAGATCACGTCAGTGTCTCAACCCACTTTGCCAAAGTATAGCCCCAATAACACCACAGGGATATCAACAGACCACCAACATACTACCCTGAGACAAGGCGGAGTATAACCCACAAAGATCTCCCCCAACGCACAAGCCCGATGGGGCACACAACTGGATAGGAAGATCACGTCAGTGTCTCAACCCACTCAAGTTGAGTACAGCAAAAAAAGCTTGACGTCATGCATCCCTCCTAGGGACACTATGGGAGAGCACTAGCAAGCCAGTGACTCATCCCCCGTAATATGATCAGAGGCAGAGAATCCCAGTGGAGAGAGGAGAGCCGGCCAGGCAGAGACAACAAGGTTGGTCCGTCACTCCAGTGCCTTGCCGTTCACCTTCGCAACCCTGGGCCAGACTACACTCAATCATAGAACCTACTGAAGAGGTTTGTCTTCAGTAAAAACGTAAAGGTTGAAACCGAGTCTGCGTCTCACATGGATTGGCAGACCATTCCATAAAAATGAAGCTCTATAGGAGAAAGCCCTCTAGGAACAATAAGGATGCCTTCATCTTGGGACGGTAGTATATGTGTAGGCATGTACAGCAGGACCAAATCAGAGAGATAGGTAGGAGAAAGTACATTTACATTGTGTAATACCTTGTAGGTTAGCAGTAAAACCTTGAAATCAGCCCTCGCCTTAACAGGAAGCCAGTGGCCAGCACTTGAGTAATATGGTTCTAGTCAAGATTCTAGCAGCCGTATTTAGCACTATCTGAAATAACCTTATGGAACAGCAGGGACTGTGAAGCAACACAAACATTGGCACAGACACACACACACACACACACGATAGCATAGGCACTATACATACACATGTATTTAGTAATGTAGATATGTGGTAGTGGTGGAGTATAGAGTCTGGTGGACAGGTAGATGGCTCTTTTGTTGTCCACAAAGTGCTGTGTGTACTGTATAAGTTGTTGAATAGAAGGATTGTGAGAACTAGGGAGACCACTTGCAGTTCCACTCAGGGATGCGCTGTGGATATTATATACCAAACAAAAATATAAACGCAACAATTTTAAATATTTTATGGAGTTTCAGTTCATATAAGGAAATCAGTCGATTGAAATACATTTACATTACATTTTCTTACATTTTAGTCATTTAGCAGACGCTCTTATCCAGAGCGACTTACAGTAGTGAATGCATACATTTCATACTTTTTTTTTCTGTGCTGGCAAACACCATGCTCTACCAACTGAGCTACAGGGAAGGCCAAATAAATAAATTAGGCGCTAATCTATGGATTTCACATGACTGGGAATACAGATATGCATCTGTTCATCACAGATACCTTAAAAGAAATGGGCCTCACAAATGGCCTCAGGATCTCGTCACGGTATCTCTGTACATTAAAATTTCCATCGATAAAATGCAATTGTGTTTGTTGTCCGTAGCTTATGCCTGCCCATACCATAACACTACCACCACCATGGTGCACTCTGTTCACAACTTTGACATCAGCAAACCGCTCGCCCACATGACACCCTACACGTGGTCTGTGGTTGTGAGGCCGGTTGGACGTACTGCCAAATTCTCTAAAACGGCTTATGGCGGCTTATAGTAGAGAAATGAACATTCAATTCTGGCAACAGCTCTGGTGGAACTTCCTGCAGTCAGCATGTCAAATGCAAGCTCCATCAAAACTTGAGACATCCGTGGCATTGCGTTGTGTGACAAAACTGCACATTTTAGTAGCCTTTTATTGTCTCCAGCACATGGTGCACCTGTTTAATGAGCATGCTGTTTAATCTGCTTTTTGATATGCCACATCTGTCAGGTGGATGGATTATTTTGGCAAAAGAGAAATGCTCACTTACAGGGATGTAAACAAATTTGTGCACAACATTTGAGAGAAGTAAGCTTTTTGTTCATTTCTGTGATCTTTTATTTCAGCTCATGAAACATGGGACCAACACTTTACATGTTGCATTTATGTTTTTGTTCAGTGTAGAATATAGCAAATGATAACAGTTTAATATCTATCATTTGCTCCCTTTCTCGCTCTTCATCACTATTTTCAGAAAGAATATGTCTGTCAGGTAATGGTTAGAACTATTTGTGCTGTATGCACACTTCTATGGTCATTGTCATGCCAAACATGTACACCAAAAATAGATTTGGACCAGGCTGGTCATATTCTCTATCAGCAATCTTCCTCTCTCCAACCCCCTTGTGTCATCAGTCAGTCAATAATCTCTCTGTCATTGGGCCTGAGGTTTCTCACTAACATATTTGAATTGAGCAAACAGACAGAAAGACAGACAGGCAGGCAAGCAGACAGAGAGCCATGGAGCCAACCAACCAACTAGCAGCATCCCGGGCCCCTGCTGACACTATAAGTTATAAATACAATACTTTATTACCTATACTCAGCTCTATTACATTTGTAATTTAACTAGGCAGTTAAGAACATATTCTTATTTACAATGGCAGCTACACCAGCCAAACCCAGACAATGCTGCAGCAATTGTGCACTGCCCTATGTGATACAGCCTGGATTTGAACCAGGTACATATCTTGCACTGAGATGCAGTGCCTTAGACCGCTGCGCCACTCAGCAGATCCAATCTGGTGAGATTTGTATTGAAACAAAGTCAAAATAATACAACCAACAACAGCAATACACTTCTTCATATTATACTTATCCATCTCTTGCCTTTCTAGTGATGGTGATCAGGCCTCACCAGAAATTCAGAACAACTGTCATTCAACATCATTAAGTTCTCTTTACCTTTTCTTTCCCTGTACTTCAGACTACTTATTTAAAAACATTTTAAACATTTCCATCATTCTGCGTACACAGTTTACATTGGGTTTTTCAGTACCTTTCTTATCAGGTGAATTTACAGTGGTGCAACCAACATTCGGACAATAGATACCTCAGAAAATGTCATTTGTATGCCCGTTAAGGTACATAATTTCAAATAAATAAAGAACCTACTAAAACCAAATTAAAAGACCCCACACAATTAAATCAGACATCGTATTAGCACCACTAACAAATATTCATAACTGGTGGGTTGTGTGTGCCTGTCCTAGTGTGTGTGGTAAAACGTAGAAAAACAATTGGCCAGGCCCTACTTATTTGAGAGCTCCCTTTACGGCCGGATCCGGGTACCTTTACAGTTTTTAAAACTGCAGAATTTCACTAATAGCTCTCCCAAGACAACAGCCTTGGGAAACAATTAAAAAAAAGAGATAGAGACACACCATCCTATCCTGGAAGAGAAAGTGTACATTTCGTTAGTATTCACAATGCTAAATCTTAATCAGCAACACAAAAGTTGTAATTACAGGCAAAACAAAAAGGTAATAACTTTTGTTCTCCAGGAGTCCACTGTCCTCCCTCCACTCAATAACCCTGGTGTGGTGTTCGGGTCTGTGAGACCCATTTTCAATGTTTACTAAAAGAAAATGTGACTCACCGCCTGGATTTTGTCTTATGTAGAAACATTTGAAGTTCTGTTTTTTACATTGGATAAAGTAGAGACTCAGAGCTACAAAATGGTATATCGTACACTGCATTAGAGGAAACAATGGGGAAGTAATTCTGCTTTGAAAGTTGATTAACTTAAACTCACTTTTGAGAAAACCGTCTTTCAATGTTTTGGTATTACTATTGGAGAGCCCTTTTTTGTCTACAGCCATTCAGCATTGTTCACACACACTCTTAAGCTTTAGCCCCATCCATCTCTTTAAGGTTTGATCCATGCATTCCATACTAACTTGCCAGCTACTTCCAGACATGCAACATTTCAGGGAAGTCAGGAACCAATATACTCAGTCAGTTAGGAAAGCTAAGGCTAGCTTTTTCAAACAGAAATTTGCATCCTGTAGCACTAATTCAAAAAAGTTTTGGGACACTGTAAAGTCCATGGAGAATAAGAGCACCTACTCCCAGTTGCCCACTGGACTGAGGATAGGAAACATTGTCACCACCGATAAAACTATGATAATCGAGAATTTCAATAAGCATTTATCTACGACTGGCCATGCTTTCCACCTGGCTACCCCTACCTAGGCCAACATCTCAGCACCCCCTGCAGCAACTTGCCAAAGCTCCCCCCGCTTCCCCTTCACCCAAATCAAGACAGCTGATGTTCTGAAAGAGCTGCAAAATCTGGATCCCTACAAATCAGCTGGGCTAGACAATCTGGACTCCTCGTTCTAAAATTATCCGCCGAAAATGTTGCAATCTTTATTACTAGCCTATTCAACCACTCTTTCGAATCGTCTGAGATCCCCAAAGATTGGAAAGCTGCCGCGGTCATTCCCCTCTTCGCTCAAGGTCCTAAACGATATCATAACCGCCATCGATAAAAGACAGTACTGTGCAGCCGTCTTCATCGACCTGGCCAAGGCTTTCGACTCTGTCAATCACTGCATTCTTATCGGCAGACTCAGTAGCCTTGGCTTCTCAAATGACTGCCTCGCTTGGTTCACCAACTACTTCTCAGATAGAGTTCAGTGTGTCAAATCTGAGGGCCTGTTGTCCATACCTCTGGAAGTCTCTACGGGGGTGCCACAGGGTTCAATTGTCGGGCTGACTCTTTTCACTGTATATATCAAGGATGTGGCTCTTGCTGCTGGTGATTCTCTGATCCACCTCTACACAGATGACACCATTCTGTATATATCTGTCCCTTCTTTGGACTGCTAACAAACGTCCAAACAAGCTTCAATGCCATACAAAACTCCTTCCATGGCCTCCAACTGCTTTTAAATGATAGGAAACCTAAGTGCATGCTCTTCAACTGATTGCTGCCTGCACCCTCCCGCCCCCGCCCGACTAGCATCACTACTCTGGACGGTTCTGACTTAGAATATGTGAACAACTGCAAATAACTAAGTGTCTGGTTAGACTGTAAACTCTCCTTCCAGACTCACATTAAGCAGCTACAATCCAAAGTAAAATCTAGAATGAGCTTCCCATTTCATTTCACCACCTCAAGCTGAACCTCGGCAAGACGGAGCTGCTCTTCCTCCCGGGGAAGGACTGCCCGTTCCATGATCTCGCCATCACTGTTGACAACTCCATTGTGTCCTCCTCCCAGAGTGCTAAGAGCCTTGGCGTGACCCTGGACAACACCCTGTCGTTCTCCGCTAACATCAAGGTGGTGACCCGATGCTGTAGGTTCATGCTCTACAACATTCACAGAGTATGACCCTGCCTTACACAAGAAGCGGCGCAGGTCCTAATCTAGACACTTGTCATCTCCGTCTGGATAACTGCAACTCGCTGTTGGCTGGGCTCCCTGCCTGTGCCATTAAACCCCTACAACTCATCCAGAACGCCGCAGCCCGTCTGGTGTTCAACCTTCCCAAGTTCCCTCACGTCACCCCGCTCCTCCGCACACTCCACTGGCTTCCAGTTGAAGCTCGCATCTGCTACAAGACCATGGTGCTTGCCTACAGAGCTGTGAGGGGAACGGCACCTCCCTACCTTCAGGCTCTGATCAGTCCCTACACCTAAACAAGGGCACTGCATTCATCCACCTCTGGCCTGCTGCCCCCCCCCCCTACCTCTGCGGAAGCACAGTTCCCGCTCAGCCCAGTCAAAACTGTTCGCTGCTCTGGCACCCCAATGGTGGAACAAGCTCCCTCACGACGCCAGGACAGCGGAGTCAATCACCACCTTCCGGAGACACCTGAAACTCCACATCTTTAAGGAATACCTGGGATAGGATAAATGAATCCCCCCTAACCCCCCTCCCAAAAAGATATAGATGTACTATTGTAAAGTGGTTGTTCTACTGGATATCTTAAGGTGAATGCACCAATTTGTAAGTCGCTCTGGATAAGAGCGTCTGCTAAATGACGTAAATGTTAATGTAAATGTAAAGCCTCCTTCACTCATGCCGCCAAACATATCCTCGTAAAACTGACCATCCTACCGATCCTTGACTTCAGCGATGTCATTTACAAAATAGCCTCCAACACCCTACTCAGCAAACTGGATGTAGTCTATCACAGTGCCATCCGTTTTGTCACCAAAGCCCCAAATACTACCCACCACTGCGACCTGTATGCTCTCGTTGGCTGGCCCTCACTACATATTCGTCACCAAATTCACTTGCTTCAGGTCATCTATAAGTCTTTGCTAGGTAAAGCCCCACCTTATCTCAGCTCACTGGTCACCATAGCAACACCCACTCGTAGCACGCGCTCCAGCAGGTATATTTCACTGGTCATCCCCAAAGCTTCGGCCGCCTTTCCTTACAGTTCTCTGCTGCCAATGACTGGAACGAACTGCAAAAATCACTGAAGCTGGAGTCTTATATCTCCCTCTAACTTTAAGCATCAGCTGTCAGAGCAGCTTACCGATCACTGTGCCTGTACACAGCCAATCTGTAAATAGCACACCCAACTACCTCATCCCATATTGTTACTTATCCTCTTGCTCTTCTTCACCCCAGTATCTCTACTTGCACATCATCATCTGCACATCTATCACTCCAATGTTAAATTGTAATTATTTCGCCTCTGTGGCCTATTTATTGCCTTACCTCCCTACTCTTCTACATTTGCACACACTGTACATAGATTTTTCTATTGTGTTATTGACTGTATGTTTGTTTATGTGTAACTCTGTGTTGTTGTTTTTCCTCGCACTGCTTTGCTTTGTCTTGGCAAGGTCACAGTTGTAAATGAGAACTTGTTCTCAACTGGCCTACCTGGTTAAATAAAGGTGAAATAAAAAAATGAAATAACAAATCTAAGAGAGTGAGAGAACAGCTCACTGAACATTACTCGCCCTAGCAGAGCTGGTTAGGCTGTTACAGTATGTTATCCAGAACGTTGGTGACTGCAACTGTGCTGTCAGATTGTCCGTTTGTCACGTCCTGACCAGTATAGGGGTTATTTGTGATTGTAGTTTGGTCAGGACGTGGCAGAGGGTATTTGTTTTATGTGGTTCAGGGTGGTGGTTTGTTTAGAAGGGTGTTTGATTTATTATTTCCGGGTTATGTTTTTGTATTTCTATGTTCTTTCTAGTTTAGTATTTTCTATGTTAGGTAATTGGGTGTTGGACTCTCAATTGGAGGCAGGTGTTTGTAGTTGCCTTTGATTGAGAGTCCTTTAATTAGGGATGTGTTTTGTTTGTTAATTGTGGGTAGTTGTTTTTGCATTGCGTTGGTGTAGCCTGCAAAACAGTTTCCTGTTGTCGTTTCTTTGTTTATTGTTTTTTGGTGTTCACATTTAATAAATTATAATGTTGCGCACGCAACCCGCTGCGCCTTGGTCCTCTCTTCACGAAGACAGCCGATACACCGTTCGTAAATTCAGAGCATTTCGCGTTCAGATTGCACACTGGACGCTCTGGTCAATAAGTAGGGTTGATCTGAAAGCTCTGACCTCACAATGACAGTCAAGCACCCAAGCTAACTGATTACATTGGTTACCTACACATAATGAGAGAACACCCCACTCTGACCATTTTACTCCCCCTAGCAGAGCTGGTTAGGCAGTTTTCATGTTATCCTGAGCGTTGGTGACCGTAACAGTGCTGCTGGCAACAATTGAATTACGCTTTGTTGCCGACATTTACTGACACTGGACATATTCAACGGATGTTGAGCGTTCAAAAATTCATCAGTTATTCTGTGCTCTGCCACACTAAGTGTCATCTGTTAAGAAATATAGCTAGATAGCTAGCTAGGTAAACAAGGAATCCCAACGCATGACTTCACATTAGTTTGTGAGCCAGCTAGCTAAAACTACACTAACTTGAAATGAAAATACTTTGTCAAAATTAGAATTGAGCCTTTTGTTAAGACATGTAGCTAGCTAGCTAGCTAGCTAGCTAAAAAATTGACCATAATCACAACTCATGACGTTACTACCCTGCATGAATATGCAGGTAGCTAACCAACCAGGTTATATGGCTATAACTAGATAAGCAAATGTGCCTGAGATATGAAGAATAAGATCATACACATAATGTTAGCTAGCAACCCAGCCAGCTGATGTTAGCTAGCTAACAGTACACTTGAAATGAAACCACTTCCTGTCAAAATTAGAAATGTATAATATCTAAAAATGTAGCTAGCTAGACAATCTTACACGTAGTCTGAAATCGGAGTAGATAGCCAGAGCGAATTTACCAGCTAATGGCATTCTATTGAAATGGATATGGAGTATTTTGTCAAGACATGTAGCTAGCTAGTTAAACAATGGACCATAATCACAACTCATGACGTTACTACCCTGCATGAATCTGCAGGTAGCTAACCAACCAGGTTCTACGGCTATAACTAGTAAAGCAAATGTGTATGAGATACGTAGAATAAGATCATACACAATGAAGAATAAGATCATACACAGCGTTAGCTGGCGACCCAGCCAGCTAAAGTTAGCTAGCTAACAGTACACTTGAAATGAAACCACTTTCTGTCAAAATTAGAAACAAGTAACATCTAAACATGTAGCTAGCTAGAGTATTTTACCAGTATACATCATGGTTGGGCACGCATCCTGTCTGGTGCCATGCATGGTTGCCCTTAGTTTGATGTAATCCAGACTGGTGTTTTCGCCATCTCCTTAGCTATCATACTTGAGTTCCACTGATTTCAAGACTCGGTCCTCCAAAAAGTGGAACGCATACACATAACATTAGCTAGCGAGCCAGCCAGCTAACATTAGCTAGCTAACAGTACACTTTAACTTGACAATAGGTTTATGAACATTTACTACACGATACATTTGAAAAAAAGCCGCGTTTGACACGATTACCTAGACATACTGACCAGCTCCAGTAGACAGACACGTGCTATATGGCAGACCGATCCAAACTCATCTCTCAGCATGTCCAGCCCACTCATTATCTCAGCCAATCATGGTTAGCGGGAAGGTCGCTCACTTTTTCTGTGGCTAAACCAACTAGGCTCGTAATTTATCAATTTTATTGGTATTTACAGATGGCATACACGTTTGATATTAAGGCACATGAAACTTCACATGTTCGAGAAGGCATTTCTGCCAAAAAACGCATTTTGATTAAAAAAAAATGTTTATGTTCAAACAGCTCTCCTGTGAAGTCGTGACTTGCGACATACGCCTAGCTTCCTGAATCGGGTCACAAATGATACAATGAATCATATTTTCAACCTAAGACTCATTGGCCTTGGCTCATTTTCTGTGAAGAACATGTAAAATAACACATTTTCATTGAGTGCACACTGTGCACCCCCCTACACATTTATATTACGTATATGGTGTTCTGGTCCACTGGACCCCCCTACACATTAATATTACATATGTGGTGTTCTGGTCCACTGGACCCAAGGTTAATGAAAGTGTGTAAAACTGTTTGTGTATGTGAAAACATTTAAAAATGAAACAAAAAGGCTTGCTGTGTGCCTTCACTCTGTTTTCCTCCTCCCTGGGCCTGCTGTTTCAACATAGCACCAAGAACCTGTCTGTCTGTCTCCCGCTTTTCTCGCACTCTTTACCCTTAGTAGTGTGTGATACTACACAATGTCTTGTGAGAACCTGCAAAATGTTATTACAATACATTATTTCGATTCATTATTTCAATACATTGAAAAAAAATGCAGTATTTTTCCACACTGTACCCCAGCTAGGTGCAAATTGGGGGAGGGACACAACAAATAAATAGTTGTGGCTCCTTACCACAATCAATCAGTATGGCAAAAATAATCTCTGCTCAGAGGGCCTTAGAAAATGTTTTTGCAGAGAGAGAAGTTAGTGTGGAAGGAGCGCCTTCCACTTTGCAAGGTTAAGAATTTTCAGAATATGAGGATCATGTCTCTGTCAATTCGGAGTCTGACAGTGAGTTGGAAGAAGAGGATGAGATTGACCCTCAGCCAGCCCCAGGACCAGCCAGTCAGCAAACAGCTCAACAGCAGCCTGCATGAGGAGAAATATGGATGTAAAAAAAAAATTGGGAAATTGGTCTTTTTTGATAATAGGTTTCAAACCTGCTATCAAAGCAGATGTAAACATTCTATCAATGTACTCATGTAACCAGTCTTTTTGATGCTACTAATTTTGGTTTTATCAGTTTTGCTTTTCTGTTGATAGAACACTGACATCAAAACGCTGCTGTATTGAGCTTTTGATTTTTCTTTTGTCATTGTGCCAACTCACAATAGCATCTCTGAATTCTTTATTAGATTGGAATTTTCCTTCAGCAGAAAAATGCTGACCAATTTGATCTAGATTGAAAAATTTTCCCATATTCGAGCCAAATTATTTAAAATGCTTGCGTGCTTCTTTTAGTGCCTCTATGGCTTTGCTTTATTTTTCTCCTTCTTCTCCATGGATGCCATCTCAATGGTGACTATTTCTGTGCCTCTCTCAACAGTGTCTAGGGTGCTTAGATTTCCTCATTCACGGATCTAATACACGCCATCTACTAACAATTTTCCAAGGTGATGATACCCACTTCCCCGGAGAGTACTTATAATATTTGTGCATATTAATTGGTCACAGCATCTGATACCTTGTAATAGAACCAATACTAAAGCGTCTGCCAATTTACTAGTGGAGAATATGGGAGACCTAGTGTCTTACAACAGTGTCACGCTTCATATATCACAGTTGTTGACAACACATATTACCAAAATTATTCACAGTTGTCTTCCTATTTCTACATAATCTGTCACAGTTCCCCGCCCCAATAGGGCATAAAACAAACTCTCTCCCTTTTGCTATTGCTAATACACTCGAATCATGTTCAAACAACATTTTAATATGTTTTTTGCTTTTCTAACCATGGATGAGGCTCTCCTCCAGAACTTGTAGGCAACCTTCCATCACCATCCACATTCCCACTCACTAACAATGTTTCATCTTTAAACACAGATATTCTCAGATATCTCCTATTCTCCACCATATGCACTTCCGTCCTTTGTCCTTTACATGGACTACTTCTCTACAACCTTTCGTACTAGTACACAAGCATGGCAATTTATCCATACACACACACTACTGGTTCATGGCCACCGCGGCTGGGGCTTTCGTCCCACTTACAGATCTCGCAGGGAACACCCCCACTAGGGTCCTATCCTACACAGAACCTACCCTACACTGTAGTTAGCTATGGACCTAGGGACCTGTCCTAACGGAACCTACCCTACACCATAGATCTCCCTATTGATCTCTGGACCTATCCGTACGGAACCAACCCTACACAATAGATTTACCTATGGATCTCGGGTCCTGTACTTACGGAGTTAACCCTACACCATAGATGTACGACCGGTCGTATCACAATGGGACTACTGAATAAACCGTATCCTATAATTGTTTCAGAATGAGTGGTACCAGGTGTAGGTACTGTGGCTACCTTGTTTTTGGTGCCGGCTCCTGTTTCACTGATTCGGACTCTCTAGTTAGACTGTAAATCGTAGTGAATCCTGTCATCAACGCCAACTATTAGGTTCTGAATAAACACAGTGAATAAACACTAGCCAGGTTTATTCACCCACTGGGTCCAACAGCTGGAAAGACAAAGACATGGTTCCACCAGCACAAGTATTTATACTGTCCTATTAGACGGAGCCTCCTTCTTACACATCTAGACAGCCAATACATCTCTGTTGCTAGGCAGGAACTTAGGTGGTGTGTGCGCAATAGAACTGTTCTTTGTAACTTCATCTGACCTGACCTTGGCCCACATTCCTCACCCCTCCCTAATCCACGGCTATCAAACCTTATCAGTCACTGAAACCAGACTGTTACCCTTTGGCCCTCTCCATAAGATCCATGAGATTTAACAATAACAATATACCGTTGAAGTCAGAAGTTTACATACACCTGAGCCAAATCCATTTAAACTCAGTTTTTAACAATTCCTGACATTTAATCCCAGTAAAAATGCCGTATTTTAGGTCAGTTAGGATCACCACTTTATTTTAAGAATGTGAAATGTCAGAATAATGGTTGAGAGAATGATTTATTTCAGCTTTTATTTTGTTTCATCACATTCCCAGTGGGTCAGAAGTTTACATACACTCGATTAGTATTTGGTTGCATTGCCTTTAAAATTTTTTTAACTTGGGTCAAACGTTTCGATTAGCCTTCCACAAGCTTCCCACAATAAGTTGGGTGAATTTTGGCCCATTCCTCCTGACAGAGCTGGTGTAACTGAATCAGCTTTGTAGGCCTCCTTGCTCACACACACTTTTTCCGTTCTGCCCACAAATGTTCTATAGGATTGAGGTCAGGGCTTTGTGATGGCCACTCCAATACCTTGACTTTGTTGTCTTTTAGCCATTTATCCACAACTTTGGAAGTATGCTTGGGGTCATTGTCCATTTGGAAGACCCATTTGCGACCAAGCTATAACTTCCTGACTGATGTCTTGAGATGTTGCTTCAATATATCCACATACATTTCCTACCTCATGAAGCCATCTATTTTGTCAAGTGCACCAGTCCCTCCTGCAATAAAGCACCCCCACAACATGATGCTGCCACCCCCTTGTTTCACGGTTGGGATGGTGTTCTTTGGCTTGCAAGCCTCCCCATTTTTCCTCCAAACATAACGATGGTTATTATGGCCAAACAGTTCTATTTTTGTTTCATCAGACCAGAGGACATTTCTCCAAAAAGTATGATCTTTGTCCCCATGTGTTGTCGCAAGACTGGCTTATTTATGGCGGTTATGGAGCAGTGGCTTCTTCCTTGCTGAGCGGCCTTTCAAGTTACGTTGATATAGGACTCGTTTTACTGTGGATATAGATACTTTTGTACCTGTTTCCTCCAGCATCTTCACAAGGTCCTTTGCTGTTGTTCTGGGATTGGTTTGCACTTTTTGCACCAAACTACGTTCATCTCTAGGAGACCAAACGAGGTCTTGGCTGATTTCTTTGATTTTCCTATGATGTCAAGCAGAGGCACTGAGTTTGAAGGTAGGCCTTGAAATACATTCACAAGTACACCTCCAATTGAGTCAAATGTTCTGGAATTTTCCAAGCTGTTTAAAGGCACAGTCATTTTAGATGTACTATTGTAAAATAATCCATAGTTATATCCAAACAGCGGCGTTTTGTTTGTGCGTTCAAGACACTATCCGAAAGGGTAAATAAGGGTGACGAGCATGGCGTATTTCGTGACAAAAAATGTCTAAATATTCCATTATCGTACTTCGAAGCATGTCAACCGCTGTTTAAAATCAATTTTTATGCCATTTTTCTCGTAAAAAAGCGATAATATTCCGACCGGGAAAGCTTGTATACGTACAAAGAGAGAGAAAATAAAAACATCTCGTGCCCTCGTGCACGAGCCTGAGTCTCAGAGTACTCTGACCGGCCACTCTCCAAACGCGATAATGTGTTTCAGCCTGGGGCTGCCTCGATATCATTCAGCTTTTCCCCGGGCTCTGAGAGCCTATGGGAGCCGTAGGAAGTGTCACGTTACAGCAAAGATCCTCAGTCTTCAATAAAAAGAGCCAAGATGAACAACAACTTGTCAGACAGGCCACTTCCTGTTCAGAATCTTCTCAGGTTTTTGCCTGCCATATGAGTTCTGTTATACTCACAGACACCATTCAAACAGTTTTAGAAACGTTAGGGTGTTTTCTATCCAAAGCCAATAATTATATGCATATTCTAGTTACTGGGCAGGAGTAGTAACCAGATTAAATCGGTTACGTTTTTTATCCGGCCGTGTCAATACTGCCCCCTAGCCCTAACAGGCTAACCTGCCTGGGGAGAGATGCTTACAGCTAGCTACTGCTGCATTCCTCCCGTACTACGTACAGGCCATGCTAGGGGGCAGGGATGGGCTGCTGAGAGAGAGTGTCTTTGTCTGAAATGTCACCATAGACCCTAAATAGTGCACTACTTTAGAACAGAGCCCTCTGGCTACTTGAGGCTCTGGTCAAAAGTAATGCACTACATAGGGAATATTGGTGTGCCATTTTGGACGCATCCGGAGAGAGTCATGCGCTGCACGTGAAGCCATCGCTCCACTCTGCCACTCTGCCTGTCAGACAATGGAGTCTTTGAGAGCTCAAGACCGCCATCACCTCTCCCCCCTACATTCCCCACCCCACCCTCCCTGGCCAGCAGTATTGTCAGAGTACTCCCAGGAAATCAAAATTGGTTTTGTGAATGTTCCCAGAACATTCGTTAGGTCACGGCAAATGGTCTCGTAACACAAAAACTGTCCAGTCATTGTGATGATTATAGAATATTTATATAAAACTTTCACCTGATGTTGCAAGAACGTTTCTGGAACACATTTAATCTGTTCTTTAAAGGTTCACAGAATGTTTAATTCGGCTGTAGGAAAAGCCTGGAGAGAACATTGTGGGGACATCACAAAATATATGTTCTCAAAACAAAAAAAACTGTCCAGTTGTACAGAATATCCTACAATTTTTATTTTAGGGTGAAAAAAACATTCACCTGATGTTACAAAAATGTTCCCAGAACACATTTAATCTGTTCTTTAATGGTTCCCAGAATATTTAATTAGGTTGGTGGAACATGGTGTGGACATGACAAGAGATATGTTCCAAAACACAAAAACTGCATTTGTACTGATTACTACAATGTTTCTATTAGGTTGCAAAAAATATTTGCAAGAACATTCCCAGAACCCATTTTGTATGTTCTTTAAAAGGTTCCCAGAATATTTAATGAGGCTGTGGGTACATTACAAGAGATAGGTTCCCAAAACACAAAATATGCACAGTTTTGATGACATTCATGAAATGTTTAGTTAGGTTGCACAGGACATTCCCTTAATGTTGTAAGAATGAAATAATTATGTTTTTATGATGTTCATAGCAAATGTGTTCTGGGTTTAACATAATATTGCATTGATGTTCACACAATATACATTTGATCTAATCTTTGAGGTCCTCAGAAAATGTCAAAAACATTTAGAAAAATTGCACCTAATATGACCAGAACGTTCTCAGCATACATATTAAAGCAGATTGGAATAAATCCCCATTATATTTTTCATTCATAGGACATTTAACTACACAAGCACTTCCATATTTTTCAACTTCATATATTGATAATCAGCACATGTGGGATTTGAACCTGCATTGTTATTTCCCAAGTTAGGTCTTTTATCTTCTGGGCCACCAGGGAAGCTCTTTGTTATAGTTTTTTTCCAGTATATAACCATGGTAGTATGGTCAATCAGGAATTGACAACAATAGAAAAGGTTTCCCAGAGTTGATTTCATATTCATATTGCGGCTTAGTTTAATAAAAGGGCCTCCCTGTTGGTACTTTGGTACTTTAGATAAACACATTTCCCAGAGAAGGGGCCAGGGATGGGCTTCAGGCCACTGTTTAGAGTCAGACCTAGGGCTATGGTGGTCATGAAATTTTGTCAGCTGATGATTGTCAAGCAAATGACTGCTGGTCTCACGGTGATTGATTGTTAATTAACATGAACAGATTTAGCATCTCTTGGCTTCCACACATCTACATTATAAAAAGTACATTTACTATAGCCTACACCATCACAATAAATGCATTATTTATTTAAAAGAAACATGATATGAAAAAAAATGTAGTCTCTTTCAGAAGAACAGAATAGCAGACTCTGTGTTGTCCTTACGTTAGGCACTGATCTGGCTATGCCAAATGGCTTTGGGCTAGTTCATTTAGCAGACAAGATTTGCTAAGAATTCCGTTTATATTATTTTATAGTATGAAGAATACAATTGAACATAACTGAATAAAATAGAAAGTATATTTTCTCCAAATGATTTGAGGGAGTGCACACATGCGGCTATTCTGTGTTGAGTGGTTAACAAAGAAACAGGTACTCCTATAAGCTTAAAAATGAATTGAGAGTTATTATGTAACTTTAGTTTTGATGCAAACATTATGTTTGATACAAATGTTTTGATTTTTAATACATTTTAAGGCTGCATGATGCCACTCTAATGATGATTTGAAAAAAGTCGCATGAAAGGCATGAGCTCTGCTTTGTTTTTTGCACAGGCTGCACACACTTCATCAGTCTCTCATTCACAATTTGACAAGCACTTGATAATGCCTCAAATTTCCCGGCGGCATCTCTTTTGTGTGACCATAATGTCCCCTAAAAAAAATCCATGCCTTTTGCGGCCAGTGACTGTTGTGCCCTTGGGCTGAATATATTAATTATAATTCCCTTCTCCCGGCTGCGTACTGCGAAGCACCTCTCACGCAGTACGGTATAAACGCGAATTATTCAAAATGCAATCAATTAGCGGGAAAACACCATTCGCAAAAGTGACCACAAATGCGATTATGCATGTAATGCGTTTATTATAAATGTGTAATTTTATGGTGAAAATGATCTTCCCCAAATTATAAAAAAAATCCCGCTGCATGTGTACTATCGGCTAGGCTACATGAGGTGTGCGACTATGATTTGAAAAAAGGCATGCACTGTTTCTTGCCTTACTGCACATAAGCTGGGCATCGTTCACAAGTGATAATATATAATTCACAAGTGATATGCTAATATTGTCACACATCAGACTATTCTTGATTTAATCTTGCCTACATCTACTCAGTAATATATGTGTGATTTTAAATTTTTATTTAGAATGGACAACTTTCATGCCCCTTTCTCAAAACAGAGGAAGGGGAAGAAACACATGTCATCTATGCACTTAAATAGCGAATAGAGGACACTTTTCCCATGGTTAATTTTCATGCCAGCCAGGTAGGCTATACCCCGTTGTAAAGTAGGACAGTTGAGAAATAAATATAGTAGGCGTAGCCTATAGAAAGCTGATGGGAGCCTCCTCTTTTTAATAGAGGCCGTCACTGTTATCTCATGCAATTGCATAGCCTATAGAAATAATGCGCAGCATGAGCTCATGTGCTCTCACTATGTGTTTGAGTAGATTTTTGATTACATTTGCATTGAGGTCGGCGTGATTAGAGGGACAATAGAGTGCTGCGTACCAGGCAGTTAGCAAGTTTGGTAGGCTACTAATGACCATCAGCAGCATCAGAGCTTGGAGAAGCCTAACTACCGTGACTAAATGGCCACGTGGAATTTGACTGCCGTCATGACTTGTGACCCCTGATGTGGCGGTAATACGGTCACCGTATGTCACGTCAGTATGAATGATTCGGGATTCGTAATAGGGTTTTTTATTTCTTACCCAAATTACAGCGTGCCATGTAAAGGCACGGGGACGAAGACCAAACAAACACTATACAAAACAAAGGGTAGAAACCCAAAACAAAAGAGCGAGGAGTACTTCGAATAAATAACACAAGCGCCCAATGATTAACCCACGGGACGAGACCCGTAATCATCTGCGCAATCCACAATGGCACGAAAGCCAAAACACACAGCACAGGTACTCACACGCACCAATGGACATAGTAACAATAATCAACAGCACCATGGTGAACAAAGGGCACATATAGACAAATAAAATCAGTGGGAATAAGGGACAGGTGTGCGCAATGAAAGTTCAAGAGGGATCCATGACACCATAAGAGCCCTAGTCAGACCCACAGAGAGAGAGAGAGAGAGAGAGAGAGAGAGAGAGAGAGAGAGAGAGAGAGAGAGAGAGAGAGAGAGAGAGAGAGAGAGAGAGAGAGGCACAATCATCACCTGTCTAGTTTACACTAAAATTACTATTGAATTGTGTTTTCTGATGCTGTAGTTATGTAGTGTATGCATGTGTGAGCTTGTGTGTTTGTGTGTTGGCGTGTGTGTTCCCCCCTCCTTTATCCCAGCCCTCCTCCTCATCCCCTCAGCGCAGCAACCACTAGTCGTGTAAACAGACAGTGCTCCAGAGGAATGCTGGACTCTGTGACCTCACGCCATGCACTGCTACAGTGCAATGGATTCAGCTGTACAAAGGCCCCCCCATGCTGTGCTCTCCAGCCTCGAGCTGAGTCCTCCACCCCGCCGCTGCCCGCCCGCCCGCCATCCCAGAGCAGAGGCCCCTCAAGGCAGAAAGAAAACACACCTACTTCATCCAACACCGCCGACACACACATGCACACAAACACATGCACACAAGGGAACACACACACACACACTGTTCCCTCCCTCCCTCAACGCAGCTGTCAGAGCAGCTACATCACTAGTTCCTGAGTCTAAAATTTTTCTTCTTACCCTCACCCTATGCCCTGCTAGACTTATAGAAGTAGCCTGTACTGTACCAAGACCAGTAGATGTACCATAGCAACTTTAAAACATCTATAGAAGTAGCATAACTACTTTAAAACAAATATAGAAGTACCCTAATTACTTTAAAAACACCTGTAGACGTACCCTAACTATTATAAAACACCTATTGAAGTACCCTAAATACATTGAAACACCTATAGAAGTACCCGAACTACTTTAAAACAGCTATAGAAGTACCCGAACAACAATTAAACCACCTATAGAAGTACCCTAACGAAATTAAAACACCTATAGAAGTACCGCAACTACATTAAAACACGTATAGGTGTACCCTAAATACTTTCAATAAAAACTGTAGAAGTACCCTAACTACATTATAACACGTATAGAAGAACCCTAACTACATTAAAACCCCAACAGAAGTAGCCTAACTCCTTTAAAACACCTATAGAAGGACCCTAACTACTTTAAAACACCTATAGAAGTAGCCTGTGCTGTACCAAGACCAGTAGAAGTACCATAACTACTTTAAAACATCTGTAGAAGTAGCCTAAACACTTTGAAACACCTATAGAAGTAGCGTAACTACTTGAAACCCCTATAGAAGTACCCTAACTACTTTAAAACACCTATAGAAGTACCATAACTACATTAAAAAACACCTATAGAAGTACCCTAAGTACATTAAAACACATATAGGTGTACCCTAAATATTTTTTTCAAACTATAGAAGTACCCTAACTACAATAAAACACCTATAGAAGAACCATACCTACATCAAAACACCGATAGAAGTAGCCAAACTATTTTATAAACACCTATAGAAGGACCCTAACTACTTTAAAACATCTATAGAAGTAGCCCGACTACATTGAAACACCTATAGAAGTAGCCTGTACTGTACCAAGACCAGTAGAAGTACCATAACAACATTAAAACACCTATAGAAGTTACCCAACTACATTAAAACACCTATAGAAGTAGCCTAACTACATTAAAAACACATATAGGGGTACCCTAAATACTTTTTTTTAAAGACTAGAAGATCCCTAACTTCATTTAAACACCTATCGAAGTACCCTAACTACATTAAAACACCTATCGAAGTACCCTAACTACATTAAAACACCTATAGAAGTACCCTAACTACTTTTAAACACATCCAAAAGTAGCCTAACTACTTTAAAACACCTATAGAAGTAGCCAGTACTGTACCAAGACCAATAATATTACCATAACTGCTTTAAAACACCTATAGAAGTACCATAACTACATTAACACACGTATAGGGGTACCCTAAATACTTTTTTAAAAGACTATAGAAGATCCCTAACTTCATTAAAACACCTATAGAAGTACCCTAACTACTTTAAAACACCTATAGTGGTGGCCTGTACTGTACCAAGACCAGTAGAATTACCATAACTACTTTAAAACACCTATAGAAGTACCCTAACTACTATAAATCACCTATAGAAGTAGCCTAACTACTTTAAAACACCTGTAGAAGTAGCTTAAATACTTTGAAACACCTAAAGAAGTAGCCTATGTGGCAAACCTCTTCAAAGTTAGGAGCGTTTGTCACAAATTAAGTGGGAAACTGTCACCAAAGTCAGCCCAGAATGAAAGTTATTTCGAACATGACAGTACCTGTGTGTTTGTTTCGCTGTCCTGGTCCACCCAGGCCACAGGTAAGGTCAAGGATAGCAGGGATCGGTGCACAAATCTGGTTCTCGGTAGGTCCAGGTCTAAACGCCAACAGGTAAGTCCAAAACAGTCCAGCTCATACACGGTAAATCCAGCCAATGTAGATTGTCTCTTTCCCTATGGTTCATAGATCTCTCTCTCTCTCTCTCTCTCTCTCTCTCTCTCTCTCTCTCTCTCTCTCTCTCTCTCTCTCTCTCTCTCTCTCTCTCTCTCTCTCTCTCTCTCTCTCTCTCTCTCTCTCTCTCTCTCTCTCTCTCTCTCTCTCTCTCTGTATCTCTCTCTCTCTCTCTCTCTCTCTCTCTCTCTCTCTCTCTCTCTCTCTCCTCCTGGTTTTTCTTGACCTTTTATCTGTGGGTCGGCTCCACCTTCTGAGGGTTACCCTTGCTTCTGGGAATTGTCGGCCATTTTGTGATCTGTAGTTCTGATCGGGGTGGCCATTTTAGTGATCGGGCAGAGCCCTTTTATTAGTTCTGCCCTCACATATCTGCCATTTATCACTCGACCCCCTTCTTTGCCACACCTAACTACTATAAAACACCTATAGAAGTAGCCTAACTACTTTAAAACACCTATAGAAGTAGCCTAACTACTATACATCACATATAGAAGTAGCCTAACTACTTGAAACCCCTATAGAAGTACCCTAACTACATTAAACACCAATAGAAGTAGCCTAACTACTTTAAAATACCTATAGAAGTACCCTAACTACATTAAAACACCTATTGAAGTAGCCTAACTACTTTAAAATACCTATAGAAGTACCCTAACTACATTAAAACACCTATAGAAGTAGCCTAACTACTTTAAAACAAATATAGAAGTACCCTAACTACTTTACAACACCTATAGAAGTAGCCTGTACTGTACCAAGACCAGTAGAATTACCATAACTACTTTAAAACACCTATAGAAGTAACCTAACTACTTTAAAACATCTATAGAAGTACCATAACTACATTAAAACACCTATAGAAGTAGCCTAACTACTTTAAAACAAATATAGAAGTACCCTAACTACTTTAAAACACCTATAGAAGTAGCCTGTACTGTACCAAGACCAGTAGAATTACCATAACTACTTTAAAACACCTATCGAAGTAACCTAACTACTTTAAAACACCTATAGAAGTACCATAACTACATTAAAACACGTATAGGGGTACGCTAAATACTTTTTTTAAAGACTATAGAAGTACCCTAACTTCATTAAAGCACCTATTGAAGTACCCTAACTACATTAAAACTCCTATAGAAGAACCCTAACTACTTTAAAACACATATAGAAGTAGTCTATACTGTGCCAAGACCAGTAGATGTACCATAACAACTTTAAAACACCTCTAGAAGTACCATAACTACTTAAAAACACCGATAGAAGTAGACTAACTATTTTAAAACACATATAGTAGTAGCCTGACTACTATAAAACACCTATAGAAGTTCCATAACTACTTTAAAAAACTGTAGAAGGTCCCTAACTACTTTAAAACACCTATAGAAGTACCCTAAATGTTTGTTATTAAAACTGTGTTCATGGGTACAGATTTTTGTGACAAACAATCGCTAGTAGACACCTGAGACAGTGGTGCAGAAGTAAAAATAGAGATGGTAGGTCTATGTTCCTTCACTGGGAAATGGAGGACGGTTCAGAAATTGGTTGTTGTTGATCAGATCCTAACTAGAGAGAGGTGTTGCACATTGCTGCAATTGTTCTGCTAATAACTTTTTAGCACACTCTAACCAGACCTGTCACTGCATTCTGTTTCAAACCCTCCCCTACTTCTTTTGAGTAGTTAGTGGTGTGTTGTGATATTTCCGTGCTGTAAATAGTACTGGTCTCTACCTGCACTGCATACTGTCAGACGAATGTTTGACTTTGTTACCATCACCGTTGAGAGAGCGAGAGAGAGTTCAATTATTCCCTGTCTGGTTTCATTACCTGACCTGTCTTGACACTTTAGTATTCTGTCATTGCAACTGTTTTATCTCCTTAGTTTATCTTAGTCTACTTGTTTTTCTTTTCTTTCCTACACAAATATGTACTTATCAATAGACAATGCTTTCTCTCCATGTGTTGACGTGAGGTAACTGTTCATTTCATCCTTATACCTTTACAATTAGCATTGTGTGGTATGTTGTTTTTACATAATGGGACAAAAAGAAGAATGCGGTTTGATGAGCTTGAGGAAAGGTGAAGATAAGAGAAGTCTTTATAGAGATGGGTGAGAGGAGAGACATTAGAGAGTGCAAGTGTAGAGTTCATTACAAAGTTATGATATTTAGAGGTGTTTGCTGAATGAGAGCTATGTGTGATTTATTGGAATATCTTGTAATATTATTGTCTTGTTATATTGTTTATTAAAAGAGAGTTTTGTGTCTGAGAGGAGGATTGGACATAGTGGAAAGACACTGCCCTCTACTGGTGTTTGGCCCTTGTACAGGTCAATCAATCAATCACATTTATTTATAAAGCCCTTTTTACATCACCTGATGTCACAAAGCGCTGTACAGTAACCCAGCCTAAAACTCCAAACAGCAAGCAATGCAGATGTAGAAGCACGGTGTCTAGGAAAAACTCCCTAGAATGGCCAGAACCTAGGAAGAAACCTAGAGAGGAACCAGGCTCTGAGGAGTGGCAAGTCCTCTTCTGGCTGTGCCGGGTGGAGATTATAACAGAACATGGCCAAGATGTTCAAATGTTCAGAGATGACCAGCAGGGTCAGATAATAATAATCCCAGTGGTTGTAGAGGGTGCAGCAGGTCAGCAACTCAGGAGAAAATGTCATTTGGCTTTTCATAGCCAATCATTCAGAGTTAGACAGCAGGTGAGTTAGAGACAGCAGGTGCGGTAGAGAGAGAGTCCAAAACAGCAGGTCCTGGACAAGGTAGCAAGTCCAGTGAACAGGTCATGGTTCCATAGCCGCAGGCAGAACAGTGGAAACTGGAGCAGCAGCACAACCAGGTGGACTGGGGAGCAGCAAGGTCCTATTGCTCAGGTCCTGAGAGAGAGAGAGAGAGAGAGAGAGAGAGAGAGAGAGAGAGAGAGATTCACACAGGACACCAGATAAGACATGAGAAATACTCCAGATATAACAGACTGACCCTAGCCTCCCAACACAAACTATTGCAGCATAAATACTGGAGGCTGAGACAGGAGGGGTCGGGAGACACTTTGGCCCTGTACAACAATACCCCCGGACAGGGCCAAACAGGCAGGATATAACCCCACCCACCTTTCCAAAGTACAGCCTCCACACCACTAGAGGGATATCTTCACCCACCAACCTACTACCCTGAGACAAGGCCGAGTAAAGCCCCGAAGACCTGCCCCACCCCACGAGCCTGAGGGGGGCGCCAACCCAGACAGGAAGATCACGTCAGTGACTCAACCCACTCAAGTGATGCACACCTCCTAGTTACAGCATGGAAGAGCACAAGTAAGCCAGTGACTCAGACTTAGAGGCAGAGAATCCCAGTGGAGAGAGGGGAACGGGCCAGGAAGAGACAGTTTGTCGCTCCAGTGCCTTTCCGTTCACCCTCACACCCCTGGGCCAGACTACACTCAATCATAGGACCTACTGAAGAGATGAGTCTTCAATAAAGACTTAAAGGTTGAGACCGAGTCCGCGTCTCTCGCATTGATAGGCAGACCATTCCATAAAAATCAAGCTCTATAGGAGAAAGCCCTGCATCCATCTGTTTGCTTAGAAATTCTAGGGACTGTAAGGAGGCCTGTGTCTTGTGACCATAGCGTACGTGTAGGTATGTACGGCAGGACCAAATCGGAAAGATAGGTGGGACCAATCCAATGTAATGCTTTGTAGGTTAGAAGTAAAACCTTGAAATCAGCCCTTGCCTTAACAGGACGCCAGTGTAGAGAGGCTAGCAATGGAGTAGAATGATCACGTTTTTTTGGTTCAAGTCAAGATTCTAGCAGCTGTGTTTAGCACTAACTGAAGTTTATTTAGTGCTTTATACGGGTAGCAGGAAAGTAGAGCATTGCAGTAGTCTAATCTAGTAGTGACCAAAGCATGGATGAATTTTTCTGCATAATTTTTGACAGTTTCTGATTTTTGCAATGTTACGTAGATGGAAAAAAGCTGTCCTTGAAATATTTGTAATATGTTCGTCAAAAGAGAGATCAGGGTCCAGAGTAACACCGAGGTACTTCAAAGTTTTATTTGAGATGACTGTACAATCATCAAGATTAATTGTCAGATCCAACAGAAAATGTCTTTGTTTCTTGGGACCTAGAACTAGCATCTCTGTTTTGTCTGAGTTTAAAAGTAAAACATTTGACGCCAATCACTTCCTCATGTCTGAAACACAGGCTTCCAGGGAGGGCAATTTTGGGGCTTTACCATGTTTCATCGAAATGTACAGCTGTGTATTGTCCGCATAGTGAAAGTTAACATTATCACCGAGAGGTAAAATATATAGTGTAAACAATAGTGGTCCTTAATCAGAACCTTGAGGAACACCAACATTTACAGTTGATTTGCCAGAAGACAAACCATCCACAGAGACAAACTGATATCTTTCCGATAGATAAGATCTAAACCAGGCCAGAACTTGTCCGTGTAGACCAATTTGGGTTTCCAATCTCTCCAAAAGAATGTGGTGATCGATGGTATCAAAAGCAGCACTAAGTTCTAGGAGCACAAGGACAGATTCAGAGCCTCGGTCTGATGCCATTAACCTCTTGGGGCTAGGTGGGACGCTAGCGTGCCACCCGTGGTGCACTCCATCAACAGCAGGTGCATTTCAAGAGCGGCAAATTTGAATCCAAATAAATGTCAAAATTCAAATTTTTCAGAAATACAACTATGTTACACCATTTGAAAGATAAACATCTCCTTAATCTAACCACGTTTTACGATTTCAAAAAGGTTTTACGGCGAAAGCATAAATTTAGAGTATGTTAGGACAGTACATTTACAAGAGTTGTGTGTAATGTTTTGTCAAGTCAAAGACAGGGTCACCAAAACCATAAAACCAGCTAAAATGATGCACTAACCTTTTACAATCTCCATCAGATGACACTCCTAGGACATTATGTTAGACAATGCATGCATTTTTAGTTCTATCAAGTTCATATTTATATCCAAAAACAGCGTTTTACTATGGCATTGATGTTGAGGAAATCGTTTCCCTCCAATAACCGGCAGTCAAGTCAGCGTCACAAATTAAATAATTAAAATTAGAAAACATTGGTAAAATATTATATTGTCATTTAAAGAATTATAGATTTACATCTTTTGAACGCAATCAACTTGCCAGATTTAAAAATAACCTTACTGGGAAATCACACTTTGCAATAATCTGAGCACTGCGCCCAGAAAAATACGCGTTGCGATACAGACTAGACGTCATGTTGGGGAGATCTAAAATCGAAAATACTATGTAAATAATCCATTACCTTTGATTCTCTTCATCAGATGTCACTTCCAGGTATCACAGGTCCATAACGAATGTAGTTTTGTTCAAAAAAGCTCATCATTTATGTCCAAAAATCTCCGTCTCGTTAGCACATGATGTAAGCCAGCCGGACTTCTCGTCATGAACGAGGGGAAAAAATATATTTCCGTTCGTTCAAACATGTCAAACGTTGTATAGCATAAATCATTAGGGCCTTTTTTAACCAGAACATGAATAATATTCAAGGTGGACGAATGCATACTCTTTTATAACGTATTGGAACGAGGGTACCCAACATGAACTAGCGCGCCAGGTGTCTAATGGGACATCAACGTTCCATGGCTCTTGTTCGGTCAGATCTCCCTCCAGAAGACTCAAAACACTTTGTAAAGGCTGGTGACATCTAGTGGAAGCAATAGGAAGTGCCAAAATATTCCTAAACCCCTGTGTTTTTCAATGGGATAGGTTTAAAGTCAATACAACACATCAGGTATCCACTTCCTGTCAGAAAATGTCTCAGGGTTTTGCCTGCCAAATGAGTTCTGTTATAAGGTCATTTACCACCTTCACAAGTGCAGACTGAACCAGACTGAAGCATTTCATATACATTGTTTGTCTTCAGGAAGGCAGTTAGTTTCTGCGCAACAGCTTTTTCAAAAAATGTGGAGAGGAGTGGGAGATTCGATATAGGCCAATAATTTTTTATATTTTCTGGGTCAAGGTTTGGAATTTTCACGATAGCCTTTATTACTGCCACTTTTAGTGAGTTTGGTACACATCCGGTGGATAGAGAGCCGTTTATTATGGTCAACATAGGAGGGCCAAGCACAGGAAGAAGCTCTTTCAGTAGTTTAGTTGGAATAGGGTCCAGTATGCAGCTTGAAGGTTTAGAGGCCATGATTATTTTCATCAATGTGTCAATAGATATAGTATTAAAAAACTTAGGTCCTGATCCTAGGTCCTGGCAGTGTTGTGCAGATTCAGGACAACTGAGACTTGGATAAATACGTAGATTTCAAGAGCAGTCCATAATTTGCTTTCTAATGATCATGATCTTTTCGTCAAAGAAGTTCATGAATTTATCACTGCTGAAGTGAAAGCCATTCTATCTAGGAATCTTTGGGTTGTCCGAGAATTTGTAGCGTGGCTTTTGATGATCCTTGGTTGGGGTCTGAGCAGATTATTTGTTGCGATTGCAAAAGTAATAAAATGGTGGTCCGATAGTCCAGGATTATGAGGAAAAACATGAAGATCCACAATATTTATTCCACGGGACAAAACTAGGTCCAGAGTATGACTGTGGCAGTGAGTAGGTTCGGAGACATGTTGGAGAAAATCCACTAAGTCGTTGATGGCTGTGAAAGCATTCTGGAGTGTAAAAAATGGAGTGGGTCTGTGGACTTTCCATGTGAATATTGAAGTCACCAGAAATGTGAATATTATCTGCCATGACTACAAGGTCCGATAGGAATTCAGTGAGGAACGCTATATACGGCCCAGGAGACCTGTAAACAGTGCTATAAAAAGTTATTGATTAGGCTGCATATAATTCATAACTAGAAGCTCAAAAGACAAAAACGCAGTCATTTTTTTTGTAAATTTGCTATCGTAAATGTTAGCAACACCTCCGCCTTTGCGGGATGCGCGGGGGATATGGTCACTAGTGTAACCAGGAGGAGATGCCTCATTTAACAAAGTAAATTCATCAGGCTTAATTAGTCAGGCCAATCACATCAAGATTATGATCAGTGATTAGTTAATTGACTATAACTGCCTTAGAAGTGAGGGATCTAACATTAAGTACCCCTATTTTGAGATGTGAGATATCACAATCTCTTTCAATAAAGACAGGAATGGAGGAGGTCTTTATTCCAGAGATTGCTAAAGCGAACACCGCCATGTTTAGTTTTACCCAACCTAGATCAAGTCACAGACACGGTCTCAATGGGGAAAGCTGAGCTGACTACACTGACTTTGCTAGTGGCAGACTCCACTAAGCTGGCAGGGTGGCTAACAGCCTGCTGCCTGGCCTGCACTGTGTCTCATTGTGGAGCTAGAGGAGTTAGAGCCCTGTCTATGTTCATAGATAAAATGAGAGCACCCCTCCAGCTAGGATGGAGACCGTCACTCCTCAGCAGGCCTGTTTGTGGGTGAGTCCCAGAAAGAGGGCCAATTATCTACAAATTCTATATTTTGGGAGGGGCAGAAAACAGTTTTCAACCAGCGATTCAGTTACTTTCTAGCTGATTTACACACTGAAGCTATGTTGCACTTGGTGACCTCTGACTGTTTCATCCTAACATCGTTGGTGCCGACGTGGATAACAATATCCCTATGCTTTCTACACTCGCCAGTTTTAGCCAGTTTTAGCCTTAGCCAGCACCATTTTAAGATTATGCTTAACTTCTTTGGGATAGGGGCCAGTATTTTCACGGCCGGATAAAAAACGTACCCGATTTAATCTGGTTACTACTCCTGCCCAGAAACTAGAATATGCATATAATATTATTAGTAGATTTGGATAGAAAACACTCTAAAGTTTCTAAAACTGTTTGAATGGTGTCTGTGAGTATAACAGAACTCATATGGCAGGCCAAAACCTGAGAAGATTCCATACAGGAAGTGCCCTGTCTGACAATTTGTTGTCCTTCTGTTGCATCTCTATCAAAAATACAGCATCTGTGCTGTAACAGCTTCGGCTGGTGGAGGTCGTGTAGAACCATAAAGCGTCCTGTGTGAAAAAGTTGAATGAAAAAAGTAGAGCGAGGGAAAAATAAAACATAAAACGGTAATTAAAAAGTAAAAACCGTGAAGTTGGCAGGTAGCAAAGAAACATTAGCAACAAACCGCACAGCAGCACAAAAACAAGTCTACAAGTTGTGGAAATGAGGAGAGAGATGGGGAGGGGGAGACAGATGGGGGGAGGCACAGAGACAGAGGGAGATAGAGTGAGACAGGGAGGATGGAGGCGGGGAGGGAGAGTGAGACAGGGAGGATGGAGGCGGGGAGGGAGAGTGAGACAGGGAGGATGGAGGCGGGGAGGGAGAGTGAGACAGGGAGGATGGAGGCGGGGAGGGAGAGTGAGACAGGGAGGATGGAGGCGGGGAGGGAGAGTGAGACAGGGAGGATGGAGGTGGGGAGGGAGAGAGAGAGACGGGAGGGAGAGAAACAGGAAGGGGGAGAAACAGGGAGAGGGAGACAGGGAGGGAGGGAGTGAGACGGAGAGGCAGAGAAAAAGTTTGAAGTTTTAGCTTAGGGACCTTTGGATTTCCTTTTCCGCATATTGCATTCCTTTTCTAACTTGATAATAATGTTATGAGTTCAAACACCTCTCTGTCTGTGTGGCACACAAACACACACACAAACATACTCACAAACACACAGAATCACACTTACCCCTGTGTCTGAGGAGGGAGAGAGTTCTGTCTGGTGCCATAGCAACCAATGCGGATATCCATCAGGAGGAAAGAGAAAGAGAGAGAAAAAGGAATTGGCAATGACAGAATGACAGGAACCTAATGAGATAGAGAGGTGAGAGAGAAACAAAGAGACAGACTCATAAAGGCACACACACACACACACACACACACACACACACACACACACACACACACACACACATACACACACACACACACACAGGAACGAGATGAAATGAGGAAATTGAGGGCATCTGAGGACACAGAGAAAGGGTGATAGAGCGAACGAGAGAGAGAGAGAGAGAGAGAGAGAGAGGGCAGACCGAAGAGTAAGAGCAAACATAGAGATGAAAGAGCGACAGCGACAAAGGGAGGAAGGGAGGGAAAGAAACAGAGAGAGATAGAGAGGCTGCTCAGCCTCTCCTAGACACAGATTTTTTTTCTGTCCTCATGACTGTGCTGTTCAGTAAACTACAGGCTACTGTGAACTCAGACACTGCATGACTGGGGGGTCTACTGCACCCTAATATACTGTACCTCTCGCCCCGCTATTAGACTAGGGTAGGGTCTGAGCATTGAGGCTGTGAACTCAGAAAGACAATCAGACACTGCAGCAGCACTCTCATTGTGCATCACCCAGACAAGGTCCCATTTACATAAATTGTCTCAGAGTATGAGTGCTGATCTAGGATCAGGTCCCCCTGTCCATATAATCTTGTTTATTATAATCTGAAAGGGATACCTGATCCTACATCAGCACTCCTACTCTGAGAAGCGTTACAAATATGGGACCAGGCACAGTTGCAATATAGCTTCAGTTCACACTACATTCATTTCTGCATCCCAGAACTACAATCTTGGGTAATTTGATGCTTGTAGTCTGTCCATGAGAGACTAACACAACATCAACTACATAATGTGGTCTGAGCAGTATTATAAACCAGCTAGCCTTGCAACAAACAGACACTGTACTATAGATATGCTTACAGTTGTGTTATTCTTGATTATGTAGTCCTGTGCTTGAATCTGTTCTTCCGATTGGGTAAAAATTCCCCTCTGAACCACCCTGTATCACCCATGGAATTACATATTAGAACTCTAGAATTGACATTGGGGTCCTAGTAACATGCATGAAAATCCATCCATCTTGGTAAAGGAAGTCTTTATAGAGAAGGGAGGGAGGAGAGACGTTTGAGTGCAGGTGAAGAGTTCATTATAAAGTTATGATATTTAGAGGTGTTTGCTGAATGAGAGCTATATGTGATCTTTTGGAAAATCTTGTAATATTATTTTCTTGTTATATTGTATCTTAAAAGAGAGCTATGTATCCGAGGGGAGGATCGGACATAGTGGAAAGACACTGCCCTCTACTGGAGTTTGGCCCCTGTACATGTGAGAGGAGTGAGATGGGGAGGGGGAGACAGATGGGGAGAGGCAAAGAGACAGGGGAAAAAGAGAGAGACTGGCAGGGAGATGGGCGATAGACATAAAATGTGACTCACCACCTGGAGTTGGTCTTCAAAATGGTATAACATACACTGCATTTTTGAGGAACAATGGGAAAGTAATTCTGCTTTGAAAGTTGATCAACTTGTAAACTCACTTTTGAGAAAAACGCCTTTGAATGTTTTGGTATTTAGTGAAGAGTTCTTCTTTATCTACACCCATTGAGCAACGTTCACACCCTCTTAAGCTTTAGCTCCACCCATCTCGTTTTGCTCTCGGAGCGTTCAGAGCACACACTTGACGCGCTGGCCAATGATTTGTTTACCTATGGATAACATGAAAACAGCCTAACCAGCTCTGCTGACAACAACTTCATTACACTTTTTTGCAGATGTTTACTGACACCGGTCATATTCAACGGGTGTTGTACACTTTAGCTTTAGACAAGTAGCTAGCTAGCTAGGTAAACAATGAACCTAGCTTAGTAAACTATGTCTTAGATCACACACGTCATGTAACGTTAGCTAACGAGCCAGCCAGCTAATGTTAGCTAGTTAAAAAACAGTGAACGTAGTGCCAAATCATTTCATTACTACCCTGCATGAATCTGCTGGGAGCTAACCAACCAGGTTTAATGTTAGCTAGCTAACATTAGCCCCTAACTCGAAAAGAAACGGGTCTGAGATACAAATAATAACGTCATACACGTAACGTTAGCTAGGGAGCCAGCTAGCTAACACTACACTTGAGCTTGAAATGAAACCACTTTATGTCAAAAATAGAAACGTGTAATATCTGAATATGTAGCTAGCTAGACTATCTTACCTGTATACATCATCATGCATGATGGTGCGTCTCCCGGTCATGGATGCCATGCCACGGATGCCCTTAGTTTGAAGATGTAATCCAGAGACAGTTGTTCTCTTTATCTCTTTAGCTATCATACTCTAATTCCACTGATTTCAAAACTTGATCCTCCAGAAAGTGGAGAGCAACATGTAGGCAGCTCCATTACACAATGCATATAAAAAATCTGCGTTCAACAGGATTACCAACACAGACTGACCAGCTCAAATAGACAGAAGCCTTGTATAGACCAATCCGAACTCTTCTCTCGGCACGTCCAGCCCACTCATTATCTCAGCCAATCATGGCTAGTGGGAAGGTTGCTGACTTTTTCTGTGGCCTAACCAATAAGGCTCATAAGTGAACAATTGAATTTGTATTTACAGATGGCATACACGTTTGTTATTAAGGCACATGAAAGTTCATGTGTTCCAGAAGGCATTTCTGCCAAAAAACACATTTTGATATAAAACTTTTTTTTTAAATGTTCAAATGGCTCTCCTTCGAAGTCGTGACTTGCGACATATGCCTAGTTTCCTGAAACGGGTCACAAATATTGTGTTAAACAATGCATTTGTAGATCTATCTTCACAGTATGTTTAGCTAGCTTGCCAGGCGGTTTTAGTGGAATTATTCCTTTAAATCTTTTGTCATTACCCACATCGACACTACCTCTATCAGAAGACACTACTCAGACAACACCTAGTGTAGCCTCTAACCTCCCCACTTTGTCTTGTGCTCTGTAGGTGGCTGAGTCAACCTTTGTCTTATTAATGAGAAGATGGAGATGGTCTATGTTCAGTGGTCTTTATTGTAAGTGTTCTCTCTGTTTTTCCTTAGGGTTACAAAAGGAGTGTATATTACAGAAAAATGTCAAAGTCTACCAGTAAACTACCAGAATTGTGGTAACTTTCAGGAATTTTATGGGATTTATCACAAGACCTCTAGTGATCTTTTTGGGTACTTCAGATTATCACAGTTGTCTGTAATTATCTCTGGCCCTCTGTGTGGCCTTATCACATGTAAAATATATAAAATAATAAAATGAAATGATACAAAAAATAGAATAACAAAGTTGTAAAAGATTATCCTAAATTTTACCCATCACTTAGTGAATGCCATTGCTGTTTAATATGAGGGCTTCAGCATGAAATATCCTTTATATTTGTATACACTTTTTTTAATGGTTATGTCAGTATGTCTTTTTTGTAAATGTTTTGATGCCAAACTGGTGGCAGTTGTGAAAAAAGTCAAGAGTTGGAAGATTTATAGAGTTCATTGAAAAGAATGCCATTGTTGATTAGATGATTTTCTCATTAATGATGCTATTTTCTTTTTTCAACCTCATGGTCTATCCACGAGAAACTCATGGACAATATGGACACATATACAGTATACAAAAAGGAATAGTTTATATCAATGAAAATATTTGTTTAAGTTATTGAAGTATAAAATATGGAATCTATTGTAAGATTGCCAAAGATGACCGGTTAATTACCAAAATGAACGCAAATTCCAGTAACTTCAACTCAAATTACCACTGGTATTGCAACCCTAATTGTTCCCTAACAATTCTGGTCTGCAGGTGGCAGTCACAGCCCCAATTCCTGCAGCTGTGGCCTGTTTTAGTCTGTGTTGCATTCAGCACTACCAGCAGGTGTTGAAAAATATCTCATCAGTTTCTATATCCCCCATCCCCCTATCCCTACTCAACACATGATGCAGCAGAATGTTGGATGCTCGAGATGTGAGTTGGAGAGGAAATAGTCAAATAACAAATGGCAAAAGGGAGCGGTTTTATGGCACACACATGCATACACACATAAGCATGTATATGCACACACACACACACACACACACACACCACGACGACACACACACATGCATACGCGCATAAGCATGTACATGCACACACACACACCACGAAGACACACACACATGCATACGCGCATAAGCATGTACATGCACACACACGACGACACACACACATGCATACGCGCATAAGCATGTACATGTACATGCACACACAGCACGACAACACACACACATGCGTGATGTGGCAGGTGCTCTGAATCATGCCAACCCTCTTCAGTCAGACAACCAGGACTCTGAGTCACCTCACCATACAGGCCACACTGCAGCGTCAGAAGTATGTGTCTATATGTGTGCATTCGGGAAAAGTATTCAGACCCCTTCCTTTTTTCCACATTTTGTTAGGTTACAGCCTTATTCTAAAATTGACTAAATACAAAAATGTTCCTCATCAATCTACAGACAATACCCCATAATGACAACGTGAAAACAGGTTTGTACAAATGTATAAAAATGTAACACAGAAATACCTTATTTAAATAAGTATTATTGCTATGAGACTCGAAATTGAGCTCAGGTGATTTGGAAAGCACACGCCTGTCTATATAAGGTCCCACTGTTGACAGTGCATGTCAGAGCAAAAACCAATCAATGAGTTCAAAGGAATTGTCCGTAGAGGTTCGAGACAGGATTGTGTCGAGGCACAGATCTGGGGAAGGGTACCAAAACATTTGTGAAGCATTGAAAGTCCCACAGTGGCCTTCATCATTGTTAATTGGAAGAATTTTAGAACCACCAAGACTCTTCCAAGAGCTGGCTGCCCGACCAAACTGGGGAGAAGGGCCTTGGTCAGAGAGGTGACCAAGAACCCGATGGTCACTCTGACAAAGCTCCAGAGTTCCTTTGTGGAGATGGGAGAACCTTTCAGAAGGACAACCATCTCTGCAGCACTCCGCCAATCAGGCCTTTATGGTAGAGTGGCCAGACGGAAGCCACTCCTCAGTAAAAGGAACATGACAGCTCGCCTGGAGTTTGCCTAAAGGCAACTAAAGGACTCAGACCATGAGGAACAAGATTATCTGGTCTGATGAAACTAATATTGAACTCTTTGGCCTGAATGCCAAGTGTCAGGAAACCTAGCACCCTCCTTATGGTGAAGCATGTTGGTGAAGGAATCATTCTGTGGGGTTGTTCTTCAGCGGCAGGGACTGGGAGACTAGTCTGGATCGAGGGAAAGATGAAGGGACAAAATGCAGAGATCCTTGATGAAAACCTGCTCCAGAGCACTCAGGACCCCAAACTGGGGCGAAGGTTCACCTTCCAACAGGACAATGACCCTAAGCACACAGCCAAGACAATCAAGGATTGGCTTCAGGACAAATCAAATCAAAGTTGATTTGTCACGTGCGCCGAATACAACAGTGAAATGCTTACTTACAGGCTCTAACCAATAGTGCAAAAAAGGTGTTAGGTGAACAATAGGTAAGTAAAGAAATAAAACAACAGTAAAAAGACAGTGAAAAATACCAGTAGCTATGTTATATACAGTAGCGAGGCCACATACAGACACCGGTTAGTCAGGCTGATTGAGGTAGTATGTACATGTAGATATGGTTAAAGTGACTATGCATATATGATGAACAGAGAGTAGCAGTAGCGTAAAAGAGGGGTTGGCGGGTGGTGGGTGGCGGGACACAATGCAGATAGCCCGGTTAGCCAATGTGCGGGAGCACTGGTTGGTCGGCCCAATTGAGGTAGTATGTACATGAATGTATAGTTAAAGTGACTATGCATATGTGATAAACAGAGAGTAGCAGCAGCGTAAAAAGAGTGTTTGGGGGGGTTGGGGGGGGCACACAATGCAAATAGTCCAGGTAGCCATTTGATTACCTGTTCAGGAGTCTTATGGCTTGGGGGTAAAAACTGTTGAGAAGCCTTTTTGTCCTAGACTTGGCACTCCGGTACCACTTGCCATGCGGTAGTAGAGAGAACAGTCTATGAATGGGGTGGCTGGGGTCTTTGACAATTTTTAGGGCCTTTTTAGAGCCTAGTGAAGTACTGCTCTCTGTAGTGCCTTGCGGTCAGAGGCCCAGCAATTGCCGTGCCAGGCAGTGATGCAACCAGTCAGGATGCTTTCGATGTTGCAGCTGTAGAACATTTTGAGGATCTCAGGACCCATGCCAAATCTTTTTAGTTTCCTGGGGGGCATAGGCTTTGTCGTGCCCTCTTCCCGACTGTCTTGGTGTGTTTGGACCATTCTAGTTTGTTGTTGATGTGGACACTGAGGAACTTGAAGCTCTCAATCTGCTCCACTACAGCCCCGTTGATGAGAATGCGGGCATGCTCAGTCCTCCTTTTCCTGTAGTCCACAATCATCTCCTTAGTCTTTGCTATGTTGAGTGATAGGTTGTTATTCTGGCACCACATGGCCATGTCACTGACCTCCTCCCTATAGGCTGTTTCCTCGTTGTCTGTGATCAGTCCTACCACTGTTGTGTCGTCTGCAAACTTAACCTGTTGGGTCTAGGGGGCAGCATTTGCACGTCTGGATAAAAAAAATGTACCCGATTTAATCTGGTTACTAATCCTACCCAGTAACTAGAATATGCATATACTTATTATATATGGATAGAAAACACTCTAAAGTTTCCAAAACTGTTTGAATGGTGTCTGTGAGTATAACAGAACTCATTTGGCAGGCAAAACCCTGAGACATTTTCTGACAGGAAGTGGATACCTGATGTGTTGTATTGACTTTAAACCTATCCCATTGAAAAACACAGGGGTTTAGGAATATTTTGGCACTTCCTATTGCTTCCACTAGATGTCACCAGCCTTTACAAAGTGTTTTGAGTCTTCTGGCGGGAGATCTGACCGAACAAGAGCCATGGAACGGTGATGTCCCATTAGACACCTGGCGCGCTACTTCATGTTGGGTACCCTCGTTCCAATACGTTATAAAAGAGTATGCATTCGTCCACCTTGAATATTATTCATGTTCTGGTTAAAAAAGGCCCTAATGATTTATGCTATACAACGTTTGACATGTTTGAACGAACGGAAATATATTTTTTCCCCTCGTTCATGACGAGAAGTCCGGCTGGCTTACATCATGTGCTAACGAGACGGAGATTTTTGGACATAAATGATGAGCTTTTTTGAACAAAACTACATTCGTTATGGACCTGTGATACCTGGAAGTGACATCTGATGAAGAGAATCAAAGGTAATGGATTATTTACATAGTATTTTCGATTTTAGATCTCCCCAACATGACGTCTAGTCTGTATCGCAACGCGTATTTTTCTGGGCGCAGTGCTCAGATTATTGCAAAGTGTGATTTCCCAGTAAGGTTATTTTTAAATCTGGCAAGTTGATTGCGTTCAAGAGATGTAAATCTATAATTCTTTAAATGACAATATAATATTTTAACAATGTTTTCTAATTTTAATTATTTAATTTCTGACGCTGACTTGACTGCCGGTTATTGGAGGGAAACGATTTCCTCAACATCAATGCCATAGTAAAACGCTGTTTTTGGATATAAAAATGAACTTGATAGAACTAAAAATGCATGCATTGTCTAACATAATGTCCTAGGAGTGTCATCTGATGGAGATTGTAAAAGGTTAGTGCATCATTTTAGCTGGTTTTATGGTTTTGGTGACCCTGTCTTTGACTTGACAAAACATTACACACAACTCTTGTAAATGTACTGTCCTAACATACTCTAAATTTATGCTTTCGCCGTAAAACCTTTTTGAAATCGTAAAACGTGGTTAGATTAAGGAGATGTTTATCTTTCAAATGGTGTAACATAGTTGTATTTTTGAAAAATTTGAATTTTGACATTTATTTGGATTCAAATTTGCCGCTCTTGAAATGCACCTGCTGTTGATGGAGTGCACCACGGGTGGCACGCTAGCGTCCCACCTAGCCCCAAGAGGTTAATGATGGTGTTGGTGTCGTGCCTGGCCATGCAGTCGTGGGTGAACAGGGAGTACAGGAGGGGACTGAGCACGCACCCCTGTGGAGCTCCAGTGTTGAGGATCAGCGTGGTAGATGTGTTGCTACCTATCCTCACCACCTGGGGGCTGTCCATCAGGAAGTCCAGGATCCAGTTGCAGAGGGAGGTGTTTAGTCCCAGGATCCTTAGCTTAATGATGAGCTTTGAGGGTACTATGTTGTTGAACGCTGAGCTGTAGTCAATGAATAGCATTCTCACATAAGTGTTCCTTTTGTCTCTGAATGTCTTTAAGTGGCCCATCCAGAGTCCGGACTTGAACCCGATCAAACATCTCTGGAGAGACCTGGAAATAGCTGTGCAGCGACGCTCTCCATCCAACCTGACAGAGCTTGAGAGGATCTGCAGAGAAGAAAGGGAGAAACTCCACAAAAACAGGTGTGTCAAGCTTATAGAGTCATACCCAAGAAGACTCGAGGTTGTAATCACTGCCAAAGGTGCTTCAACAAAGTACTGAGGAGAGGGTCTGAATACTTATGTAAATGTCATATTATCTTTTTTGTGTGTGTGTGTGTGTGTGTGCCAAAGATGATGGAACACAGCACCACCCAGTGATACATACCTTCTGAAGAATGAACAGAGCCTCAAATTTAAATGTGTCTCAAAATGATGACAAAATACGCAGAAGTCACTAAAAACAATGTCGGCTCTGAGGGTTAGAGGGAGTGAAGATTTCATGAGACAGATGTATAAAACCACCACTCTTTTCCTCCTCCCTCCTCCTCTTCCTCTTCCTCCCCCCTCCTCCTCTTGTCCTGGCTATGTCAGAACTCAATTGAAGTTAATGTGGGACTGGGAGGGTCTGAGCCAGAGCAATGGTTGGGCCTGTCCTGCCCTGCTGCCTGGAGCTCTCCTTCTCTGGTACAGAAAGAGGGGCACAGCCCCACCTCGCCTGCCAGCCTGCCCTCCCGCACACCCACACCCACCTGCCAGCGAGACCAGCCCTCCCCAACCAGGGAGGACAGCAGCAGCCAATAGCACCTCTCAGCCAGCCAGTGTTAGAGTGGTTCGAGACAGGCATTCAGCCAATCAGATTGCACTGCAGCAAGGAATGCAGCGGCACTAACAAACAAACAGAGAGAGAGGGAGCAATAGAGAGAGAACAAATGATGATAGAACGAAAGAGAAAGAGAAAACATATTACTCAGAGAAAGTTATTTGTAAAAAGTGCTGGAACAGGGTAAAACTCAGGTAAAATATGACGCTGACCTTATCGTGAAATGCTTACTTACAAGCCCATAACCAACAATTCAAACTTAATAAAATAGAGTTAACAAAATATTGACTAAATGAACTAAAGTTTTAAAAAAGTAACACAATAAAATAACAATAACGAGGCTTTAAAACCTCTTTGGGCTAGGGGGCAGTATTTTCACGTCCGGATGAAAAGCGTGCCCAAGGTAAACTGCCTGCTACTCAGGCCCAGAAGCTAGGTTATGCTTATTATTAGTAGATTTGGATAGAAAACACTGAAGTTTCTAAAACGGTTTGAATAATGTCTGTGAGTATAACAGAACTGATTTGGCACGCGAAACCCTGAGCATAATCCATCCAAGGAAACGTTTTATTGAGCTCAATCTGTTTTCCATTTTTTTCTATGGCAATCCCTTTTTAATAGAAATATGCTTGCAGTTCCTATGGCTTCCACTAAATGTCAACAGTCTTTAGAAATTGGTTGATGTAGTAGCCAAGTGTACTTTTTTGTTTGGGGCGCACGACCTGGAACTCGCTCCACATTCATTTTATCCGCTATTGAACACAGTATATTCCGTCTTAAATTTGATAGATTATTTACGTTTTAATATACCTAAAGTTGGATTAGGAAAGTTGTTTGAAATGTTTGGACAAAGTTTACAGGCAACTTATTAGATACATGTAGGCATGTTGGGCGAGTTGGAACCGGTGTTTTTCTGAATCAAATGCACCAAATAAATGAACCTTTTGGGGATATAAAAAAACAATTTATCGAACAAAAAGACCATTTGTGATGTTTATGGGACATTTTGGAGTGCCAACAGAAGAAGGTCTTCAAAGGTAAGGCATGAATTATATCATTATTTATGACTTTTGTGTAGCACCTGCCTGGTTGAAATCTGATTTTCATATGTTGGTATGCTGGGCGCTGTCCTCAGATAATCGCATGGTCTGTTTTCGCCGTAAAGCCTTTTTGAAATATGACACTGCGGCTGGATTAACAAGAAGTTAATCTTTAAACCGATGTATGACACTTGTGTGCTTTATGAATTCTTATTATGAGTATTTCTGTTTTTGAATTTGGCGCCCTGCAATTTCACTGGGTGTTGCCAAATCGCTGAAGGGATTGACACGTGAAGGGATCCATAAGAAGTTTTAAACAAGGGGCACCAGTACCGAGTCAATGTGCTGGGGTACAGGTTAGTAATTTAGGTAATTTGTACATGTATGTAGGGGTAAAGACACAAGTGTTATACATCGGTTTATAGATTAACTTCTTGTTAATGCAAAATGCATTTAATCCATTTTAGAATAAGGCTGTAACGTAACAAAATGTGGAAAAAGTGAAGGGGTCTGAATTCTTTCCAAATGCACTGTATATGTATGATCTGGGCCAATTCCGGCTGAGAGTCGGGGGCACTCGGCTGAGAGTCAGACTCGGCCGATGTCATGTGGCCCGCGTCTGGGCCGCCTTCGGCAGTATTACTTATGGCTAGGATGCGGGGATTGAGCTCGGGCTGATTCAGGTGTGAGTTATCTGGCCCAAATGTATTGCTTGGGGCTCGGGCTTATTCCGGTGAGAGTTATCTGGCCCAAATGTGGCTTGGTCCAATTGGGGCTACCTTTCAATATATAAATTTAAACATTATTTTAAAACGATTTAAATATAATACATAGAAATGTTGTCGGACTATAGTAGATGAAGAATCAATATTTTTTTAGATTGAGTATTTATTGGGTCATTATGTTAGTATATTATGTATGTTTGTAATAGTGTGTTATATGTGAAAATGTGTTCGTATTATAAATTGTATTTTAATGTTTAAGGACTCTTGGAAGATTAGTCCAAATGGGGACTAAAAGAGATCCAAATCAAATCTCTGGCAGATGATTACATGTGCTGCTTTATATAATTAACGTTTCATTATTTATTTATTTTTCCATATTTTCTTCATTGTTTCTGTGATCAAAAAATACAATTAACATTTAAATGTAATTCTTTAAGAGTCGTGTAGTATTTTAGTATTTTGATACTTTGTGCAAGGCAATTGATAAGCATTGAAAACTTGGTGGATGGAGCCTCCAGAGTGGCGCAGCGGTCTAAGACACTGCATCACAGTGCGAACTGCGGTTCTACAGATGCTGGTTCGAGACCTGTGCCGGCCGCGACCGGGAGACCCATGAGGCGACGCACAAGTTAGGGGAGGGTTTGGCCGGCTGGGATGTCCTTGTCCCATAGCACTGTAGCGACTCCTGTGGCGGGCTAGGCGCATGCACACGGCCACCAGGTGTATGGTGTTTCCTCTGTCACAAAAATTATTTTTTGTGGGTGGGTATAATTTGTATGTATAAAATGTATAATAGTAATATTTAAAATTACTAAATTGGTTCATTTCGTATACATTTATTTAAATTTGCATCATGCCGCTTCTGGGGGGATTCTGGTAAGATGCCGTCAATGTCGGCTGAATTCTGCTACACTGAAACGAGCAGATGTACTTGGGCCGATTCTGGGCAGTCATTCATTTTGTTTCCGGGCCGAGTAAATTAAGTCCGACATCCGATTCCGGACCAATTCTATCAGTTCTGGCCCCCTGGAAGAGGGCTGATTCCTCATTGCTAGCTGGGTAGCTAATACTGACGATCAAGGGAAGACTAGACTTAGCTATAATGTTAGCTAGCCATCTAAAAACTTGTGTAGATAGATACTGTTGCTAGGAAACTAGAGAGTGGTTAGGTTTCAGTTTTGCGTCACAGCTCGGTCCATGGAACATATAGATTTCCAATGAGGACATGTTGCATTTCTCACTTTGAGTTAGACAAAATTGGGATTACAGATCATACAGTCTCTTTTTCAGTTTCTCCTTCAACAAAAAATTAACTATTAGCCTGTCGGCCCTCGTGTAATTTAGTTAGCTTAGCTTCATTCTTTTTAATTACATAAACAACACCTTTCTCGGATATTCAAGCGGTGTCACTGTTTACAATTTAGTGGATTTTCTTAAATTACTTCACTGGCCACTCTCTACATTTTTTACATTTGACATTTTAGTCATTTAGCAGACGCTCTTATCCAGAGCGACTTACAGTAGTGAATGTGTACATAGTTTGATAGTCAGTATTAGCTACTCTTAGGCCATATCTCCGATATTATTTGGAGTCTCATCACAAAATTATACATATACAGTGCATTCGGAAAGTATTCAGACCCCTTGTTATTTTATTGTGTAATATTTTCTTAACTCTATTTTCTTAAAACTGCATTGTTGGTGAAGGACTTGTAAGTACACATTTCACGGTTAGGTCTACACTTTCTGTATTCGGCACATGTGACAAATAAAAATATATTTGATTTTACATGTTTTTAAATCCTCATCGATCTACACACAATATCCCATAATGACAAAGTGAAAACATGTTTTTAGACATTTTTGCAAATGTATAAATTTTTTTTAAACAGAAATACCTTATCTATATAAGTTTTCAGGCCCTTTGCAAAGTCTGTAGAATTTCAGAAGTCCCTTGCTATATTAGTTATCAGTTAATCTGACTATTTTCTCATTTATTTCATTTAATTTACTTTCAATATTTATTTATAACATAGTTTTGACCCTTAGGTCTTCATCAGGCGTTCATATCACAGGTGGGGGTGGAAGGTCCTATATATAGTGGCAGTACTCAGTGACATCACTTCCTGAAACAGGAGGTAAAAAATGTATAGCATAGATTCACAATATTATCTAACCACATTGTCCGATTTCAAAAAGGCTTTACAACGAAAGCAAAACATTAGATTATGTCAGGAGAGTACCAAAATAATCACACAGCCATTTTCAAAGCAAGCATATATGTCACAAAAACCAAAACCACAGCTAAATGCAGCACTAACTTTTGATGATCTTCATCAGATGACACTCCTAGGACATTATGTTATACAATACATGCGTGTTTTGTTCAATCAAGTTCATATTTTTATCAAAAACCAGATTTTTACATTAGCATGTGATGTTCAGAACTAGCATACCCACCGCAAACCTCCGGTGAATTTACTAAATTACTCACGATAAACGTTCACAAAAAACATAACAATTATTTTAAGAATTATAGATACAGAACTCTTTTATGCAATTGTCCGATTTTAAAATAGCTTTTCGGTGAAAGCACATTTTGCAATATTCTGAGTAGATAGCCCGGCCATCATGGCTAGCTAATTTGACACCCACTAAGTTTGGCCCTCACCAAACTCAGATTTACTATAAGAAAAATTGGATTACCTTTGCTGTTCTTCGTCAGAATGCACTCCCAGGACTTCTACTTCAACAACAAATGTTGTTTTGGTTCCAAATAATCCATAGTCATATCCAAATATCTCCGTTTTGTTCGTGCGTTCAAGTCACTATCCGAAGGGTGACGCGTCGGCGCATTTTGTGACAAAAAAATTCAAAATATTCCATTACCGTACTTCGAAGCATGTCAAACGCTGTTTAAAATAAATGTTTATGCTATTTTTCTCGTAAAATAGCGATAATATTCCAACCGGGCGACATTGTGTTCATTCAAACACTGAAAGAAAAAAATTGAGTCGTCTCGTGCACGTGCGCCTCAGTGTCATTGTTCTCAGAAGGACCACTCACAAAAACACCTGCTGTTTTTCGCCCAGAGACTGGAGAGCTCTCATTCCACTTTCTGGCGCCTTCCTAGAGCCAATGGAAGCCTTAGAAAATGTCACGTTACAGCAGAGATGCTGTATTTTTGATAGAGATGCCCTGGAAGGAGAACAAATTGTCAGACAGGGCACTTCCTGTATAGAATCTTCTCAGGTTTTGGCCTGCCATATGAGTTCTGTTATACTCATAGACACCATTCAAACAGTTTTACAAACTTTAGAGTGTTTTCTATCCGAATCTACTAATTATATGCATATTCTAGTTTCTGGGCAGGAGTAGTAACCAGATTAAATCGGGTACGTTTTATTCCGGCCGTGAAAATACTGCCCCCTATACAACAACAGGTTAACATTCAATGTATCAAAATATATGATCATACACAAGGAATGTGATCAGTATTTACAGTAATATACATTCACATACAGTATTCAATTAGGACAACAAAAAAACTATTTGGACATTGTTAAGGCTTGGTAATTGTGGAGGAGGAATGAGGCGCAGGAACCAGCGAACACAGGGTAGTGGTGTTTTTAATATACACTCACCAAAAAAAAACAAATGTTCCCACACACAGGGGAGAAAATACATGCGGCGTACAACAACGTCGACATGAACACAAGCCGTCACACAAGAAACAATCATTAATCCCGCACGAACAGGAGCGGGCCAGCTAAACTAAATAGCCCCTCTAATGGCTAATTGACCACAGGTGTCACAAAATAAAAAAAGGGAAAAGCAAAAAGGGAATCGGTGGCAGCTAATAGGCCGGTGACGACGACCGCCGAGCGCCACCCGAGCAGGAGGGGGCGCCACCGTCGGTGGGAATCGTGACAGTACCCCCCTCCTGACGCGCGGCTCCCGCAGCGCGCCGACACCGGCCTCGAGGTCGACCCGGAGGGCGAGGGGCAGGGCGATCCGGACGGAGGTGGTGGAACTCCCTCAACATAGATGGGTCCAGGACGTCCGCCGCCGGCACCCAGCACCTCTCCTCCGGGCCGTACCCCTCCCAGTCCACGAGGTACTGTAGGCCCCTCGCCCGGCGTCGCGAGTCCAGAATGGCCCTTACGCTGTACGCCGGGGACCCCCCGATGTCTAGAGGGGGCGGAGGGACCTCCGGCACCTCATCTTCGTGAAGGGGACCAGCTACCACCGGCCTGAGGAGAGACACATGAAACGAGGGGTTAATACGGTAATAGGAAGGGAGTTGCAACCGATAACACACCTCGTTTATCCTCCTCAGGACTTTGAAGGGCCCCACACACTACGGCCCCAGCTTCCGGCAGGGCATGCGGAGGGGCAGGTTCCGGGTCGAGAGCCAGACCCTGTCTCCCGGTGCGAACACGGGCGCCTCACTGCGGTGGCGGTCAGCCCTCCTCTTCTGCCGTGCACTGGCCTCCTTTAGTGAGTCCTGGACGGCTCTCCAGGTCTCCTTGGAGTGCTGGACCCAGTCCTCCACCGCAGGAGCCTCGGTCTGACTCCGGTGCCATGGTGCCAGGACCGGCTGGTAACCTAACACACACTGAAAGGGTGATATGTTAGTAGAGGAGTGGCGAAGTGAGTTCTGGGCTAACTCAGCCCAGGGAATATACCTCGCCCACTCCCCTGGCCGGTCCTGGCAATACGACCTCAGGAACCTGCCCAACTCCTGGTTCACCCTCTCCGCCTGCCCATTGCTCTCGGGGTGATAACCGGAGGTCAAACTGACCGAGACCCCCAGCCGCTCCATAAACGCTCTCCAGACCCTGGATGTGAACTGGGAACCTCGATCAGAGACAATGTCCTCCGGCACCCCGTAGTGCCGGAAGACGTGGGTAAATAGGGCCTCCGCAGTCTGCAGGGCCGTAGGGAGACCGGGCAATGGGAGGAGACGGCAGGACTTAGAGAACCGATCCACAACCACCAGAATCGCCGTGTTCCCCTGAGAGGGGGGAAGATCTGTCAGGAAGTCAATGGACAGGTGCGACCATGGTCGTTGTGGAACGGGGAGGGGCTGTAACTTCCCTCTTGGTAGATGCCTAGGAGCCTTACTCTGGGCACACACCGAACAGGAAGAGACATAGGCCCTCACGTCCTTAGCTAAGGTGGGCCACCAGTACTTGCCCCTTAGACTCCCCACTGTCCTCGCCTCACCAGGATGACCCGCAGTAGGTAGCGTGTGCGCCCACCGAATCAAACGATCACGAACACCGAGCGGCACATACATGCGCCCCACGGGCACCTGCGCAGGCGCAGGTTCCAACACCAATGCCCGCTCGATGTCCGCGTCCACCTCCCATACCACAGGTGCCACCAGCCTAGACGCTGGAATGATGGGAGTTGGATCGATGGGCCGGTCCTCCGTGTCATAGAGACGGGACAGCGCGTCGGCCTTAGTATTTAGGGAACCCGGTCTATAGGAGATGGTAAACCTAAACCGGGCGAAGAACATGGCCCACCTCGCCTGACGTGGATTCAGTCTCCTCGCTGCCCGGATGTACTCCAGGTTTCGGTGGTCAGTCCAGATGAGAAAGGGGTGTTTAGCCCCCTCAAGCCAGTGCCGCCACACCCTCAAAGCTTTAACCACTGCTAGCAACTCCCTGTCCCCCACATCGTAGTTACGCTCCGCCGAACTGAGCTTCTTCGAAAAGAAAGCGCAGGGGCGGAGTTTCAATGGCGCACCCGAGCGCTGTGATAGCACGGCACCCACCCCAGCCTCGGATGCGTCCACCTCCACTACGAACGCTAAAGACGGGTCCGGGTGCGCCAACACGGGTGCGTCGGTGAACAGCGTCTTCAATTTCTTGAAGGCTCCGTCCGCCTCCGTCGACCATCGCAAACGCACCGGCCCCCCCTTCAGCAGTGAGGTAATGGGAGCCGCTACCTGGCCAAAACCCCGGATAAACCTCCGGTAGTAATTGGCAAAGCCTAAAAACCGCTGCACCTCCTTCACCGTGGTTGGAGTCGGCCAATTACGCACGGCCTTAACGCGGTCACACTCCATCACCACCCCCGTGGTGGAAATGCGATAACCCAGAAAGGAGACGGCTCGTTTGGAAAACTCACACTTCTCAGCCTTAACGTATAGGTCATGCTTCAGCAGTCTACCAAGCACCTTGCGCACCAGGGACACATGCGCGGAGCGGGTGGCGGAATATATCAGAATGTCATCGATATATACAATCACGCCCTGCCGTGCAGGTCCCTGAGAATCTCGTCAACAAAGGATTGAAAGACGGCTGGAGCATTTTTCAACCCATACGGCATGACGAGGTACTCATAATGGCCCGATGTGGTACTAAAGGCGGTTTTCCACTCGTCTCCCTTCTTGATACGCACCAGGTTATACGTGCTCCTGAGATCCAGTTTTGTGAAGAACTGCGCTCCGTGAAATGATTCCACCGCCGTAGCGATGAGAGGTAGTGGGTAACTAAACCCCACCGTAATAGCGTTTAGACCTCGGTAATCAATGCACGGACGCAGACCTCCCTCCTTTTTCTTCACAAAAAAGAAACTCGAGGAAGCGGGTGAGATGGAGGGCCGAATGTACCCCTGTCCCAGGGATTCCGTGACATATGTCTCCATAGCCGCCGTCTCCTCCTGTGACAAGGGGTACACGTGACTCCTGGGAAGCGCAGCGTTAACCTGGAGATCTATCGCACAATCCCCCTGTCGATGAGGTGGTAATTTAGTCGCCCTCTTTTTACAAAAAGCGATCGCCAAATCGGCGTATTCGGGGGGAATGCGCACGGTGGACACCTGGTCTGGACTCTCCACC